>NC_138778.1:129167241-129434741 GCF_965119305.1 Pelophylax lessonae | reverse complement strand
TCTATTTGTTTGTTGGGCATACTTTGCTAATTAGCCAAGTATAAGGGATATATATATATATATACCTTCAGTTAAATGTGTAGTAAAATGGTAACACTTGGCCATACCCATATGGAAGAAAAGGTAGTATTTGCAATATATTTCTAAAAACATTCTTTGGAAACACATAAAATATTGTCAAAATTGTGACATTTCCTTGATATGTGTGAAATGCTAATAATCTTTCTTTGAAATATGTTTTACATCTATTTTTTTTCTATCTGACGACCAATTCCCCAATGTAATATTTTGTGGGTTTTTTCAGAGAATGTGGAGGTTCTATATAAACACTGTAGATTTGACTGCTATGATTTCGGAGTTAGCAGGAAAGGTGTATGGAATGTGATGGTGTTTACTAAAGGATCCCTTGTTGGAAGTGTGCATGTTTTTCCAATTCCGCCGGTTTTTGCCATTTTCTATGGGCGAGACAGCGGATTTGCAAGCGGTATTCAAAAAAAAATTGACCCAAAATCGCGCTGGCGAAATTTTTTGAGCCAATTTGGCGTTGCGCATGCGCACATTCGCGAGTTCGCAGCTCGCGGCTGGAGGAGCTGTTTAACCTTTCCACACTTTCGCAGATATCTCTCTTTCTAAGTCAGTTTTTGAGATTTTTTAAACGCAAGTCATCTCCAAATTGACTTCCACACCTTCCACAGTGATTTGGGATTTTTGGGGGTACAGGGGAAAATTTGGCTAAACTTTAGTCGAGCTTTTAGCTGGCGTGGTTTTAAGTCGCGCTCTGACCATATTGCATCTTAATGAATCTCACACTAGGCGCTATTTTCCGCCCGCCGTTCTTTGAATGCCAATTTCAGACTTAAATAATCGCCGCTTCGCAAAATCACGCCGAAACGCCAATTCGCCGTACTATGAATCAGGCCCATAGTATGACCATAATATACATGGGACTTTAGAGATATTGGGGTTATGACCAACTATCATTCCCCATATGTACACTTTACAAAAAAAAAAAAAATTCACGCCCTCCAAAAGGCCCCCACATTCTATAGGACTATGAAAGCAGTCAGAGGGGTGTGAGTGTGTACGGAGTGACAGCAGGACAGAGCAGTAGACACTGGGCAGATGAGCGCACCAGGCTTTCTCCTGTCTATAGTGCCACAGTGCCCTGAAGTGCTGCGGGCATGGTACAGGAGAATGCAGTGCTGCGGGCATGGTACAGTAGAATGCAGTGCTGCGGGCATAATACAGAAGAATGCAGGGCTGTAGGCATGGTACAGGAGAATGCAGGGCTGTGGGCATGGTACAGGAGAATGCGGGGCTGCGGGCATGGTACAGGAGAATGCGGGGCTGCGGGCATGGTATAGGAGAATGCAGGGCTGTGGGCATGGTACAGGAGAATGCGGGGCTGCGGGCATGGTACAGGAGAATGCGGGGCTGCGGGCATGGTACAGGAGAATGCAGGGCTGCGGGCATAATACAGAAGAATGCAGGGCTGTAGGCATGGTACAGGAGAATGCAGGGCTGTGGGCATGGTACAGGAGAATGCGGGGCTGCGGGCATGGTACAGGAGAATGCGGGGCTGCGGGCATGGTATAGGAGAATGCAGGGCTGTGGGCATGGTACAGGAGAATGCGGGGCTGCGGGCATGGTACAGGAGAATGCGGGGCTGCGGGCATGGTACAGGAGAATGCAGGGCTGCGGGCATGGTACAGGAGAATGCAGGGCTGCGGGCATGATACAGGAGAATGCGGGGCTGCGGGCATGGTACAGGAGAATGTGGGGCTGTGGGCATAATACAGAAGAATGCGGGGCTGTAGGCATGGTACAGAAGATTGCGGGGCTGCGGGCATGGTACAGGAGAATGCAGGGCTGCGGGCATGGTGCATGAGAATGCAGGGCTGTGGGCATGGTACAGAAGAATGCGGGGCTGCAGGCATGGTGCAGGAGAATGCGGGGCTGTAGGCATGGCACAGGAGAATATGGGGCTGCGGGCATGGTACAGAAGAATTCGGGGCTGCGGGCATGGCGCAGGAGAATGCGGGGCTGCGGGCATGGTGCAGGAAAATGTGGGGCTGCGGGCATGGTACAGGATAATGCGGGACTGCGGGCATGGTGCAAGAGAATGCAGTGCTGCGGGCATGGTAGAGGAGAATGCGGGGCTGCGGGCATGGTGCAAGAAAATGCAGTGCTGCGGGCATGGTACAAGAGAATGCAGGGCTGCGGGCATACTACAGAAGATGCAGTACTGCGGGCATGTACCATGCCCGCAGCACTGCATCTTCTGTAGTATGCCCGCAGCCCCGCATAATGGCAGGTAGTGTGGCTGTGGAGCAGTCTCACTTACCTGTTTCTAAAGGCACCTTAGGATTTAAAAATGGCGCCCCCAGTGCCCCCCGGCGCCAACACGTCACCGTGCATGCGCCGCCGCTGCTCGGGAAAGCCCATACATGTTCGGCTATTCCCGGAAATAGCCGAACGAGTACGGGCTTTACCGAGCGGCGGCGGCGCATGCGCAGTGTGCATGTCAGGCCGGCCGTGGACCTTTTTTTTTTTTATGACTCGAGTATGAGCCAAAGAAGAGAAGAGGCGGCCGGGGGCTGCCCCTCTCTAAGTGCCGCCTGGGTCCCATGGTCCCACCGGGACCCATGGTAGGGCCGGCCTTGGCTGTAGGGGCGGTGACCAGGCTCTCTGCAGCATAGTACCTCTCAACGAGCTCCACCAGGTTGTCTGCCGACTTGGGGTCTCCTTGACTCACCAACTTCTGCAGAGGATTTGGTAATGACCTCAGGAACCGGTTAATGACCACACGCTCCACTATTTGTGGCCCAGACAAGGACTCCAGCTGTAGCCATTTTCGCACCAGGTGGATTAGATCAAACATCTGTGATCTTGGGGGCCTCTCATCTCAGAAGGACCAGCTGTTGACCTCGAACGGCTAAGGTAACACCGAGACGCGACAGGATTTCCTGCTTGACCTTCTCAGACTCTCCTGCATCCACGAACTCCAAATTGTAATAGGCCTTCTGCGATTCCCCAGTAAGTAAGGGAGCGATCAATCCTGCCCACTGGGTTTTGGGCCAGCCTTCCCTTTCAGCGGTTCTTTCAAAAGTAACCAGAAAGGCCTCTGAGTCATCGTCAGCCTAGAGAGGAAGCGACCCACATGGATGGCTGAAGAGCTGTCTCCCAACACCTTCGATTTTATCTGCAGACTTGCAAGTGTCTGCACCACCTCAGCCAGCTCCTTTCTGTCTGCTTCTGCAGCACTTGCCAGTTTTTCAAACATCAACTAGGTTTGTTCTTGTACAGCACCAATCTGTTGTTGAAGCAAATAGTTCACTTGCTGCTGCGCAGCGTTTGCTTGTTGCTGTGCGGCGTTGGAGAACACTAACTGTTTGAGAATTTCCTCCATGTTCAGTCACTCCAGGTACTGGCTCTTTAAGTAGTAACTTATTACCACTGCCCGCATCCTCCACCATATGTCATATGTAAGCTGGGGAATAGGTAGCAGGTACAAAGCTCCCTGGGATAAGCAGTCTTTCAGGCACAGATACCAAAAGGTAGTGACAAACAGTGCGGTGTTTATTGGTGCTACTGTATATACATGTCTATAAGTGCTGTACAGTGTTGTTAGGGAAAAACAAGCAGGAGAAATAATAATAAAACAAAAGCCTAGCTGTGTCCTGGCACTTAGTATACACAATGCAGGCCCTCACTAACAGGCTGAGCAAGCCTACAGCTTTTCAGCTTCCACAGACACAATCTGACACTCCTTCCAGCCTTCTGCTCTCATAGACAAACGTTATCTGATTTCCCAGGCTGAGAGCACTGGCTGTCTGTCTCAGGTGAGTTTAAATTGGCCTGGGGAAGAGGACCAAGATCCGAACTGGATCATGGATCAGAGATCCCTAAAGGTGTATGAGAGGTGCCTGTATAAACCCCGAACAGGACTTTTCCCGACTCTCTCTGGGATGCTCTGCTACAGATGGAAAATCCGAACTTCACACCAGAAAAAGAAATGAGGGTAAATCTTCAAAAGAGGAACTCCCTTCCCGGGGATATGAAATTAAAGTGTATATAAAGACAAAACTTTTTTTTAAAATAAGAGTGGAGAAGAGCAGTGTTAGGCTCCTTTCACACATGCTGTCCATTTGTCCATTTTTCATCCATTTGTTGACGGATGAAAAATGGACATCAGTGCATCTCTATGGAAAAATTGATGTAAATGGATGATCATCCATTTACATCAGTTTACATCCGTATCCATCATCATCTGTTTTTTTTTAACTGATCAAAGCTCTATTTTTCTTCCGTTAAAAAAAAAAAAACGATCGGACGAAAAGCAGATGTAAACTGACAAATGGTCAGTTTTTCATCCATTTTTGCATTGGTAGTGGATGTAAAAAAAACTGATGACCACTGATGAAAAAGTGAAGAGCACTGATGAAAAATTTATAAAAAACTGATGACCACTGATGAAAAACTGATAAATACTTCATCCATTTTGATGTGACTAAACTGATGAAATGAACGGTCCGCATGTGTGAAAGGGGCCTTAAACTGAATCTCCAAGACAAGAAGTGAAAGGACATCTCCCTTAGGGTCCTTTCACAAGGTCTTTCCGCCTGGCAGACTCAGTTTTGCTCAGCTGGGATCGATCCGCCAATACCTGCTGAGCAGGCGGATGACAGCTCTGTCTCCGCTTACTTTGCAGAGACGGAGCTTTCAGATCCCGCTCTCCTCTATAAGAGATCAGATGAAAATGGACCATATGTCCGTTTTCATCTGATCCGACCCTCCAGACAGACGGAAAATAGGGTTTCCATCCATCTGGATTTCACAGACAGGATCGGATCGGATGGCAGCGGGTGTCAGCGGAGATGTCACTGCTGACATCCACTGCTCCATAGAGGTGCATGGAGCATCCGATCAGGTTTGCCTAAAAAAAACTGACAGGCGGACCTGATTGGAAAGCCCGTGTGAAAGGGGCCTAACATGACACAGATCTCAAAAAATGCTCTATTAGGTTTCTACTCTATCCAAAAAAAAAAATGTATATATGCATTCACCAGCCACTTTATTAGGTACACCTTGCTGGTACCAGGTTGGACCCCCTTTTACCTTCAGAACTGCCTTAATTCTTCATGGCAAAGATTCAAGAAGGTGTTTAGCCCATATTGACATGATAACATCACGCAGTTGCTACACATTTGTCAGCTGCACATCCATGATGAGAATCTCCTGTTCCACCACATCCCAAAGGTACTAATGGATTGAGATCTGGTGACTGTAGAGGCCATTTGAGTAAAGTGAATTCATTGGAATGTTCAGGAAACCAGTGGTGAGATGATTTGAGCTTTGTGACATGGTGCATTATCCTGCTGGAAGGAGCCATCAGAAGATGGGTACACTGAAGTCATAAAGGGAAGGACATAGTCAGCAACAATACTCAGGTAGGCTGTGGCATTTAAAAAATTGATACTAAGGGACCCAGAGTGTGCCAAGAAAGTATTCCCCACTCCATTACACCATCACCACCAGCCTGAGCCGTTGATACAAGGCAGGATGGATCCATGGTTTTGTGTTGTTTATGACATCTGAATGTTGCAGCTTGAATATAGACTCATTAGACCAGGCAATGTTTTTCCAACCTTCTATTGTCTAGTTTTGGTGAGCCTGTGCGAATTGTAACCTCAGTTTCCTGTTCTTAGCTGACAGGAGTAGTACCCGGTGTGGTCTTCTGCTGCTGTATCCCATCTGCTTCAAGGTTTCAATGTGTTGGGCATTCAGAGATGGTATCCTGCATAACTTGGTTGTACCGAGTGGTTATTTGAGTTACTGTTGCCTTTCTATCATCTCAAACCAGTCTGCCCATTCTCCTCTGACCTCTGTCATCAACAAGACATTTGGTCCACACAACTGGCACTCACTAGATATTTTTTCATTTTTGGACCATTCTCTGTAAACCCTAGAGATGGTTGTGCGTGAAAGTACAAGTAGATCAGCAGTTTTTTACTCAGACCGGCCCATCTGGCACCAACAACCCAGCCAAGCTCAAAGTCACTTAAATCCCTTTTCTTGTCAATTCTAATGCTCAATTTGAGCTTCAGCAAGTCATCTTCACCATGTCTAGATGATAAATGCATTGACCTGTTGCCATGTGATTGGTTGATTAGCAATTTGTATTACCAAGCAATTGAAGAGGTATACCTGATAAAGTGGCCGTGGAGTGGAGTGTATTTTGGTAAGACATACCCCTAACTCTATCCAAAACCAAAAAAGAAATACCAAACAAAACCAATACCAGGCCATTGCACTGCACTGAACAAGAGTTAAAAGAATTTCCTGGTGAGTGCACAACTATTCTGAGAATCATTTATAAATTGAGCAGTTTGCTGAACATTCACAATTAGATTATATGTAAGTGCATTAGCCAAGCAAGATCCTTTAAGCAGAGTTCAGGCTATAAGTAGACAGCTGTAAATGCACAGCTTACACACAAAATATAAAGCTGCTGGGGAATGTCTTATGGAAGACCAGAGCATTTAACCTCTTTAAATAAAACAGCCACTGACATGTCACCCTATTAGGGCACAAAGCAATGAAAAGGAGAATAAAATCATAAACATTAAAAATCAATCAGCATACAAGAGACATCAGTGTGAGGGAAGTTAAGGTCAAGCCACTTTAGAACCTTGATAACAATAGTAAATGCTGTAACAATGGTATAGAAAACCAATAAAGTATAAAAAAGAGCCTAAAGACCCTAAATAGTCACCAGGTAACATGGACTAAGATTATCGCAGCTTGAGGGTGTGAAATCATTTCTCAATATCAAAACATGTTAAAAAAATGATATAAGGAACAACAGTCTGCCCTCTGTATAGTTCAAACCATGAAATACAGAAAGGAGCACCAGACCAAAACTATGAGGACAGGGCTATTATTTTAGGGTGGGAGGGGGGTGTATTTAGCACCCTCAGTGTTACTAAGTGTAGGTACATTTTGTTTGCCTCCTCTGTAGGCAGAGGAGCTGAGGTTAATTTGTGTTTTTTTTTTACTGTAAAGGGCTTCAAAGGCTGTGGCCCCCTGTTTTCTGTAACTCTTGTGGATAGTTCTAGAATGTAGTGGGTGGAAGAGCAGAGACTGCACCCTGAATAATAATGTAGTTCTTACCAATGCCTGAGGAGGCAAGGATTAGCAGGTGGGGAACAACCCATAAATACTGGCAGTCAGGGAAGCAGAGTCCAGTTGTCTGGAGGGGACCCCTGTGTTAGGGGACTCTACCCCTGGGCTGAAGTAAGGCCAGAAGAGAGATAACAAGGGGGGAAGAAGCTGTAAGCTGCACCCCCTTTATCAGTCTCAGCTAGGCGTAGCTGAAGACATCCTAAAATCAAGACCCAGCCGGTATAGCAGTGTAAACATACGTACAGCCACCTCAAATTTTAGGAACCACCTAACGGGACTGAGTGAGTAACTTCCATTTCAACATACCCCAAGCCTGTATAGAGAAGACAGTAATGGCACTTTTCCACTGCAAGTACCGGCTCGGCTCTACTCGGCCCTGCTTGGCCCTGTTTGCTTTTCCACTGCTGGTACCGCATGGTACGATGTTGGAACGGTTTGGTGCGGTACGGTATGGTTTGCTTTTCCACTAAAGTAGTACTAAAGTTAAGTGGGTGGGATAACAACGGGGTGGGTGGGATTCTCTGGTCAATCAGTGGCTAGTAGTGACTGCATGCAAAGGATTGTGGGATATGGTACCGGGTATGGTACCTCTTGGAACCACAATCGAGGTGGTACTGTTTTTGAGAGCCGGACCGTTCAGTTCCATGCAGTGGAAAAGCGCCCCCGTACCGTACCGTACCAAACCGTTCCTACACCATACCATGGGGTACCAGCAGTGGAAAAGCACAAAAGCGAGCCGAACCGTTTGGTTCCATGCAGTGGAAAAGCGCTATAAGGTACAATACTTTACATATCTGGGACCAGGGGAAAGCTTAAAGCCAGCGCAAATCAGCCAGAAGCACCATCATATCTCTAGCTTGAGACAGTTGTAGCCAGGTGCTTTTGTATTTCTGCCAAGAGCAGCACCTGCATCTTTAGTTTTGAAACTGTTTGTCATAGTTTCAGCTGCACGCTCACTTCCATGGGTGGACAGAATAGTTGGAGTCAGTTTTCACCAATGATTAAGCACACAGTCAGTGTGTGAAACGCGTATACCTTGTCACGATTGTCATATTTGGATGTCCAGTCAATAAATCTGGATTTTGACTCAACCTGGAGTGCTGCCAATTCTTTTTCCTTTATCAAGTTTCCACGGAGGCGAACCGGGGCATGCACCGGTGTGAGTCATCAGGCAATTACACCACCTTGAGCAGTGAGTTCTTGTCTCTTCAGTTTTCAGCAAACAGAGATATTAGAAAGTACTCAAGTGTTTATCCAAGGTCTTTATTTCTTGACATTCAGTGCATCCTCATTCCCTATCCAAGTTCATCCTTTTAAATAAACAAAAACAAAACCAAATCCCCTGGACTGATTGAGCCTTTGAGAAAGTGTGCAAATTCCTGTTGCCTGGCTGTGTGGGGGAAAGACCCAAAGATCCAGCAGCCCTTGCGGGGTAGTTCTACATATAAAAGACAAAATTTAACCATGACTTAGGTTACATAGATGTATACCATTTAAAAGGGTCATGAACAATTTTCTATAAAACCATACTTCATAAAAGATATAAAATGTTTAAGGAATCCACAATACTAGAAACACCAATCATTATAGAGTCTCTCCATATATGTTCTTTGTCCCAGCCACTACGTGACGTGGAACATTCTGCTGTTTGCTAAATTTTGCAAAGATTGCACCAATGGCTGTTAATAGGATGGTGATAGAATGTTACACGTTTCTCAGACTTCACTCTGCTTCCTCTGACAGTATGGGAGCGGAACCTAAAATAGTACAAATATACATTTATAAATTGACATAATGATACAAATGTGAACCAATAGCATCTAAAGTCAATACATCACCTATAACTGTCATCATATACATTTCTATAGGTCACTTGCAGTGCCAGGTTATGTGTGTGCAATACCAAGAACATGCACTATAGAACCCACAGTGTAGTGCAGGGGATAACGTGAACCAATAACCAGACTACTTCCACAATACAGTTGGACCTCAAAATTCTAATTATAACATAATACATTTCATAAATACCCTTTAGAAGTTTACTTAGATCGCACTACTGCTGAATGCTACATATTAATTACCTTACATCTTTTGGGAAATGAGACTCATAACCACATTGGTTAGACAGTGAAAAGAGTCTAACCAGAGGGCAAAACCTATGAATAAGCCATAGCACAAAGATATTTAAATTTCATATTCTTAGCCAATACTCAAATTCTCCCTTTATTATATCTTAAGTTACTCTGTGAGAAAGGATTTCGAACAGACACATTTGTGCCCAGAGGGTCAATTTGCAAGAAAATAGTGAGAGGAAGACTGTGCCCATGGGACTTTGGAGAGATACGCCAAAAAGGTTAATGCTACTTTACATAGAATTCTCCAACTTTTATTCCAAATTCAAGTAAAAAATTGACACAATGAACAATACCTATGTCATAATATAAAAAGGTAGAGAAAATACATGCACACGTTGATGTATATTTTAGATATAAACAACATTGCGGGTATAGATAGGTAAGTACATATTGAACTATATCTCAATACATTTCGTGAAGCAATGTTCACCTCTTCAAATCTGTGTATATCACAGTATATCTGTGGAGAGACCATGTCATAATAATAATAATAATATTTGCAAAACTACATACAGTACAAGCCAACATAATAACCACTAAATGTGGATTTATAAAACAATCTCCACTCCCTACAGTAAATATAATATACTTACACATCAACTTAAGGATTTACCCACTTCAATACAGGGCACATTTATCCCATTACATGCCCTGGACGATTTTCAGCTTTCAGTCCTGTCGCACTTTGAATGACAATAGCGCGGTCATGCGGCACTTTACCCTAAATACATTTTTATCATTTTGTTCACACAACTAGAGATTTTCCATATGGAAGAAAAATATATTTCCAATATATTTAGGGAAAGAAAATTAGAAATATATTGAATATGGCCAAAATTGTAGCATTTCAAATATATTTCCAATATATTTGTGAAAAATACAAAATGTTTTTTTAAAGTATATTTTAAATATATTTTTCTTCCATGTGGGTTGCTTTGGTGGTATTTAATCACCACTGGGTTTTTTATTTTTTGCTAAATAAATGAAAAAGTCTGAACATTTTGAAAAAAATTTGTTTTTCTATGTTTCTGTTATAAAATTTTGCAAATAAATAGTCCTTCTTCATAAATTAAGGCCACAATGTATTCTGCTACATCTCTTTAGTAAAAATATACCAAATCAGTGTATATTATTTAGTCTGTAGGAAAGTTAAAAAGTCCACAAACTATGGTATATACAGTATCTGAAAATTTATCAATCCTGATGTACTGATGGACTATCTCCTTTCTTGAGGCCCTAAAATGCCAGGACAGTACAAACACCCCCCAAATGACCCCTTTTTGGAAAGTAGACAGTCCAAGGTATTTAGTAATAGGCATGGTGAGTTTTTTTAAGTTATTATAATTTTTTGGAAGATGAAGAAATTAAAATAAAAAATGTTCACATTTTTTTTTTTTTTTTAATATACTGTCACCAATGTAGTACAGCATAATCATACATGGTGTGGCGGTGATCAGGGACACTGACTGGTGACAGTACGAAAAAAATAAATAAATAAATACATATTTTACATTTTTTTCTAACATTGTTTTTCTTTTCTTTTTTTTAACACACTGTGACCAGAGCAAAATAATCTTACCATAGTAACATTGTACTACTCTGGGTAAGTGATCAGGATTTTTTTAAACGTTATGATTGCTTATATCAGTGAATTAAATTGCTATAAAAATGTGAACAACCTAAATGTGAACAACCTAATATGCTTCATAAAACACTTTTTGTCACTGTGAAGTGACAAAAAAACATGCACAGATGTGATCATTTGGACCAAAATAGTGAAAAAAAAAAGAAAGTAAAAAAGCTTTAACATAAAAAGTCCCATAAACAAATTGTATTCAACCAAACAGTCTCTTTGATGGATAAAAGCTGAGAAAATTTGCCAGAGGTAACTCTTCCACGTGCTGCATGCAACCCCAACATGCTCAAACCAAAAATGGATGGCTGCTTACCAGAGACACACAGTCTCAAGGCCTTGGGAAATAATTCACAGCAAAAGCTCAAAAGATGTCACTCGTCCCAGCAGACAAGGAGTCCCTATAGATCAAGCGATCAACTGATCAGAATGCTCAACCACAGGGGCTGGATGGACCATGCTCATGCCCCAACACTCTAGAGATCTCAGCTCGGTGATGAAAGTAGAAGCTAATAGTGCACTACCTTTTATATATGCAGCACCCTACAGGTAGGTGCTAGGTAATGGAATAGTGGGCCTTGTCTGCCTAACAGCAGGGCTGTAATCTGTTGGATAGGGTGTCTGGGCTTCCAGATGTGCCTGCTGAGGGGAGAAGTATCCCCACTGGCTCCTGTGAGAGGCTTCTCTTAGGGCAGTGTGGGAAGCCAAATCAGGGGACACAATCCAGCTTTAAACTACCCCAAAAGGTAGATCACGCTGCAAGGGATTCTGGGAGTGGGTTTAAGTTTGGGGGTAAGTGCGTGGCACGGTGTCTTTGGCGGGAGCAGAGTCCCAGGAGAGAGAGTGCGGCTGTCTCTTCTCCTGTCTGAGGAAGGCGGATGTCTCAGGGTGTCGCCTGAGTGTCCAGAGAGTGCTGAGTTGAGCTGAGGGGATCCGGTGTGCCGAGAGCCTGCGGAGCGAGAGAGGGGTCCAGTCCCAGGAAAGCCTACACAGGTAGTGAGTACTGAGGATTGCCCCTGGGGGTCTGCCTGAAGTTAGAGGTGACCACTCCGGAAGAGGTTCTGGGATGCAGTGTCAGCTAGTTGCAAAGGGGGTACCTAGGTTGAGGACCCTGAAGCTACAGAGGGGGTACATAGTCAGTGGACCCTGAAGAGTTTGAGGTTAAAGGGGCATCTGCAGTTTGGGCCCTGAATTGTACAGAGCGTGCCAGTTACAGTGACAGCTATACAGAGTTCTACTACAGTATATACTCCCTCAAGCTGTGCCAGGCGGGGGAAAGTATTCAGTGACTTTCACAGTGCAACAGTGTCAGTGTCAGGTACCTTGGTTGAGGCCGAAGTGCTGAGAGGGCTTCCCTTGCAGCTCGGTGCGGATCACCCCTGGAGGTGAGACAGGAGATGACACGTCCCAAGGAGCACTGGATGCTGGTGAAATCCGGATGGATGGATGGTATGGTATGGACACCCAGGACCGCTTCCAGGAGATCTAAAGGTGCTCAGTGGAAAAAGACACAAGGTTAATGCCAGGCCGAGGGTCATACACAGTTAATCAGTCCGGAAGTAATGAGCCAAGTGGAAGGTAGCAAAGGGGCAAGACAAGAGAGAGTCCGTGAGATCCAAGCCAAGGTCGGTACACAGGAGATCCAGCAGGGGTGTCAGAGCAAAGAGTGGTCAGGCAAGCCAAGGTCGATCAAGGGAATAGATGCAGACAGGTCAAAGAAGCAAGCCGGGTCAAAACAGGAACACAGGTAAACGGACAGGTCACGGGTACAGGAGCTGACGATAAACCAGCACTGAGCACACCGGAAGAGCGTCTTATATAGGGCCAGGGCTGGGGAGATGGGCGTGGTGACACACCTGCTCTGCATCCGGCGATCTATTGCTGCTGAATGGTGATTCCTTTCCTGACAGTGCCCCCCCCTGAGGGGCAGCCTCTGGATGCCCAACGACCATGTTTTTCTGGAAATTTTTTGTGAAATTCTTTCAAAAGTTTAGGGGCGTGGATGTTACTCAATGGTTCCCATGAATTGTCCTCCGGAGGATATCCTTTCCATTTAATCAAGTATTGAGTACGGTTGCCTCTTTGTCGACAATCCAAGATATTCTCAACCTCAAATTCAGGCTCCCCTTCTACTGAAACTGGAGGAGGTGGTACCTCTTCTCTTCCCGGGAAGGGGCTTGGTACCGCTGGCTTAAGTAGCGAGGCATGAAATACTGGATGAATTTTGAAAGAGCCGGGCAAGGCCAATTCAAAGGCCACAGGATTCACCACTCTCTTGACCTGAAAAGGACCGATGAATCTTGGCCCCAATTTCTTGGACGGGCAGGATAATTTCAAATTAATTGAAGAGAGCCAAACTCGATCTCCAACTTTGTACACTGGGTTCTCCCTCCGTTTGAGGTCAAAGAATTTCTTATAGTCCTGTTGTGCTTTATGAATATTGTCTCGTAACAACTGGAAATTAGTTTTAATGGCTGCTAGCCGATCATGGACTGCGGGAACCGTTATTTCCTGATCCAAGTTAGGCAAAAAAGAAGGATGAAAGCCATAATTAGCCCAAAACGGGGTTTGGTTGGTTGCGGAGTGTATGGAATTATTGTAGGCAAATTCTGCGCATGGAAGCAGGGAGGTCCAGTCGTCCTGAGAGCTGGTGCAAAAACATCGGAGGTACTGTTCCAGGGTTTGATTGGTTCTCTCTGTTTGCCCATTACTTTGTGGATGGTAAGCAGATGACAGGGACACTTCAACCGACAAGGACTTGCAGAGCTCCTTCCAAAATCTAGAGGTGAATTGAACACCTCGGTCTGACACTATATTATTTGGAAGTCCATGTAGCCTGACCACCTCTTTGATAAATGTGTTGGCTGTTTCCAGGGCGGAGGGAGTGCCCCTCATGGGCAAGAAGTGAGCCATTTTTGAGAGTCGGTCCACGACTACCAAGATGGTGGAAAACCCCTCTGAGGGTGGTAGCTCAACTATAAAGTCCATAGACAGACCTTTCCAGGGCTGCTCGGGAATCGGCAATGGTCTTAACAGGCCCCATGATTTGACTTTAGCCCCTTTGTTACGTTGGCACGTGATGCAGGAATTTACATAGCTTCTGCAGTCCTGATGTAGCTTAGGCCACCAGAAGCGGCGTTGGATAAGTTCGTAGGTCTTTTTTACCCCGAAATGTCCAGCGAGTTTGTGGTCGTGAAAGGTTTTAAGGACCAACAATCTCACTTGTGTAGGAACAAAAATTTTTCCCTGGTGCCAGAGGAATCCTTCCCGTTTTTTTAGAGAACCGGCTTCGAGTTCAGTACATTGAGTAGAGGCTTGCTGAATTGTGGACTGTAGGTCAGTGTGAATTAGAAAAAAGTTTTGAGCTGATAGGATGGTATTGGGCTCCGTCGTGCTGGGAGTATCCGGAAACATTCGGGACAGGGCGTCCGCCTTTCCATTCTTAGATCCTGGTCTGTAGGTAATATGGAAATTAAAGCGTGAAAAGAATAGAGCCCACCGGGCTTGCCGAGGTCTTAGGCGTCTAGCAGTCCTGAGATACTCTAGATTCTTGTGATCCGTGAATATCATGATAGGGTGTGCCGCGCCTTCAAGCAGGTACCTCCATTCTTCTAGAGCACATTTAATAGCCAGAAGTTCCCGATCCCCCACATCGTAGTTCTTCTCTGGGGGTGACATTTTCCGAGAGAAGAAAGCTACTGGGTGTAGCAGGGTCTTCGGGCCTTGTCGCTGGGACAGAATAGCCCCTGTGGCTACTTCCGAAGCATCCACTTCGAGAATATAAGGTAAGACCGGGTCGGGGTGTTGAAGAATAGGTGCGGTCACAAACAGGCTTTTTAATTTATCAAAAGCTGACTGAGCCTCCGGTGACCAGCGGAAGCGAATCTGCTGGCGCGTTAGTTGGGTGATGGGTGCGATAATTGTTGAGAATCCCTTTATGAATCTTCTGTAGAAGTTAGCGAAGCCCACAAATCGCTGAACTCCCTTCTTATCAGTGGGGGCTGGCCACTCCAAAATGGCTTTTACTTTTTGTGGATCCATAGAGACACCCTCAGTTGAAATAATAAGCCCTAGGAACTGGATGGACTTCCTCTCAAATTCACATTTTTCCAGTTTCACATAGAGCCCATGTTTCCTTAAGGTGGTTAATACTTTTTTGACATGAATCCGGTGGAGTTCCAGAGTGGAGGAGAAGACCAAGATGTCATCTAGGTACACGATTAAGAAGTTGTCCAGGAACTCTCGAAAAATGTCATTGACCAGATGTTGAAATGTAGCCGGGGCATTACATAGCCCGAAGGGCATGACCAGATATTCGAAGTGGCCGAAACGGGTTCTAAACGCCGTTTTCCACTCATCCCCTTCTCGGATGCGAATAAGGTTGTACGCTCCTCGGAGGTCTAATTTGGTAAAGACCCGGGCAGACCGGAAGCGCTGGAACAATTCTGGAATCAAGGGGAGAGGATAACGATTTTTGATGGTAACTTTGTTGAGTTCCCGGTAATCAACACAGGGTCTTAACGTGCCATCTTTTTTCTCAACAAAGAAGATTCCAGCGCCAGCTGGGGAGGACGAGGGCCGGATGAACCCCTTTTCCAGGTTCTCGTTGACATAAGTCCGAAGAGTTTCTAATTCCTTCTCAGATAAGGGAAATATTCTTCCAAAAGGGATCTCGGCTCCTGGAAGAAGCTCAATGGGGCAGTCGTAGGGCCTGTGAGGGGGTAGAGCATCAGCCTTTTTTTTGTCGAATACATCCCTAAAGTCCTGATAGGCTGCGGGAATGTCTTCAGGAAGGTCTAGGGCTGGCTGAACGGCCAGACATGTGGCAGAAGCGTTGGGTCCAGGGGGAAAGCAATGGTCCAGGCAATATTTGGACGAGAAGGAAATCCTCTTCTTCACCCAGTCAATTTGTGGGTTATGAGCCTGGAGCCATGGAAGGCCTAGGATAACCGGGAATAAGGGAGAGGACAAGACATCAAAGCGGAGGAGCTCTTTTTTTTTTTTTTTTTCAACAAGTTCTTTATTGTAATAAATCAAAGCAAAAACTATACAACTTTGTACAATACACATCTTGAAATTTTAAGGAATGAGTAAACCAAACTAATTTACATATATCAAACAAGGGTTCATATAGAGGAACCTGTACTGCAATTAAAGGAAGCCGAGGAACACAATACAAGTAGACTGATATCTGTCATTTTGTACATACTACTAATAATATGCATTACTAATACGTCCCCTCCCTAGGGAAGGAAAGGAAACAGAGGAAACACAAAGAATAAAAACAAACAGCTGTACCACTCCCTGAAATTAGAACGATCTCTTATGTGGCTTTATTCAGATGGCATGCACGTCTCTGGGGCCTGAACCCACCTATCCCATATCTTATTATACTTGGATACACTTCCTCTATGGGAGTAGATCAGTTTTTTATAGGGCAAGGTTACATTGATCTCCCGGAGCCAGTCCTGTATAGATGGAGGTGAATCTCTCATCCAGCGGCGGGCCAAACACTTCCTAGCGAGAAACAGTGTCTCATGCAAAAACAGTGTGGTATATTTATCTATATTAATATCAGGGGGTATTCCTAGTAAACAGAATTTCGGAACCAGGGTCAAAGGAGACCCCATGGTATCATGTAGAAATCTAACCACCTGCTCCCAAAAGCCCTGGACCTCGGTACATGTCCAGAGCAAATGGTAAAAGGTGCCACGCTCCACCCTGCACATGGGACACTGGCCAGTAGCCTCGCTACTATAGGTAGCCACCACAGCCGGTGTCAGGTAGGCTCTATGTAGAATATATAATTGAGTCAGGCGATCCGAGAGTTTCGGAGAAACCAATTTGCAGTTATCTAAGGCTTCCCCCCATTCCTTATCCTCAAGCGTCCCGATATCTCCCTCCCATTTAGTCTTGATGGCATACGCCAAGACCGTTGATTCTGGCAAAAGGAGTGCATTATACATATATGAAATAAGTTGTTTAGATTCAAAGCCCATTACCACCTCCAAGACTGGGATTACGGTCAATTCTTGAATAGGACGGGGAAATTGAACTGCAAAAGCGTGCCTAAGCTGCAGGTACCTAAAATACATATGGTTAGGGAGATCGTGTTGCCCTTTTAACTCATCAAAAGATTGGAGTTCACCATTGGTAAGTATATCAACCAAATAGGAAATTCCATAGTGGGCCCACACATGTGCATCCAGAATAGAGGCACACTCACGGAGACTGGTATTATGCCACAGCGGCGTATATGCATGTAGCGAGGGTATATCCAATTTGGTTGACACCACCTCCCATATTCGCCTATACTGATATAACATAGAGGTCTTATCCCCCCGGGTTTCAGCCCCCCGTACGCCCACCAGAATCAAGGATAGGGGTTCAACTAATGCATGGGCCCATGCAGGGGCTAGAAGGGCCAGGAATCTCTCCCTATCAAAACTATGAAGATGAAAGAAGTGGGATAACTGTGATGCCAGGTAATATAAATTAAAATCTGGGAGAGCCATACCACCCAGGTCAACGGGACTCTTAAGCTTCCGCCATGCCAACTTATGTCTACTGGATCCCCAAATAAAGGGCTTAAGTATAGCTTCTATCTGAAGAAAAAACTTAAGGGGAAGGTAAATTGGAGAATGCCACAAAATATACAAAAACTTAGGTAGTAACACCATTTTTACGAGGTTAATCCGGCCGCAAACCCCCAGCGGAAGACGCGCCCATATCTGTGTCTTAGCTTTTAACAATGTAAACAAGGGTTGTATGTTGTTCTGTATATAATCCACTGAAGATTTAGTCACCTGGATCCCTAAATATTTAATACAATTCACTACCTGCAAAGGGAAAAGTGGGTTTACAGGGAAGGGGGAAATATTATCTATGGGGAGAATTTGAGATTTGTCCCAATTGATTTGTAATCCAGAAAATCGGCCAAACTGTTTAATAAGGGAAAGGGCTACCGAGAGAGATGAATCTGGGTCAGCCAGGTACAACAGGGTATCATCTGCATACATACTAATTTTTTCTTCTAATCTTCCCACCCGGAGACCATGTATATCAGAGTGCGACCGGATCGCTATCGCAAGTGGCTCTGCTACCAGCGCATACAAAAGGGGCGAAAGGGGACAACCTTGCCTAGTACCCCTAGCAAGAGAAAACCCCTCCGATGTCCTCCCATTAGCCAGTACTTTAGCCGAGGAGCTCTTGATGGCCCGAGTTTGTGGTAGTGAGTACCGGATAGGTTTCTCTGGTCACAGGTCCGGAACTAGGCAGGGACCCGTCGGCCAGAAAGACTTGAAGCCGTTGCTCCTTAATTTGTAGGGGGACCCCCAGTTTCCTTGCTAGTGTACAATCCAGAAAACAACTGCAAGCTCCGGAGTCAACAATTGCTGTGAGCTGGATCTTCTCTTCTGCTACCTGTAAGGAGATAGGAAGGATAAGGTGAGCAGGGGATGGCTCAGACACCTGACAGTTCAAGACAGACCGTGAATAGCACTTACTGGGCCTCACGGGGCAGTTGCGGAGGAAGTGGCCGGAGGCTCCACAGTATAGACAGAGGTTAGCCTGGCGGCGACGTTGTCTCTCTTCGGGTGTTAGGGAGGAACGAATTAGTCCAATCTGCATGGGTTCACCGTCCGCAGAGGCATTCATAGCTGGTGCAGGGGGAGGAGAGGCGGCAAACGGGACCTTAGGCATCACCCAAGAAGCTCGGGCCCCCTGGAGGCGTTCTGAGCGTCGTTCCCGCAGACGCCTGTCCATTTGGATGGCTAGAGAGATCAAGTCTTCCAGGGATGCAGGTGTCTCTATCCGAGCAAGCTCGTCTTTTAGAGCTTCAGAGAGGCCATGACGGTACTGGTATTTCAATGCCGCCTCATTCCAGTCCGTGTCGGCTTCCCATCTACGGAAGTCTACAGTGTAGTCCTCGGCCGGGCGTTTATTCTGCTGTAAGGCATGTAAAGCAGACTCTGCTGTGACCGTGCGCTGAGGATCTTCATATAGCTGGGCCATGGCCTCAAAAAAGGAGCTTACTGAGTTCAAGGTAGGACTCTTCTGTTCAAGGAGGTTGTGTGCCCAAGTCTGGGGTTCTTCAGCTAATAAGGAGATTATAAACCCCACTTTAATGGATTCCGAGGAGAAGGTCCTGGGCTGAAGAGCCAAATATAATAAACAGGCATTTTTGAAAGCCCTAAATTTCCTTCGCTCCCCACGGAAGCGTTCAGGCGTGGGCACCCGTGGCTCTGGTGGCGGAGCTGAAGCTGAATGGGCGGAGCTAGCTTGATCCGGTTGAGAAGGATCCGGTAAAGAGCTAGTGGCAGGCTGATTAGGATCATTCGGAAGAGATGAGCCGGCTAGGTTTACTACCCGACCTTCCAGTTGGAAGTAGCCATCTTGCAGTCTTTGTACGGCTTGGGTTAGGGCTGAAACCTGTTGGCATAAAGCCTCGAGCGGGGAAGCACCTCTGTCGGCCTCTGACATGGCTGGTTTATGCTGTCAGGTACCTTGGTTGAGGCCGAAGTGCTGAGAGGGCTTCCCTTGCAGCTCGGTGCGGATCACCCCTGGAGGTGAGACAGGAGATGACACGTCCCAAGGAGCACTGGATGCTGGTGAAATCCGGATGGATGGATGGTATGGTATGGACACCCAGGACCGCTTCCAGGAGATCTAAAGGTGCTCAGTGGAAAAAGACACAAGGTTAATGCCAGGCCGAGGGTCATACACAGTTAATCAGTCCGGAAGTAATGAGCCAAGTGGAAGGTAGCAAAGGGGCAAGACAAGAGAGAGTCCGTGAGATCCAAGCCAAGGTCGGTACACAGGAGATCCAGCAGGGGTGTCAGAGCAAAGAGTGGTCAGGCAAGCCAAGGTCGATCAAGGGAATAGATGCAGACAGGTCAAAGAAGCAAGCCGGGTCAAAACAGGAACACAGGTAAACGGACAGGTCACGGGTACAGGAGCTGACGATAAACCAGCACTGAGCACACCGGAAGAGCGTCTTATATAGGGCCAGGGCTGGGGAGATGGGCGTGGTGACACACCTGCTCTGCATCCGGCGATCTATTGCTGCTGAATGGTGATTCCTTTCCTGACAGTCAGGAGTTCTACAGTTCTCAGTCTTGGATCTTCTGGACTATAAGTCGAGGATTCAGCACTTCTGTTTTACAGAATATTCTTAGTGTCAGTGAGCATTGGCTGGCGCTGGCTGGCGTCAAGGAAAGGCCAACGGGCATTTCAGAAGTAAAAGTCCCAATTGTAATTAGTTAAGCCTCAAGGAGTATCATTTCCTTCTCCCATCCCTAATTCCAATAAAACCACAAACAAAGATGCCGGAGTTATCGCTGCTTCAGTTATCACACCCAGGGTCACAGCTCACATGGGCTGGAGAGATTACCGGTACTAATGGCAGACCCACATCAGGCAATAGGCCTGGAAACCTTGCTACATAGAAAAAAACTTGTTTATTTAAAAGTTGCACTTACATTAAAAATATTGACACAGGCTGGTATATCAAGAGAGCACGGCCCCCTGCAGTGCGGTCCGTGCGTGGTGACGACACGGCTGGCTCCATCCGACGCATTTTCCCTTTAGAAGGCGTCAACTGGGATTGGAGTACAGCGCGCTGTCACGTTCAGCCTACTTATGACATTGAGGAGAAAGACTTCCGGTGACATACAAAGGAACCCCGGACTACAGGAAAATGACCACTTCTGTTTCAATTCCCTATCTCACTTGTGGAAACATGAACCCCGAAAAGGGGGGCAAGTGCTACTAAATAGTAGAATTAGCAGAGACTACAAACCAAAAAAACTTTCCAGAGAGTCAAACAAAGAGACCTTAGAAACTAAATAAAAACAATGCAAAGAATAACCCTAGTGAAGAAAAATTCACATATAAAGAAGGAGGTCATGGGCGATTCCTTAAAAAATTAAAGGAATAAAAAAGAATAAATGAAAAATAAAAAAATAAACATAAAATTGAAAATGAAAACTAAAAATTAAAAAAATGAATGAATGAAATAAAAAAATAGAAAAAATGAAAAAAAAAGGGAGACAAAATTTCTTGGATCTACTTTTCCAGATAAACCCAACATTATTTTTAGGAGAGCACGAAATTTGCGGGACATGGTCGCTCCCAATCCCATAGAAAACCCAATCCAACTGATTTTGTTTGGAAATCTGAAAGGCTTTTATCTGTGCCGTAAGTGCATCGTTTGTGTAAACTCTAGAACCATCAGAACTTCCGTTTTACTTCTACTGTTAAGACCAAAGAATATGTCAAAAGTTTTATCACCTGCCACACAAGAGGGGTGGTATATCCCCGCCGTTGTAGTTGTGGGTACAATATGTGGGGAGGACAGTCCGCACCCTCAATATCAGGGTGGGTGAACATTTGGCTAACATTAGAAAGGGTTTTGTTGGACATAGCTTGTCTAAGCACTTTTTCAGATGCCTTTAAAAGAATCCCTCTTTTGTGGAGGTAATTGCTTCCTTGCTTTTAGCGCCTCCTGCAGTCTATGGGCGCTCACAGTGATAGGTACATACGAAATAGCAAATGTCCCTTTAAGTGACAGTCCGTCTTCCAGGGCCCACTGTCTTACAGCTTCCGTTGATAACAGTGACATGGTCGTTCCTTAATGTCCTGATCCAAGATACTGTATTTATCTCAGCAGTGCCTCCAAATGAAAGCACTATTCTTTTCACTTTCTGTGGCTACTGGAGTATGATGGTGCCACCTGTATAGTATTTAGGACAGAGTCTTTATAATCTGTGTGCTCAGGACAGGGTTTCTAACAGGCGCTAGTGCCTCCACTCAATTGGGGCTTGTAAATAGCAAGTGAAATCCCAATTGAGAAATGTATCATCCACATAGACAGTAATACACACAGCACTGTATTTGAAAGTCCATATATTGAATAAATAACATTCAGTGAACCATTCAACATAAGGTATTTTCCAAACAGGAACATGAAATAATTACCAGTCTCTATGTATGTCTCAGTGAGGGGAGGCTGCAGCAACTTACAGTCTGTGCTCTCAGCAGGAATCCATTGTTCTGACTCAACATGCGCTCTCTCCTTTCCACACCTCCCAAGAAGCCCTGCCATATTAGAAAAGGGCAAAACAAACACTGCAAAACAGGAGTATACACTTGGAAAATGGGCAAAGAAATTATCACATCACTACAAATGGTCTCTCCACAGATATGCTGGATTTGACTATCTCCTGAAGAGGTGAACGTTGCTTTATGAAAGGCATTGAGATATAGTCCAATATGTACTTACCTGTCTATACCGCAATGTTGTTTTTATCTAAAACATACATCAACATTTACATGTATTTTCTCTACCCTTTTATATTATGACATATGTAATGTTCATTGTGTCAATTTTTAAATTGAATATGGAATAGGGAAGGTGTACTTATGATTAGTACTCTACTGGCTTGTCAACTGACATCAGCCACTCGATGAAAGTATTACTCAGGCTATCCTGAGTAGCCACCATAGTGGTCAAAAAAAGAGGGCTGAAGAAAAGGGGGGGACTTTAAGGGTACCACTTGTTGTCAATGATGATCAATCAGTTATAAAAAGATTCACATTTTATTAAGAATAAAATCAACAAAGAATTATTAAAGACATTTAATAATTTTAACTTTAATAATTCTTTGTTGATTTTATTCTTAATAAAATTTGAATCTTTTTATAACTGATTGATCATCATTGACAACAAGTGGTACCCTCAAAGTCCCCCCCTTTTCTTCAGCCCTCTTTTTTTGACCACTATGGTGGCTACTCAGGATAGCCTGAGTAATACTTTCATTAAATTTGGGATGTTGGTACTAGCCTATATCTTATAGATAAAAGTTTTATACTACTCCAGACACACCTCAAAATCTTAGACATCATCCACTCAATGAGATAGTGTGAGTCATGGGTGACATGTCCATGTGCTAAACTTTTTTTCCCCATTGCTTTTCTTGATGACTTCATCCTCCTTGCAGAGAGAGAGAGAGAGAGAGAGCACAGCAGCCATATTGAAAAAGGGCAAAACAAACACTACATATAAGGAGTATACACTTAGAAAATGTAGGAAAGGTCAGTGTCACTACAGATAGTGTTGTTCTGCAGTGACACCGCATGCTAAAAGAATTGCAGCATAATTTTAAGACCTAAAATGAAAAGCACAAAAATATGAAATATGAAAAGTGTTACTAAACCCATTACAGTAAAATCAGTCTGTACAGTGGGTACGGAAAGTATTCAGACCCCCTTAAATTTTTCACTCTTTGTTATATTGCATCTCAAGGATGATCAGAAGAAATGGAAAGCACCTGAGTTAAATATATGAGTGTCACAGCAAAGGGTCTGAATACTTAGGACCATGTGATATTTCAGTTTTTCTTTTTTAATAAATCTGCAACAATGTCAACAATTCTGTGTTTTTCTGTCAGTATGGGGTGCTATGTGTACATTCATGAGGAAGAAGAATGAACTTAAATGATTTTAGCAAATGGCTGCAATATAACAAAGAGTGAAAAATTTAAGGGGGTCTGAATACTTTCCGTACCCACTGTATATGCAGTAAATCATGCTCGTTAGACTTACTGTGGAACCTAAAGGGGGTTATTCCTGCACACTGTCTAAAAAGGCTGTTTGATCCTGTCTTCTCTGATCCACCCCTTCTTTCACTGTCCCCAATCCATCTGTTGACAGTACAGGGCCTTGGAGGCACTCTGCACATGCTCATTTTGGTGTGTATTACTAGAGAGTTTTTTTTGGGGGGGGAGGATGTATGTGATCAGCACAGGGCCAATCAGCACTGTGCAGACAGAGGGTCAGGGGTCATGCAGCCTCATAGGACAGTCAGAGGAGAATGAAAACTCCTCCTACAAGCTGTTACCAGTGCTCTGCCGGGAAACTGTTAGCATACCTCCCAACGTTTTGAGATGAGAACAAGGGACACCTATTAGTGAAAGTATGTAGGCATAGGACACATCCTCTGCCACGCCCCTTTAAAGGAGCGTTATACAAAAAAATATTAGTTAACCACTTCCGGACCGCCCACCCTCTTTTTACGTCGCTATTTTGATGTTAAATACTGGGGTTATGGCAGCAGATAGCTGCCATAACCCTTGTATATTTTTACGTGGCAGGCGGTCCGCTTTAATATAAAAATGGTCCCAGTGGCTGATTCACGACTTGATCACTTTTATGGGCGGAGGGAGAGATGCAGCTTTCCCCACTTACTGTGGGCAGTCGTTTTCCCCACTTACTGTAGCCATCGGTAGCGGGGAAAACTATATGATCCCCTGTGCGAATGGGCAGGAAGTCGACTGAGGGCAAGATGGCAACCACTCGACTCTATGCCCTGGGAGGATCGGAGCAACGTCAAATGTCACTTCTGTCCAACGGCCTTAAAGGACCCATTTTTTTTGTGGGGGGAGGGGAGGGATTACATGTTTTTTTTTTTTTTATTGCATTTAAGTGTAAATGTGAAATTTGAGATCTTTTTGACCCCAGATCTCACATTAACCACTTAAGCCCCGGAAGATTTTACCCCCTTCCTGACCAGGGGGTATTTTGCGATTCGGCACTGCGTGAATTTAACGGACAATTGCGCAGCCGTGCAACGCTGTACCCAAATGAATTTGACGTCCTTTTTTTCCCACAAACAGAGCTTTCTTTTGGTGGTATTTGATCACCTGTGCGATTTTTTGATCATGCACTATAAACAAAAAAGAGCGACAATTTTGCAAAAATAACAATATTTTTCAAATTTTTTTATATGAAATTGCCCCCAAAAACATGTAAAAATCTAATTTTTTTTAAAATTTTTGGCCAATTTGTTTTCTGCTACCTATGTTTGGTAAAAAATAAATCACAATAAGCGTATTTTGATAGGTTTGCGCAAAAGTTATTGCGTTTACTAACTAAGGGAAGGATTTTTGTCATTTTTTTTTTTTTAACGAGTAATGGCGGCCATCTGCGATTTTTTTTGCGGTACTGCGACATTGCGGCGGACAGATCAGACCCTTGACTGACATTTTTTACACTTTTGGGGGTACCAGTGACATTACTACAGTAATCAGTGCTATACATATGCACTGTTACTGTAAAAATGACACTGGGAGGGAAGGGGTTAACTTTATTTGAGAGGGAGGGGTTAAGTGTGTCCCTAGGGGCGTGTTTCTTACTGTGATTGGATGTGGCTGTGTGTGTAACAGCACAGATCAACGGTCCTACATAGCAGGACTGAGTGATCTGTGCTTTTACACAGGGGAGAATGACAGGCGGCTTTGTTTACATTAGCCGCCTGCCTTTCTTCCTCTCTACCCGACGATCGCGAGTGACTGGCGGACATCGGGTCCGCCGGTCACACGTGCCGGCTTCTTCGGGTACGAGCGGGGGCGGGAGCGCGCCTCCAGCGGCGCGTGCTCGCCCCCTATTCGCTCCCAGGCTAGTGACGTACCGGTACATCACTTTGCCTGGGAGGGGCTGACCGCCGCCGTATATAGTCGGGCGGCGGTCGGCAAGTGGTTAAAGAGGCCCTGTCCTGCTTATTTCTATTACAAGGGATGTTTACATTCCTTAAAATAGGAAGAAAAAGGATCAAAAACATTTTTTTTAAAAGGGACAGTGTAAAAAAAAAAAAGTAAAATAAATGAGGAAACAATTCAAAGCGTCCTGCCCCTACGAGCTTGTGTGCAGAAGTGAACGCATACATAAGTCACACCCACATATGTAAATGGTGTTCAAACCACACATATGAGGTATCGCCACGATTGTTACAGTGAGGGCAATAATTCTAACACTAGAACTCCTGTGTAACTCAAAACTGGTAACCTGTAGAAATTTTAAAAGCATCGCCTGTGGAGATTTTTCAGTATCAAAGTTTGTCGCCATTCCACGAGCATGCACAATTTTAAAGCATAACATGTTAGGTATTAATTTACTCTGTGTAACATTATGTTTCACATTATAGAAAAAAATTGGGCTAGCTTTACTATTTTCTTATTTTTTAATTAGAAAAAGTGTATTTTTGCCTAAAAAATTGCATTTGTAAGACCGCTGGGCAAATACAGTGTGACATAAAGTATTGCAACAATCTCAATTTTATTCTCTAGGGTCTCTTAAAAAAAAAAAAAAAAAAAAAAAGGTTTGAGGGTTCTAAGTAATTTTCTTCCAAAAATACTGATTTTAACTTGTTAACAACAAGTGCCAGAAATAGGCCTGGTCCTTAAGTGGTTAAATTCACAAGTCCTTTTTTTTTAATCACTAGTGTTCCTTTATATTGGCTTTTGACATTTACAAATGCAGCAATTTAGACTTTGGATGAGAGGTTTAGCATTGTGAAACAGTTTTTTTAAAGATAAATAGTGCATTTTATATAAAACTATATAGACCAAAATGAGGGACAAATGAGGAGGAAAAAGAGACAGAGGGACATTGTTCCAAATCAGGGACAGTCCCTCGAAATCAGGAACAGTTGGGAGCTATGTGATAGAAGTCACAAGACTGCTATATACCGCTAATGAGAAAAAGTTTAGCAGTTTATATTTACTAAAATAATTGCATTTCCATGTTCTGTGTACTGTGGGAGACCAGATATGGTGATCACAGCTTCCTGGGTTTTTAACACTTTAGGCATACAGTACATGAAACAGACTGGATATTCATAAAACCTGAGTTGTAGACCACTATCTTCATGTGATTAGCCACTGGCAAAGCTTTTGGACTTGTTCGGCCTTTAAAAAGGAAGTAAAGCTTCCTCTGTAACTTGTACCTATAGGTAAGCCTATGATAAGGCTTACCTATAGGTACTGTAAATATCTCCTTAACATTCACCTTTCTGGAGATATTTACTTTGCATGCAGCCATTGACATCCCTGGCGCATTTGCTTTGAAGGAACGGCTGCCCATGCCGTTCCTACAGAGCCCTGTGCCGTATACGGCAGCTCCCGTGCGCATGTGTGGGAGTGACATAATCGCGGCTCCAGCCAATCAGATGGCCGGAGGATGTGAATCCAGAAGGAAGACGAGTTAACATGTCGGCCATGTAACTGTTATGCGGGTGGTGTTGTGGGGCTTCGTTTTAAGGTAAGTATTTCATAATGAGCTAGTATGCAATGCATACTAGCTCATTATGCCTTTCAGGTATTTATTTTTTAAAATTTTTTGGGAGGTTTACAACCTCTTTGAGCACCCCCTATTACCCTAAATAGCTCTGAGAAACTTCAGTTTTTTTGCTAGTGTCCGGTAGATGATGAACCTCTTACTTGATCCTCCTTAGTCTCGCCAAAAGTCTAAAAAAGCTTTTCCAATCCATGAACACAAGAATTGGCAATTTATGACAAATGGGTTTTTCTCCTAAAAAGGTTTTCAAACCACAGCTATTGGGACTATTGGGGCAACGAACAGAATCTTATCTTTCAGGACTGAACTCTGCCTTACATTTCTGTGTTGATGCCCTAGAAGAGGTCATGATACAATTTTTCAGATTGGCCCACATTTCTGTTCATATGCACAGAATCTTATCAAAGTCTGGTCAGCTGAAGCGGCTTGTAAAAGGCACCTGGTATGCCTTTTAAACAAGGACGTCTCTTTGGTGAGGTACTTGACAAATTTATAAAAGATGTCACAATAGGAAAGATCCTTCTATCACAATGGAAGCCTCCAAGAACCTCACTCCCCTCTTCAGGGGCTTCTACCTTCTCAACCTGCATAGTGCCCCAAAATTCAACCCTTCCATTCAGCACAAGGCTTGGAACACACAGCTCACCAAGTCTACCCCAAAACCTCCATCACAATGAAGAGGTGCCCTTACTTGTAAGGTTGGGGGGGACACCTGTTACAGTTTGCATTCCTCTGGGTCACAGACGTTCCAGGCCTATGGGTTCAATTGGTGGCTTTAAAGGGTGTCTTATGTAGCATACAGTTAGTGCATTCACAACAAGCCTGATGTTGGTCTCTGTACCTTCTACCCCAAAATGTTCTATGGATGTATTCATCAGTTGACAAATATTCAGCATAACTGACTGGGGGACCAATGTGTCACTGCTCAGAAGATATTCAATTCCAGTGGTAAAGGATGTTTTCCCAGATATCCAGATGCTCTCTAGACAATCCCACTGCTGAAGGAGATTACAGACTCCAGCTGGGAGCTGAAAATGCTTCCTAATTGAAGGCTTCTTTCATCTAGAGAGGAATCGCCACATTTTGGAAATGTTCTTGTCTCTCTGTTGTAATGCAGCCACTTCCTCAAGGGTGTACACCTTCGGCACTTTGGCCTGGACCACAGACACATTCCGGGTTGATGTGGTTGGAGACAGAGCTACAGTGAATTCCAGATCCTCCTGACCCTGATCCATATCCTCCTGGGGTTGCTCTACAGGAAACTGAGAAAGGGTATCCACATTGCTTTGTAGATGGACCTGGTTTATAATGGATTTTGCAATTGAGCTGGCAAGGTTGGCCGCCCACCTTTGCTCCAGAGGCTTCAGTTTAGCTAAGTCAAGATAGAACAGGGGATTTATATCTGTATAGATGTCAACTTCAGCCCCTGTAAGGTACTTGAAAAAAATCACCCCAAACAAGAGCCAATAGTTTCAATCTCAGGGCCCTTTCACACACAGAGTGCGTCAGACGGACTTAGTTTTTCTCAGCGGGGGATCGATCCGCGGAGGATGACAGCTGTGTCTCTGTGTGCGGAGACAGAGCTGTCAGGTCCCCATGCATCTCTATGGGGGAATCGGATTGGGAACGGACCGTCTGTCTGTTCTCATCCGATCCCATCAGATCCGATCCACTGGACGGATGGAAAATAGGGTTTCGGATCGGATCGGATGTCAGCGGACATGTCTCCGCTGATATCCGATGCCCCATAGAGATGCATGGGGTGACCGTTCAGATCCGCCAAAGAAACTGACAGGTGGATCTGAACAGTCCGCCTGTGTGAAAGGGCCTTAGTGAGCTGAAAATATGATGGGTATGGTTGGAGGGTCTGAGAATACGGCTTGCATACGCAATGACTCATTCAATTCCCTTTTGCTCTGGAGCCTGCACCATTCCTAGACCTTGCAAATTTCCGTTCGTATAGACTCCAAAGCAGGGGTGCTCAACCCATGGCATGCCCTCTGATGGACACCCAACCAGGGAAGGAAGCGCATGCCTATGCCAGACCATCCCAGAACTTTAGAGTGCATGGAGTGCTGGCAGTGGAAGAAGCAGACAGGTACGGAGGGAGCAGGAGCCGCACAAGCCAATGCTTTCTCTGTAGTGCTAGCTCCTGTCCCAGGTAGGGTAATACCAAGTGCACTTCACCTAGGACCTTTCTAGCATTCTGGAGAGCAATGCCAGCAGAAAGGAAAAGGTCAGTGTATTAAACATCACATACACTGCCCTTTTGCAATAAGCATATTAGCACTTAAAAAAAAGGTTATTAGTCTTCCTTTATACTGATCCACCACTGCAGCGCAATGCACCTGCGGCTTTCCTGCAGGTTAGCTGCACTGAACTATAGACTTCTATTATACCCTGCGGGTTTGATACGCTTTCAAAAAGCGCACCAAAGTCTCAAGATGTAATAAAAGTCTATGGCTCAGTGCAGCTAACCTGCAGGAAAGCTGCAGGTGCACTGCTCTGCACCCTTGGTTCAGGTAAACTGCAGCGCAACCGCTTACCAAATCCCTTAAGTGGCTATTGGTCTTGAAAAGATTGAGCACCCTTGCTCTAAAGGACTTAGTATAGTCCTCATAGGCTAGGAGGGGTCTGAAGTTATCCAATGTTGAAGGCTCTCAAAAGGGGTCTTTTTGAATTTCATGCCATTGGGCCTGAATGCCCATGATGGGTAGGCTGTACACACAACAGCTGGTTGAGGGAAACTTTGGTATAATACCCTACCAGTCCCAAGAAACAGAGTAGTTCAGTCAGGGTTTTGGGGGCATTCCAATTTTGCATGGGTTGTATGTTGTATTTTAGTGGGGTTAGGTGACAACCCCATGGCCTCCACTACATGCATCAAGTATTGAAGTAACACTTACAAGGTTTTAGATTTGATTTGTACTGTGTTAAGCGAATTAACACATGGTCCTGACTTTGTTTTTTAAAAGACTTAAAAGAGATTGTTAGGGTGCTGGTGGTAACCTGGCGACAGAGATAGGCCCCGATGTCCGCTAGAGGGCAGAGCTTGGACGGAACCCCCCAAGGTAAGTGACACAGGCTAGCCTGAGGTGCGGAGTCTAAGTATCCACCGGTTTTTGCCAGAGCCTCTAGTGGTGAGGATGGAGTTCGCTGCGTGTGGATACCAGGTCGCGGTCCTCAGGGTCGCCCCACCAGGGGTGAACCGATCAAGGTCCGAAGGCGGGTAAACAGACAAGGGAGATCCGAGAGAATGGTCAAACAAGCCGGGGTCAGGACGGGCAGCAGACGAGCGGAGTCAGGAACAAGCCAAAAGGTCAACAGGAAATCAGCAGCAAACAGGTCACAGGTTCAGGAACAACGGCAGGAGCTGAAGACAAGACAGCACTGAACCTGTGTGCTGATCCAGCTTAAATAGAGCTCTTTCTAGATGAGAGGGGTGGAGCCGGAATAGCCTGTGAGTCTTAACTCATCCACTGCCAGAGCCTTCCTGACAGGTTCCTAACATTGCCCCCCCCCTTAAGGGCAACCTCCGGGTGCCCAACAAGCTCCTTTTTTGTGGATGAGCACGAAAAAATGCTTGGATTAGGTCCGCAGCATGGACGTTCCGTTCAGGCTCCCAGGAGTTCTCTTCCGGACCATAACCCTTCCATTTGATGAGAAACTGTAGCTGGTTGCCTCTCTTTCGACAGTCCACCACAGCCTCAACCTCATACTCCACATCTCCATCCACGAACACAGGTTCTGGGGTACCTGAACTTCTACCAGGGAAGTTATCGGGGATCACGGGCTTCAGTAAGGAAACATGAAATATGGGATGGATCCGAAGGGTATCGGGTAGGGATAGTTCATAGGACACATCATTGAGTTTCCTTTTAACTGGAAATGGACCAATAAATCTGGGAGCCAGTTTCTTGGACGGACAGGCTAGGCGGAGATTAGCCGTGGAAAGCCAGACCCGATCGTCAGGTTGAAGAATCAACTCTCCCTTCTTTCTCTTGTCAAAGATCCTTTTGGACGCAGTTTGGGCCTTGGCTAAGGTCTCCCGCAGAAGGTTATTATTCCGGGAAAAGAAGTTGACAGTGTCTTGGACTGCAGGAACTCCGGATTCACATGGAATATCTGGTAAGAAGGAGGGATGAAATCCATAATTAGCGAAGAAGGGAGATTGGCCAGTAACAGAGTGCTTGGAATTGTTGTAGGAGAATTCTGCAAATGGTAACAGGGCTACCCAGTCGTCCTGGACAAAGGTGGTAAAGCACCGCAGGTACTGCTCCAGGGTTTGGTTTGTCCTCTCAGTTAGTCCGTTGGTCTGTGGGTGGTAGGCTGAGGACATAGACAGCTCGATCTATAACAGTTTACATAAAGCCTTCCAGAAGCGGGACGTAAATTGTACCCCTCTGTCAGAGATGATGTTCCTGGGAATCCCATGGAGTCTTATGATCTCCCTAATGAAGATCTCTGCAGTTTCCCTTGCAGTGGGAGTACCCTTGAGGGGCAAAAAATGGGCCATTTTAGAGAGTCGATCTACCACCACAAAAATGGCAGAGCACCCTGCAGAAGGTGGAAGTTCCACGATAAAATCCATGGCAATTGTTTGCCAGGGCCGATCAGGGATGGGAAGAGGTCTGAGAAGGCCCCATGCCTTACTTCTGGCGGTTTTACACCGGGAACAGGTGGTACAGGAGAGTACATAACTCCTGCAGCTCTCTTCCATGTCAGGCCACCAAAAAGAACGCTGCAGGAGGTCAAGGGTCCTATGGACGCCAAAATGACCGGCCAGAGGGTGATCATGACAGGCAGCCAGAATTGCTGTTCTGACCTCTTCCGGGATGAAGATCTTGTCTTTAACCCATAACAAGCCATTTTTGTGCACCAGGGGTATTCCAGGTGGACCAGGAATGTGGGCAGAGGCTTGCTCAAGACGGGTCTTCAGATTTGTGAATAAAAGTAGGAAGTTCTTTTCGGATAGGATGGTGTCAGGTACTGAAGTTTCCTTCGGGCTATCAAACATCCGGGACAGGGCATCCGGTTTAACATTTTTAGACCCAGGCCGATAGGTGATATGGAATGAAAACCTTGAAAAAAAAAGTGCCCACCGTGCCTGACGGGGTCTCAAACGTTTTGCAGATCTCAGATACTCAAGGTTTTTGTGATCCGTAAAAATAAGAATAGGGTGTACAGCCCCCTCAAGCAAATACCGCCACTCTTCAAGTGCGGCTTTGATCGCCAGAAGTTCCCGGTCCCCAACATCATAATTCCTCTCTGCGGAGGAGAGTTTCCGGGAAAAGAAGGCTATTGGGTGTATCAAGTCCTTGGTTCCCTGTCTTTGGGAGAGGACTGCCCCGACAGCAACTTCAGAAGCGTCAACCTCGAGGAGGTAGGGTAAGGTGGGATCCGGGTGACTCAACACAGGGGCTGACGTGAAGAGCTTCTTAAGGACCAAGAAGGCGGACTGGGCTTCGGGGGTCCATTGAAAGCGAACACTCTTCTTGGTGAGCTGAGTAATGGGAGTGATGATATGAGAGAAACCCTTAATGAACTTTCTATAGAAGTTGGCGAAGCCAACGAATCGCTGCACTCCCTTTTTGTCAGATGGAGGTGGCCAATCCAGGATGGCAGAGACTTTCTGGGGATCCATCTCTATACCCTCTGTAGAAATTATTAACCCCAGAAACGGGATGCTGCTCCGCTCGAATTCACACTTCTCGGCCTTAACATAGAGACCATGCTGACGGAGGCGGCCGAGGACATTTCGAACATGCTCGCGATGTTGCTCCAGGGATGTAGAGAAGATTAGGATGTCATCTAGGTAAACTATGACAAAGATATCCAGCCAATCCCGGAAAATATCGTTCACAAAGTGTTGGAACGTAGCTGGGGGGTTGCAGAGGCCAAAAGGCATCACAAGATATTCAAAATGCCCGAACCTGGTACGAAAAGCTGTCTTCCACTCATCGCCTTCTCTAATACGGACTAAGTTGTAGGCCCCGCGGAGATCCAACTTAGTGAACAGGACAGCAGATCTGAGCCGCTGAAAGAGCTCGGGAACCAGAGGGAGAGGGTAGCGGTTCTTAATGGTAACTTTATTCAAGTCTCGGTAATCGATACAAGGTCGAAGGGAGTGATCCTTCTTTTCTACAAAAAAGATACCTGCCCCTGCCGGAGAGGTGGAAGGACGGATAAACCCCTTCTTCAGACTTTCGTCCACATAGTCCTTTAAAACGTCCAGCTCACGTTCAGATAGTGGGTAAATTCGGCCAAATGGGATCTCGGCTCCCGGGAGCAAGTCGATGGGGCAATCATATGAACGGTGAGGAGGTAAGGTCTCAGCTCCCCGCTTACTGAAAACATCCAGGAAGTCGTGATATGCCTTGGGTACAACAGAACATAAATCAGGCTCAGATTCGAGACAGAACAGAGTTTGGGGGGACTTGGATGGAGCGGGTAGACAGGAGTTCCTGCAGTAAGGAGACGGGAACTGGACGGCTCCTGTGATCCAGTTGATTTGCGGGTTGTGTGCCTGCAACCATGGCAATCCCAGGATAATGGGAAATAAGGGAGATGCGATGACATCCAAACGTATCAATTCCTTATGGCCAGATGGAGAGACCATTGGAAGAGGAAGGGTTTCTTGGGTCACGGGTCCAGACTTCATGTGGGAGCCATCGGCCAGGAAGATAGTGAGGTCCTGGGTCTTGGTCTGGAGAGGTATGCCTTGCTGCCCCGCAAAGGAACGGTCAATGAAACAACTGCAGGCTCCCGAGTCAATGATTGCTGTAACCTGGACGGGTCCTTCTGGGAGTTGCAAAGACACAGGAAAACCTAAGTGGGAGGTGGAGGTAACTGATGCCACACAACTGGAGGGCGAGACTGGCAAAGACTTATGGTGTTTTGCTGCGCAAGAGCGCACATAATGGCCAGCTTCTCCGCAATACAGGCAAAGATTACCCAGCTGGCGGCGACGTCTCTCCTCCGGAGACAAGACAGGCCGCATGACCCCAAGTTGCGTGGGTTCAGGGGCATCAGGCATGGCTCCGGCAGGAGCAGGGCTGGGAGAGACTGCCCCAGCAGAAGGGAAGTGTACAGGAGGTGCTACTCGTGGCAACATCCAGGCTGGCCGAAACTGCTGCGTTGATCGTTCTGCCCGGCGTTCTCGGAGCCGACGGTCGATTTGAATGGCCTGGGAGATCAAATTTTCTAGTGCGTCGGGGATGCCAACCCGGGCCAATTCGTCCTTCAGTGCTTCGGACAAGCCTAGACGGAACTGGTACCGGAGTGCAGCCTCATTCCAGGAAGTGTCGGAACTCAGGCGACGGAAGTCCGTGACATAGTCTTCTACGGGTCTGCGCCCCTGCTGGAGAACGTGTAGCGCAGCTTCTGCGGTGGAAGATCGCTGTGGATCGTCATAGAGTTGGGCCATAGCCTCAAAAAATGACAATAGAGAGTTCAAATGGGGGCTACCCTCTTCAAGGAGCCGATGGGCCCAGGACTGGGGTCCGCATAGTAGCAATGAAATAACAAACCCCACCTTGGTGGCCTCCAGGGAGAAGGTCCGGGGTTGCAAGGAGAAGTAGAGCTGGCAGGCATTGCGAAACGCTCGGAATTTACCCCGATCTCCGGAATATTTTTCAGGGGTAGGGACCTGAGGTTCCGGTGGCAGCATCACTACTGTGGGGCTGGAGGCCGGTGCTGCGGTTGCGGCAGCGGAGGAGGGAGCAGATGGCGCAGTGGAATCTGCCGTGAGGGTTACAGAGCGTAATCGTCCCTCTAACTGTGTATAGCCATCCTGAAGCGTCCTCACGGCTTGAGACAGGGCTGCTAGGTGTTGGCCGATCTCCTCTAACGGTGAAGCCTCTCTTGCAGGTTCCGACATAGCTGTCTTGTACTGTTAGGGTGCTGGTGGTAACCTGGCGACAGAGATAGGCCCCGATGTCCGCTAGAGGGCAGAGCTTGGACGGAACCCCCCAAGGTAAGTGACACAGGCTAGCCTGAGGTGCGGAGTCTAAGTATCCACCGGTTTTCGCCAGAGCCTCTAGTGGTGAGGATGGAGTTCGCTGCGTGTGGATACCAGGTCGCGGTCCTCAGGGTCGCCCCACCAGGGGTGAACCGATCAAGGTCCGAAGGCGGGTAAACAGACAAGGGAGATCCGAGAGAATGGTCAAACAAGCCGGGGTCAGGACGGGCAGCAGACGAGCGGAGTCAGGAACAAGCCAAAAGGTCAACAGGAAATCAGCAGCAAACAGGTCACAGGTTCAGGAACAACGGCAGGAGCTGAAGACAAGACAGCACTGAACCTGTGTGCTGATCCAGCTTAAATAGAGCTCTTTCTAGATGAGAGGGGTGGAGCCGGAATAGCCTGTGAGTCTTAACTCATCCACTGCCAGAGCCTTCCTGACAGGTTCCTAACAGAGATGATATTATCATTAGCATTGCTCCATCAGTCTCTAAAAGGTACTGGGGGCATTAGTCAGCTAACTGAACCAGAGCCATAAGGGATTCCTCTACCTGGAACAATAAGTAAGTGTCCTTATGGGTGCAGGCATTGAATATATGATAGTCCACACAGAAGTGCAAGCTGCCATCCTTTATTTGGACCAGGACAATCGGTGTGGCCCAGAGACAGTTTTTTTTTCCCTCACAATTCCACTTTGCATCGTGTTGCGAATCAAGTCCTTTATCTTTTGACACAGAGTATGAGGTATATTTCTTTACCGCTCTCGGATGGGTGCTGTTTTCCCCCTTGTGGATAAGATGGTCCAGTCCCTCTGTGCACCCATATGCTTGCAGGGGGGCACAGATAGTCTCAACCATGAGTTGGGAGGCTGCACTACACCTCTTGGGAACCACATAGATGTCTGCAAGAATTATTTGACTTGGCAAAAGAACAGGTGTAAACACTTAAATTGTTCAACTGAACCAGCACCTTGCCCCAATGGACGTTGGATGAATCCTGGCTGTCAACCACTCCTCTGCCACCTGCCACTATGATGGAGGCTCCTTTTAGCTACGTCTGGGGTCCAACAGGGAGGGGGCAGACTAACTCTTGTTTTGGGGACAGATGCAACATCGGTTTTGGCTGTCAAGTCCAAGTTCTTGAGGAAGTTCAGCCCTAGAACCACAGGCACAGTGGAGACAACAGGGCTGCAGGTCACTACTATTCCCACCCGCTCCCCCATCTAGTCAAACACTTGAACTGACATCCATGGGTAGGTTGTTGGCTGCTTTTAGGGTTAGCCATGAAGGATCCAACCGGTTCCGTTCCCCGAACCATTTCAGGTAAAAGTCATATTCCATGGTACTGAACTTACTGTCCATTTATCGTTTCCAAAAGTACAGGACTTAGAGAGACCATGGTATCATCCGACTTGAGACAAGTTGGCGGGGTCCCGTGGGTCACCCCTATGCCACAGGAACTGTTTGTTTAACAGTTTCTGAGGGGAGCTCCTGGTTTCTTGCCCATAGCCGCTGGTGAGGTGCCCATAGCGTTCACAATGCCTGCACTTCCAGTCTTCATCAGGGTCCTTCCATAGCAGATTTTCTCCATGGGAGACCTGGAGTTCCTGATTGAACATAGTCATCTCTTCTTGCATGAAGGCCATAGACCATGTTAGCTCACATACGGCTACCCCTAGTACAGAGATGGGGGAAGGGGCTAGAGCTTGTACCCTAAAGAACAGAAGCTGAATCTTCCCCATCACCGTTTAGGTGGCCTTGGTGGCCTCCTGTTCCCTTGCCACCACTTCCAACACATTGTTATTGAAAGAAAGGTGGAATGGGATCTTACCTTTTCTTGCGGGGGCCCTCCATACAGGTCTGGCAGTTCACTCTTCTTTGTATCTGCCCTAGTGTCCTTGGCGTTCTCCTGCTACCTTCCCACCACTTTCAACACATTGTCATTGTAAGTAAGATGAGATGGGATCTCACCCATTCTTGCGAGCCCCTCGATTAAGGTAAATAACTTTTTTCTTTCTCCTGAGACAATCCTTAGATAATATGTGTTGTATCACGGAGTAGGTCCTATCTTCCATATTATATTAACATTGCATTACCAGTGTTAGGTAGTTTCATAGATATGATGTCACCAACATACAATCATTACAAAACAACTCATGGAAGAGTGTACAATGTATTGTTATCAACCAGTGTGCATATTTGGCAGCTTTTTTATACCTAAGGCTCCGTTTTTTTGGGTGCCATGTTACACTTTTTTGCTGTTTTCTTAATGTACTCCTTATCCTCTTTGTGGCAATGCAAAATCTTGTGTTACTCTTGTATCACTAGCTTTATGGTCACACATTTTACTTCACTGGGCAATTAAATCTCCATAAATCTGCTAAAAACATTTTGAAAAACATTCCATTGACATGTGGAAAGGAGAAAAGGTAGGAGAGAGAGGCCGAAGAGAGGTAACTGTAAGAGCAAATCTATTACAGTAACTTTTAGCAGTATTTTGTAAACTGACAGGGTCCCTTTTAAAGGAAGTGAGGTCATTCTAAGCCTAAATTGGGCCTTTTCTTCTTAGGAATTCACATGGGAAATTATTATCTTTAGGCTCATTTGAAATAGCATGACATTTAGACTGTTATATTACTCGAATGTGATTCAAAAGGTCGGCCATTTATTCGTTGACTGGTGATTCTGTAAACACTTTGGAAATGACAAGTGATACACTTAGGAACAAAAGTTCCTGTGGCCAGTTAGAAGACTTTTGCATACAGGACCTAAAAATACACTAATAGCTCCTGCTACATTCTACTTGCCAAGCTGTAAATCCTTAAAGTGTAAGTCCACCCTAACACTAAAATCCCTGCATCTACAGACATCCACGATCTAACATTAACCTATCTAGCCCTGTGAAGAAGAAATCAGTATACATACCTTTTTTGATGCTGATCCGATCCGGTCTCCAGCAGCGGAAGCTCTGCAGAGGACACAGCCGACAACGGCTGTGAAATGAATGTCAAGTGATGTCAACCCTTAGACTTACTATGGGACTTCCGTTGTCAGTTGTGTCCTCTGCATCCGCCTCCACAGCGAAGCCGCGGCTGACAGCTCAGCGTGGGATCAGGCCAGATCGACTTCAAAAAGGTATGTATACTGATTTATTCTTTACAGGGCTAGATAGGTTAGTGTTAGATCTGGATGTCTGTAGATGCAAGGATTTTAGTGTTAAGGTGGACTTCTACTTTAATTTTTTTAAGTTTGATGCCAATTACCATTCTTGGTGATGCCCTGGATGGGTCACTTGTCATTGTAGTTTAACAAAAATACCTTTTTTTATCTATCCTATTACAATACTGTTTAACTATTGCATGCTGCACATGACAAGGCTATGTAACTCTATGAAACAGTGGTGATTAGATTACTAAGTTTGCAATGATAATGGTGAATGGCCTATGTGGGTCATTCTCTTTGTCAACTATTACTTTGTGGAGACTATGCAGTGGGGAAGAATTAAATTACTGTAACTAAAAAGAAAATATTGTCTGTGCGTCATTGAGAAATAAACATTTGGTGACTGTTTGGCTTTATTGCGCTTATTTCCCATATATATATATATATATATATATATATATATATAAATATATATATAAATGTTATATTGATAATGTTGACGAACCAAAACAAAATTGATAATAATGACAAATTCCCACCATCGCCACCCCCAGATCCTAATCTCAGACTCGGAAACTTCCAGAAGTTTCCAGGTACATTATATATAGCATAGCATAGCATCTACTACTGCTAAAAGTTTTAGAGGGGGGGATAAAACTATAAGACTAATATTGGCAATATGCAAAATGAATTATATAGCATGGGTGGCATCAGTATATGCCTGTTATATGGTAAATATGGTATGGTATATATTATGGTAAATTTTATGAAAATGAGCAATCTGAAAGTGTTATCTGATGACAGTGTCTCTTTACGTGGAGTTTAGACCATCACCCCATAATGTAACAGCCAGTCTAAACTGTGCTTGTCCCAAGATGTCACATTTACAGTTTACAATAGAAACCACTTAAAGAGTCATGCTTCCATCAGTCAGGGCTCCCTTTGCCAAATACTCAATGGGCCTTCATTCTTTTCACTTTGGGAGAATGTAGACAGACTCGTTTAGAATAAAAGAACTATTTCCCGTGCCTGGAGGCTGATGTGTTTATGATATAAGAAGCTTAATTGTATAACTTCAAAAACGATAAATGATTTACATAAAAGCTCTAGCATTGTATTTTATAGGTATTTCTAAAAAGGCCAGGTGATATAATTGTGTTTTATTAAGGACAGGTAATGCAGGGCACCCAATGTCAAGCATATGGATTGTATTTTTTTGATAACTATTTTATCGCTTACTCCCGGGGGGGCACTTGGAAATGGAAAGGGTTCTCTCAAAGTAGCCCATAGGCTGCCAGTCATACAAGCTCAGTTCCACCAACACCAGCTTACTCTAGGGAATGTCTTTTTAGGATTTTTTTGCTGAAGAACTTTAAAAGGGGATGGGGTTTAGGGTCACAGGATACTCCAAAATGACCAATAGCAATAATGGGAGGATAAACTTCTCACTATTCTTCTCTATAGCCACATTTCCTGGAGGTAATAGGGAATGGCCAGTATTCTAGGACCTTATAATAGCAGTACCAGTCCATATAGCCACATCTGGCTTTTAGTTCCCTTCTGGCACTCACACTACTAACAGTCCCCAGCATCCCAGGAGCTGTCTGCCTCCCAGCATCAACAGATTCTTACTGAGGGAGATAAAAAAAACCACCTTCTCCAATCCAGGACTACAGTGCAGTACCCTCCATCAAATGTAATCCTCAGGTAATCTTCTCCAGGCCCTCGGCCCGGCAGCTGCTGAGGCCTTGACTGCAGATTCTTGTCTTAAGTGGAGCTGCCTCCAGAGGCAACAGCCCCATGAGGACCTGGAACCCTCTTGTAAGGAAAAGAACACTCTGTTCAGGCCACCTGCACATTTATTACCTCCCCAGCTGCCTTCTGGATGCCTCCATCTAGGAATTGGCTGGGGCATGAAAAATATTCACCTATTCATTTGAATCTCCCTGCCCTTTGCTGTGAAAAACTTATTTCAGAGGCAGGTGGGAGTAACCAAACCCTCAGCTCAAGAAACTGAGTAGACCAACACGCATCAATTACTGCTCTATTTACTGGAGCCAAAAAACGAAATGTACCTAGCAGCCTAACAAAAGGAGGGCGCTACATCATTCCACAGTTTTTAAAATGTATGCTTTCATTAAATAATAGATCAAAGCTTGAAACCTGCATATGCAAGCTTTCCTTTGAGAGCAAACATTACTGCATGATCTTTATTCATTTGCATGGTTTGGATCATTCTCTGCAACTTTGAAATAACGCTAAGGGCTCATGTACACACAGACTAGGTTGACAAAACTTTTCTATCCTGATCATGATTCTTCTGTGTTCAGGAGAGGGAGGTTGAACCTCCCCTAACCGCTGCAGTTTCTAAACTCTTGTAAAAGCCTATGTGTACATGGACACATAGGCTTTTATAAAGTTAAGTTTAGGAGCTTTGGCAAAAAAATGCCAAAAGCTCCTAAACTCAAGTTTAAAAGCTGTAGTGTACATGAGCCCTAAGGAACTCTAAATGCTAGGGGAAACACTTTCACTTCTTTAGCATACGCAACCTTATAAGCAAGCCATGTCTATATTGAAATGAATGGACTGACATGTTCCACACTGCATTATGCAACAGGCAATATCACAGTAGAAATGTAGATGGCGCTGGCTTTTCAGGAGCAGGGAACATGTAAACACTGCACTCTGTGGAATTTATTGCTCAAAACAACTAACTTTGGCTAGGTTTATTGGAAAAAGAGTTTGCTCAGCTTGCCAACATTTAAAAGGTAATTCAAGACATTTCATGTTTAACCTACAGAAGATATCTCACTCAGTATGGCTTCTTTACCCTAATTTTAATAATATTCTCAGATATCTAGCTAGCTCATTTCTTAAAATAAGTGGCAGTCTATGTATTCTGCAGACTCCTGATACCAGTCTTTATATGTGCGCCTCTAGTTTTCTAGAATCAATTACAAATTGGTTATTACTAGCTTAAAGCGGAGTTCCACCCTGGATTTTTTTTTTTTTTTAATACCCCCGGGACAGTCAGGGCTAGTGCATTCCACAATGGCTAGCCTCTGATCTGTCCCGGGTTGCACTTACCTGTTAGGACAAATACTTACCTTGCAAACGTCTTGTCCAGCGCTGCCATCTCAGATGTGGGCAGCTTGAAGCCAGCAAGATCCCCTTCTGCGTCTTCTTCCGCCTTCTTTGGTCCCACGATGCTCTGCGCCGGCCCCGACGTCACTTCCGGGTCGCGCGCATCATCCCTCTACAGCTTCTGGGCATGCCCAGAAGCTGTTTAGAAGGGGATGACGCGCGCGACCCGGAACTGACGTCGGGGCCGGTGCAGGCGCAATGATTCCTGCGAGCTATGACGTTCAGCTCCCAGGAATCATTGCAGAGCCAGGAAGTGACGACGGGCCGCGGCCGAGGAAGGAGGAAGAAGGAAGTAAGGTAAGTATTTTTTCTTCGCTACGAGGTAAGTAAAAAAAAAAAAAATATGCGATTATCCATTTCTTTTTCAGGTAACCCGGAGCGAGAAGATGGAGGTAAGTATAAAAATAGGGTGGAACTCCACTTTAAGTCCTATTTGTCCCTTGGCAGGCCATGCTATTGGCAAAACTAAAATGTTTACACTTCTAAATCAATGTCTTCATGGGGAGAATTAAATAATTAATGACACCTAATACTGTACAGGAGATCAGAAATAAATTATAGTTTTATTCCCTTTCTAAGACTACTAAAGACATCTGTAGAGAAGTTCTCTGTCTCGTTAATAAAGCAGTTTTATATGGAGTATTAATTCAAATGTGTACAAGATTTGGTAAAGCTCCACAACAAGTATTCATACAGTCACTGGAAATGTAATAAATATTTGTACACAAAGGAGAATAAGTAAAGGAGTCACAATACATAGTACTACAACACTTATCCAAGTTAGGTGAATAATTGGGTTGTTCCTGATTGGGTTGTCCAAAAAAAGTCCAACAGTGAGGTGAGCACAACAAACAAAAGCTAAAAGGCCCACAAAAACCAACAGCGTTAACAGAATAGGCTCAACCAAACCTACAGAGCCACCTGGCGAGCCTTACGACCAATGCCACTGCCAGCATCAGCTGAGGCCTGAATGTTCATCTGGTATAACTTAAAGGATAAGTTCACTTTATTTTCTAAATCTCAGCTTCCCTATGTACCAATATACCATCAATGTACTTCTTTTGCAGAAATAAAAAGCTTTCTATTTATCTTAAACACCCCATACCTCTGTGTCCAGCTGGCTGTATGGAAAAACTTCTCTATTACTTCCTGGACTTCCTTGGGACGTGACGCAGAAAAGTAATTACCAACTGCCCTCATTAGCACACATTCTGCATCATCTACCCTCCTACTACAGCATATCACTACCACCCCTTCATCAGGTGCATGTTTTTTCTATGCAATCAGAGAATACAGTTCGCACTAAATACACAGCCATAGATTGTTCCTTTGGCAGAGTATGCAGGAGCTGAGTAATCAGATAAAAGCCTATGTGGATATAGCTGTAATATTGAAAACAAGAGAAGTATGTCCTGGGTTCTGTAAAGCTCACCATACACTATACAATCTGATTGTACAATTACATAGTTGTGGTAAATCTAAAGCAAATCATACAGAGATTGTACAATCAGCTTTCATAGTGTATGGTCACCTTTTTACAGCTAAAATTAACTAGTTTCGCTTCCGGTGCCATTAATTGTTAAGGGCACACCAAACACAGAAGCAAACACACATTTTGCTACGTGAAAAAAGAGCGACAAATGCAGAAAAACACACAGTAAAAAAAGTACAACACGGCAAAATGTCCCATGAACTACTTTGCCACGTGTAGCGCAGGCCATTGAGTTGAACAGGCTGCCCTATGCGTGTCACAGGAAAAACATGCGCTCCCACTACAATAGGTGTGAATGGGGCCTGAAAGGGAAATTGGTGTGTTTACACAGGAACAATGAGGCTCCATTCACATCTGTGTTTTTCTGAACGCATAGCAAACCACACAGAAAATGCGTGCTTTGGCGTGAATTGTAGAAACACACTGCAAATGCATCAAAAAGCACAGTAAAATACACTCCGCTCTAAAAAAAATTCTGGAGCTTCTTTGAAGCAATTGTTGCATTTAGGGCAGCCTATTCAAGTGAATGGGCTGCCCTATGTGTAACAAATTAAAATGCTCCAAAACGCCTAAAAAAAACACAAGCAGGAATGTAAGTTCCCGCTATGCAGAGATGTAAACGGAGTTTGACAGCTAAGTGTCTCCATCCACTCCCTCCTAAGCTGTCCTTACAGCATGCACTCTGATTGTACAATCTGTGCATAATTTCCTTTAGATTGAGCAGAACTATGGAATAATAGGAGTCACCTACAGTATCTATCCATTAACTTGTTTTTTTTTTTTTTGGGGGGGTTTCGAGCATTTTAGCTTGTCACTTATAGGGCATACACTATACAATCTTATTTAAATTTACTAAAACTATATAATAGGAGGTCACATTATCTAGCCAACCACTCTGTATCCAATCAGGCAGGCCCTTGCACTACATAGTTGATGGAAAATCTAAAAGAGATTGTACAATTAGATTGTATAATGTATGTTGAGCTTTACAGAACCCAGGACATACTTCTCCTGTTTTCAATATTACAGCTCTATCCACATAGGCTGGTATCTGATCGCTCAGCTCCTGCACACTGTCAAATAAACAATCTATGGATGTGTATTTAGTGAGAATGGTATTTACTGATTCGCCTGTCAATAGTGGAACAAGAAGCAGGCTATCCTCTGCAGGGACCTTCAAAAATGACAAATATTGAATTAGACTGTCTAAAGGGAACTGTGGCTGAAATATAGATTCAAACAGTGTGTACAACATCCAGACAATGGTTGTAAATCTACTAAGGATATATTAGAATAAGACAAAAATAGTAGAACAATGCCTAAGGTGAAAGGAAGAAACCACATTGGAGAGAAAGTGGGTCTTGGGCCTCAAAACAACCTTTTGTTGTTTAGCACAAGAAAGAGAGTTCTTTACAGGTCACATCTGCTAACTCAGAGACTCGCTTCATAGATGAGAAATACAACCTTGTGAGAAAGGGAAGATGGGGGAGTTTCCCCTAATAGGTTCAAAAAGAGGGTTCTGAAGAGCTGACAGAACCAGGTTCAGTTCCCAAAGAGTCACTGGGAATGCACGGGAGGAACAATATGAGTGACGCATGAAGGGCTTCATTAAGTAGAGGCAAGTGGTCTTTGAAAAAGAACTGCTAAGGCCAAGATCTGACCTATGATGGTACTGAAGGTCAATGGTTGCTCCAGACCAGACTGAAAAAAGACAGGATTCACCCCACAGAGAACTTCCTGGGATGGAATTTCCTTGCCTCGCACAAAGAAAAATACACTCTCCATATGTGTTGGTAGAATTTGCGAGAAGTTAATTTCTTGGACTTAAAGAACATAAAGATAACAGTATATGATGAGTCTTGCCCCTCAGGACTTGGGCTGCAACAACCAGTATGTTAAAGTCAACAACCCAGAACCAACGTAGAAAACCAGCTCTTGGAACGGAAGATCCAGATGATTGGCAAGGGCCCAAGGAGAGTATGCCAGGGTCCTGAGGTTTGAGCACCGCATCTTCCTAGGCCATTTTGGTGCAATAAAAATCACCTGAGTGCCATCCATCTCCATCCTGCATAGCAGGCAAGGAAGAAGTTTCAGGGGAGACAATACGTTTAAAAGGCTAAAAATAAAACCTATGTGGCTCACGGCCAAAGTTAAAAACGCTATAAATAATAAGAAAAGAGCTTTTAAAAAATATAAAAATGAAGGAACACTATCATTGTTTAATTGTTATAAAGAATATAACAGAATATGTAAAAAGGAATACAAGGACGCAAAAATTTAAAATGAACGACAGACTGCAAAAGATAGTAGGACAAACCCCCAAAAATTCTTCAAGGGGGGACCCAATGGCTGGGTACTGACTTTTCTCACGTCCTCTCCTACCACCACCTATACTTACCTGCCTCCCCGCGGCCACCTAAAGGACATCCCACAAGCTGACAACAGACAGTTTAAAGCAGCAAGGACCTCCATTGTACTTTACAACACTCTGCAGAGTATTGCACCCGGCCCTCAGTGACAGCTCTACAACATTCATGAAAGCACACATCTCCCTACAGCTTTTTGCCTTGTGAGTTGCTGTGACCTGTAGCTTTCTGCATGTATGGCAATTACAATCCCAATCCAAAATTGACCGCCTTTGTGGAACTCATTGCAACTGATTTGAAGATAACAGTCAAGGGACCCCCCGGCTCCAGCACATAGCATTATAGGCCAGCTACACCTACCTTCCGCATGTCGGCGGGCAGCTCTCACCCCACTGACCCTACAGAACTCCAACAGAGCTCCATATAGCGCTACCTACTCCGCACTGCGCCACCTGAACCACGATCTCCCAGGTCTGACAAGATGGCACCCAGCCGCGCAGTGGGTAAAAGTAAACCTCCATCGCCGGCTTTCCTACCCTCCCCCTGATGGGGACACAAGACACAAGGAGCAGACCCCTTCACCGGAAACAATGCCTTTCACACCCCTTCTACCTTGCACCTCTACCTTGAATGGGGAGACAGATCACTATGCCTGTGGCTGACCCCTCAGGTCGGAGGAAGTTTCCCCCTTGTCGGCCTTTTTAGGTCTGTTGTGTTGCCGGACCTACCCATGAGTTTCCAACTCCTTCTTTATATATCTACCCCCCCTCCTATAGGTTGAGCACAGTTTGTGCTAGTAGCGTGTTTCTCACGTGGTGCCCTGTTCTTAGGTGCCATAGTTTCCCCGACTCCTCTCCAGGAGTCCCCCCAGTCTAACTCTCCGTCTACCACTTAGTCTTCTTTCTTCTGTTCCTGCTTTCTCTCTGTATCCTTTGTTTCCGTCTGTTCTCCTCTCTCTCTTACTATGATCCGGCCCTTTATTCCCTGTCGCAGCTTCTGTTCCCTTGTTTCCCCCCGTTTTCTGCCTGTCTGCTTGCATCCCTCTATGGCCCACACGGTGAGTACTCGCCCCAGGTAAACCCTAGGTTCCTATAATGTTCAAGGCCTCAATATTGCTTCCAAGAGGGGCCAGGTTCTTTACCACATGCACAAACGCCACGTAAATGTATTGCTTTTACAGGAGACTCATTTTTGTTCTGTTCCAACAGGTACTATTACAGGTGGATACACAGTTCTAATCCACTCCAGAAGTCCAAGGAGGTGTCCATTGCATTCCATAAGTCTCTACCTATCGTCCTGATAGACCATATTGCAGACCCACATGGCAGGTACGTGCTGGTTAAGTTTTCTCTCTGGGGTTTAAAGTATATAGTTGCCAACTTTTTCCTACCAAATACTAATCAGGTTGCCTTGGCATTGGAGTACCTAGAGCTACTCACAGGGTTCATGGAGGGGAGAGTTATCCTGGGTGGAGACTAGGGATGATCGAACGGTTCGGGTCCACCATCGCTTCGGCCCGAACATTGGGTGTTCGAGGTTCGGCCGAATTTAGAACTTTTTGCCCAAAAAGTTCGGAATTCGGCAACCAGAACCGACCAAAATGCAATGCTTCAGGAAATGAGCTTTAAAAGCCCGTGATTGGACCAGAACCATTAGCAAAAGCCAATTGAGGGGGCAGGAGAATGCTAGGAATGTGATTGGAGTGACTAGGGGGTCCCTAGACCAATCATTAGTGAATACGCCCCCCAGTATATAAGATCGCCCCCGCCATATTCCTAGCATTGTTATACTGGACATGGAAGAGAGTGGAAGCAGTTCTGTTAATTTTACTTTAAAAGTGTCATTTAGCATTTATTAGAGTGAGGAAAGGGATATCTAGTGTAGTTAGAGTGCTCCTTTACACTTAAGTTAGCTTCAAAAATTTAGTTTCTGTAGGGAAAGTGTTAAGTGTAAGGGGACCGTAGTGTAGTGTAGGGTTAACTGACAGTGACTGCTATGGAAGGGTGACAAAACCCTTCCATAGCAGGGTGACCGCTATAGAGAAATTATCATTTCTCTGAATTGCTTTGGGACAGGAATATGGCTTCTCACCAGCAAGCATTTTTCATGCTGCATGGGCTGCCACTGCCAGTGCTTTTTTGAGGACATGTTTGATGTCAGACATGACATCTGAACATGTGTATAGGGGGTATATATACACATATATGTCTGTATATATACCCCTAGACATATATAGGTGTGATAGTAGCAGAAATATATGCTTGCGCTAATGAAATCATTTACAGTAATATATTTCTGCTACTATCACACCTATATATGGCTAGGTGTCTATATACATATAATTATGTGTGTATATATACCACTATACACAAGTTCAGATGTTTTGCCTGCCTCAAAAGAACCCCAAAAAATACCAAAAAAACGCTAGCGTCAAAAAAAAAATAAATGCCCAGGTGTGTTTTTGCTGGCATTTTTTGGGGGTTTTTGGAGGCAGGCAAAACATCAGAACTTGTGTATAGTGGTGTATATACACACATACATATATTTATATACACACCTAGACATATATAGGTGTGATAGTAGCAGAAATATATGCTTGCGCTAATGAAATCATTTACAGTAATATATTTCTGCTACTATCACACCTACATGTGGCTAGGTGTCTATATACATATAAGTATGTGTGTATATATACCACTATACACAAGTTCAGATGTTTTGCCTGCCTCAAAAGAACCCAAAAAAATGCCAAAAAAATGCTAGCGTCAAAAAAATGCCCAGGTGTGTTTTTGCTGGCATTTTTTGGGGGTTTTTGGAGGCAGGCAAAACATCAGAACTTGTGCACATTACCACTATACACAAGTTCAGATGTTTTTCCTGACTGCAAAGAACCCAAAAAAATGCCTTCTATTAAACCGGCAAGGTGTTACAGCAGCGAAGCCATACTCCTGTGCTGAAAGTTTTCTAATACAAACGATCTTTTTTTTTATGGTTCTGGACATGCTACAGAGCTGAAACTTCACATGTACACAGTAAAAATCAAAAAATCTCTTTTTTTTTTAATTTTTTCAATAATTGGCTTTTTTATCAAAAATTACAATTTTTAAGAACTTTTTTTTGTGTGATTTTGTGTCTGAGGGGTCTAAAAGGTGTACCTGTGAAGTTTCAGCTCTGTAGCATGTCCAGAACCAGAAAAAAAAAGGATTGTTTGTATTAGAAAACTTTCAGCTCAGGGGGTTAGCTTCTCTCCTCGGTTTTCACACCTTGCCGGTTTCAAAGCAGGCATTTTTTTGGGTTCTTTGCAGTCAGGAAAAACATCTGAACTTGTGTATAGTGGTACTGTGCACAAGTTCTGATGTTTTGCCTGCCTCCAAAAACTCCCAAAAAATTCCAGCAAAAACACACCTGGGCATTTTTTTTTTGACGCTAGCGTTTTTTTTTGGCATTTTTTTGGGGTTCTTTTGAGGCAGGCAAAACATCTGAACTTGTGTATAGTGGTATATATACACACATAATTATATGTATATAGACACCTAGCCATATATAGGTGTGATAGTAGCAGAAATATATTACTGTAAATGATTTCATTAGCGCAAGCATATATTTCTGCTACTATCACACCTATATATGTCTAGGTGTGTATATAGATATATGTATGTGTGTATATACACCACTATACACAAGTTCAGATGTTTTGCCTGCCTCAAAAGAACCCCAAAAAATGCCAAAAAAAAACGCTAGCGTCAAAAAAAAAAATGCCCAGGTGTGTTTTTGCTGGCATTTTTTGGGGGTTTTTGGAGGCAGGCAAAACATCAGAACTTGTGCACAGTACCACTATACACAAGTTCAGATGTTTTTCCTGACTGCAAAGAACCCACAAAAATGCCTGCTATTAAACCGGCAAGGTGTTACAGCAGCGAAGCCAACCTCCTGTGCTGAAAGTTTTCTAATACAAACAATCTTTTTTTTTATGGTTCTGGACATGCTACAGAGCTGAAACTTCACATGTACACCTTTTAGACCCACCAGATACGAAATCCAAAGTAAAAATCAAAAGAATCTCTCTTTTTTTTTTTAATTTTTCAATAATTGGCTTTTTTTTATCAAAAATGACAATTTTTAAGAACTTTTTTTTGTGTGATTTTGTGTCTGGGGGGTCTAAAAGGTGTACCTGTGAAGTTTCAGCTCTGTAGCATGTCCAGAACCAGAAAAAAAGATCATATAGGTGTAAAAGGAGGGTCCCACATCCCTGTTCTACTGAAAAATTATCTTTTTTTTTTTCATGGTTCTGGACATGCTTTAGAGCTGAAACTTCACATGTACACTTTTTAGACCCCCCAGATACTAAATCTAAAGTCAAAATCAAAAAATCTTTCTTTTTTTTTTTCAATAATTGGCTTTTTTATCAAAAATGACAATTTTTAAGAACTTTTTTTGTGTGATTAATAGTTAATGGGGCATGACCCAGAACCCTAGGCACTTTTTAGGGGCATTTATTGGGTTTTAGGGCTTAAAAATTGTGTTTTTTGATTACCGAAGTTCGGGTCCCATTGATTTCAATGGGGTTCTGAAATCCGGGCCGAACTTTCGGGAAGTTCGGATGTTCTGGCCGAACCGAACTTTTCAAAAGTTCGATCATCCCTAGTGGAGACCTCAATCTCCCCCTGGACCCTGTCCTGGATACCTCCTCCTCCCGATCATCTATATCCTTTGCGAAATTGAAAGCCCTGATGCGCGTCCTGCATGACATGCACCTAGTTGATGTGTGGAGGATTCTCCACCCGACGTCTCGGAACTACACTAATTGTTCATCTGCTCATCAGTCGTACAGTAGAATTGACTATTTTTTCGCAGACCATAGCTGCCTTGATTGGTCCCCCGAGGATGACATTGGGACCTTGGTCTGGTCCGACCACTCTCCAATTTTTCTCACACGTTCTCCTCCGGCTACTTCGCTTAGGGAGTGGACCTGGAGACTTAACGACTCTATATTAGCAACTCCGGACTGTGTTGATATGATTTCCACTGTCATCAAAAACTTATTTTCGGACCACGCCGATGACCCCACATCCCTCCCCTAGCAGTGGGAGGCGCTCAAGGCGGTACTACAGGGAGCCTTTATTCAGCTAGGTACCTGCCTTAAGAAGGACAGGTCGGCTTCTATTACGGCTGCGACTCTCAAGCTCTGTGCGCTTGAAACAGCTCATAGACAGACCCCCTCTCATATGGCCCTTGCCAATTTATCTGCGGCAAGGTCCAAACTTAAAGACCTTTACATGGCCTCGGCCCGCACATATTACCAGAAACTAGCCTTGCACAGATACAAATTTCAAGACAAATGCGGCCGCCCGTTGGCTAGCACCCTCCACCCGAAGGCCCCTTCCACCTTTATCGCCCAGATTCGTGACCCCGCAGGGTCCCTTGTGAAGACTTTTAGGAATTACTACCAATCACTGTACCATATTTCCGTGCCCTTGCCCCGCGGCTCCCAGACTGCCTCTCATGGTGACAAAGCTGCATATTTCTCCAAGACCGCCCTAACGTGCCTGAATCCTGACGCTATTTTGGATCTGGAAACGCAATCTCGGAGGACGAGGTTGTGGCGGCTATAGCATCAACCCCCTCTGGCAAGAGTCCTGACCCCGATGGCTTTATTGCCAAAGACATTCGCCCTCTTCTGGCCCCTTCCCTGGCCCAGGTCTTCAACTCGATCTCAGACGGCTATGACTTCCCTCCCCAGATGTTGGAAGTCTACATTCCGAAACCAGAGAAAGATCCCTCGTTGTGTGCCAACTACAGGCCTATTTCTCTGATTGGGGTAGACCTCAAACTATATGCTACGATCCTGGTGACCCGACTGAAGCCACTGTTGCCAGGGCTTATTCATATGGATCAGGTGAGTTTTGTCCAAGGCCGGGAAGCTAGGGACAACAAACTGAAGACCCTTCATCTTACTGACTATGCCCGCTCTCATGATGTCCTGCTGTGCCTACTGACAGTGGATGCCGAAAAGGCCTTTGACCACGTTGATTGACATTTTTTGTGTCTAACTCTGGAGCAAATCAGTCATGGCCCGCTGATGCTGGCAAGAATTATGGCCCAATTTAAGTCTCCATCTGCTAGGATTCGGATTAACGGTTCTTTGTCTCCTGCCTTTAGTATCCACAATGGCACTCGTCAGGGGTGCCCCTTATCTCCACTGCTCTATGTCCTTGCAATGGAACACCTAGCTGTTGCTCTCCATAACAACCCTGACGTCTGTGGAATACCCATTGGCCCCATACATTCTAAATTAGCACTATTTGCGGATGACTTTAGGCTTTATGTCACTTCGCCTCACCGGTCCTTCCCTGCGATCCTGGCTTAGTTCCGGGACCAGAAATACTGAATATCTCCTTACCCGAACCGGCTCTTAGACAAATTTTGAACTCGTACCCCTTTAATACTGGGTCCTCTTCTGTCCAATACCTTGGCATCAACCTACCTTCTGATGCGACCCGCCTTTTCACTGAAAATTTTGTCCCCTTCTTAACTAAAACTCTGTCAGATTTGTGTGCCTACTCCAAGAAACGGTTGTTTTGGTTTGGAAGGATCAATGTTCTGAAGATGGACATTCTACCTCGCTTTTTGTACCTCTTTCAGGCACTTCCCGTTAATATGCCGACCTTTTTTTTTTTCAGTTATGGAGCCCTTTCACGTTTCGTGTGGTTCCATAACTGACCTCGCCTGAAGTACACGACACTTACCCTTCCAAAGTCTAGAGGGGGGTACCGGTATTCCTGACCTCGCTCTTTACCACCGAGCGGCGACCCTGACACGCCTAGTAGATTGGTTCCACAACACCTCCACTAAATTGTGGGTCCAAATTGAACGCCTTCTCACCCCCTTTGATCTCAGGGTGCTCCAGTGGACCCCGATACACCTTCGTAGACATATGTCCTTCCTCAGCAATTTAACCTACCAGACCCTGCGGACTTGGGATCGCCTAAACAAATCAGGGCCCTCTCTCAAGTTCCCAGGGTCCCATGATGCCCTTTTTTGGTACCTTCCCTCCACAAGTCTCGTGCTCAAGATTTGGACCTTGGAATGCGACGGATCATCAACGTGTGTCCCAATTTCTGCATGCCGACCCTTCCTTGTTGCTACCCCTTGACTCTACCGTTCCAGTGGGTGACCTTGCAGGCTGGCTACAGTGACGCCAGGCCCTCTCCTATGTACGTACCCTGTCCTCGCTGACTTATGTCCGAGGGGACCCATCGGCGTTTGACGCTCTCCTACTTCAAGATGATCCCCCCACACACACGGTGTCCCTACTGTATTCTCTACTCCTGAATACCCTCCGCCCTGATCTGCCGTCCTACACTGCTGCATGGGGAAGAGACTTGGGGCAAGTTCTTTGACCTAGTGACTGGCGTAAATGCTTTGCTCTATTCCACTCGATGTCCCCTGCTACACAAGTTCAGGAGTTCAAGCTTCTGACCAGATGGTACAGGCGCCCTTCCTTGGCTAAATATATCGACCCTCTCCAATCAGACAGCTGTTGGAGGTGCATGTCGATGCATGGTGGGAATGCCCCCAGTTCCACAGATTTTGGAATTAAATTATTACTCTGTACTGCAGGCTTCAGGCGATCACAGTCTCTGCTATGCCGGAATTAGCCATGTTGTCTCTGCTACCTGGCTCCTTCCGGTCAATCAAGAGGGATGTCCTTCGGTTCTTCTTGGCGGCTGTCAGGACAGTGATCCCCAGACATTGGAAAACTATACACGTGCCCTCTAAGCTTGAGTGGGCCCTAGAACTGGACAGACTCAGGGACATGGAGAATTTGTTGGCACGGGAGGGGGACAGGGAGGAAGGGTTCTCCGTCACATGGTTGTCCTGGGACATGTTTAGGTGTTCGGATGACTTCAAGTCCTGGATTGGAGCGTCCATATTACTGAGTGCCGATGGGCTGTAGTGGGATGTGCGCAGCCCCTCCCGACTTCCTCTCCCCCTTTGTCTCTTCTGGTTCTTTCTATATGTCCATTTCTGCAGTACTTTGCTTTACTCTTTTCTATACACTTCTGCTGGTATATCACCGGCTAAGAGTGCAGTCCTTCTTACGTTCTCACCTATTGCTCCTCAGCATTTCACAACCAAATACCTTTATGTGAGCTACCGACTTTAGTACTGGATTACCTCTCTTGTTTGTTTTTTCTGACAAAGCTGACTCATGTTGTACTGAGATACTGTTTGTTACCTTATGACTTTAATCTTCAGCCAGGCTCCAATGGACCTGGAGGTCTAAATTTACTGCATACATCTGTTGGCAACTATTAATATGTACCATGCTTGACTTCTCTATATGTTTACTATTGTTTCTGCTCTTTCTCATGCTTTGAAAAATGTCTTCCTCTTTCAATAAACTGAGGTTGAACTAAATAATCTGGAGTGGGTGACTAGGGACATAGAGAAGGCACATGTAATAAATACTTTCTTCAGCTCTGTGTATACAAAGGAACATGGGGGAGCTCATGACCATGATGAGGATGGTATTGACACAGCCCCAAATGATCCATAATGGCTCAAAAGTGATATGGTCAAGAAATATTTAGACAGAATAAAGGTGGATAAAGCGCCTGGACCAGATGGCATCCACCCATGCATCCTAAAAGAATTGAGCGCTGTAATTTCAAAGCCTTTGTTTCTCTTTTTTGGGGACTGATTAAGGACTGGAATAGTACCACTGGATTGGCATAAGGCCAATATGGTGCCTATATTTAAAAAATTATCCAAGTCTTTGCCAAGTAACTATAGACCTGTTAGTTTAACTCTCTAGTCGGGAAGATCCTGGAGAGTCTAAGCAACAGACAGCATGGATTCATGAAAGACAGAAGTTGTCAACCAAACCTGATTTCTTTTTATGAGGAGGTAAGTAAAACCTTAGACAGAGGGTGGCTTTGGATGTAGTATACTTGGATTTTGCAAAAGCTTTTGACACCGTCTCACAATTTGATATATTTATTTGTTCCTTATCACTTAGCGTGACTTGTATTTATTATTATTATTGGTAGTGGTAAACTAAGTTGGTATAGCAGCTTTATTTTGCACTTTATTTGATTTTTATAGATAATTGTTTGCGACTATATATTCACTTTTGCATCTTTGTATATTGTTTAAAAATAAAGCCATAATTCCTTAAAAACACTATAAAGGATTTCCCTATTTTTGGTCTAAAACGGAAATTGAGGTTAAGAGGAAAGGGGATGGATTAACATTGAAGAGTATCCTGCACCAGTAATGAAAGATCCATATCTGTCTGGAAAAGTACACATAAAGGGGACAACAAGCCCATGCAATAAGGCAAAAAGTGCATTTGACCTAATCCACTGTTTTTTTTTTTTAGCATGGACTTACAGTATATTGGTGCACAGGCTTTTATTGTTTACTAGAAATAAAAAAGAGCAAGCCGCGCAGATCTATGATCCCAAAAATAAAACGTTTAATCCATGATGCATCCAATTAAAATCTAATAATGAATAACAATCTTAAAGCGGAGTTCCGGGCACAGATGTCATTTTTTAATAAACATACCCCCGGGACAGTCAGGGCTAGCACATTCCACAATGGCTAGCCTCTGATCTGTCCCGGTTCGCACTTACCTTTTAGAAGAAATACTTACTTAGAAAATTTCTTCCACAGCGTTTCCATCTCTCTTGTGGGCAGCTGAAGCCGGCGCGGTCCTCTTCTGTGTCTTCTTCCACGTCTCCTTGTCCCAGAATGCGCCACACCGGCCCCTCTCGTCACTTGCGGCGTCGCCCGGAAATGACGAGCAGGGCCGGTGCCGTCGCATTGATTCCTGGGAGCTGTGACGTTCAGCTCCCAGGAATCATAGCGAGGCAGGAAGTGACGGGGTGAGCCGCGGCTCCGAGGGAGGAAGTACTCTGAGGTGAGTATCTTCGATCTTCAATTGCAAGGTAAGTAAACAAAAAAAAATAACTATCCAATTCCTTTTCAGGTGAGGCATACCTAGCGGAGGGGCACAAAAAAAAAAATATTGTTTTTGTGCCCGGAACTCCGCTTTAATATGTGCAATAATAAGTCAATCCAACATGTCTCACATAGTGCATATCATAATAATGCAATCAAAAGACATTCAAATATCACATCATTTTTGAAAGTGCAAAACTGCTGGGAAAAGTGCAAGAAAATGTGCAAAAAAACATATTATACATAAAGAAAAAAAGTGCACAGCAAGCTTAACAAATATTAATAAAATCCAAAAACAAGTTCATATGTGATCCCAATTTTTTTTTTTTGATCACAGACAAACTTGTTTCTGGATCACAGATGAACCTATTTCTGGATTTTATTAATATTTATTAAGCTTGCACTGTGCACTTTTTTCTATATGTACAATACGTTTTTTTCCCACATTTTCTTGCATTTTTTTCCAGCAGTTTTATACTTTCAATTTTTTTTTTTGCAATTTGAAAGTCTTTTGATTGCATTATTATGATATGCACTATGTGAGATATGTTGAAGGGATTTATTATTGCACATATTGAGATTGTTATTCATTATTAGATTTTGATTGGATGCATCACGATTATAAGGTAGAATTTTGGGATCATAGATCTACGCCGCTTGCTTTTTTCTATTTCTACATTGTCTGGTGATTTACCAATACACAGGTGGCAGCGATTTTCGGTTTGATCCTAGAGTTTCCCATGAATACCGGGGATGCTATACATTTTTCTTTCTTAGGTATGTAGCAGGATTCCCAGCCATTTTGCTGGATATGATTCCCCCTGGGCCACCGGGTGCATCAAAAGTACCACTGTGCATGTTCCTCCAAGTGTGAGCGCTCAGACAATGACCAGTCCAGTAACTTTGGGTTTTTTGTATTTATTGAGTACTTGGATGGGAAAAGGGAATGAGTGGGATACGCCTTTGGTTCAACTATGCACAATTTGCTAGGGACAACTGAAAACGCTTCTTGACGGTAGATGCCGGTCAACGCCGGTTGACGCTGGTTAACGCTGGCTTGCTGCCTGTTAACTCCAAACTGACCTTGGACTGCTTTCTCAAATAAAGAAGTCTTTCTTTAGCTCCCTTAAGCACTCCTTGCTGAGGTAGCTACTTGTGCTGCTGCAGCTTTGCTAAACACTTCAGGGCCCACACTGGGACCCTCTTTCTCTCACTTATCTTCAGGGCTTGAACACTGGCACCCCCTTTCTCTAATCCTTCTCCACAGGTTAGCTGGCTCCTGGATCCCCTTGACCTTCTGGAGTGGTCCCCTCTCCTAGGCAGACCCCTGGGCAGTCTCAAGTACTCACGATACTGTTTTTCCCCAAAATTTCTGCCCAGCAGCTCCACTCGGTCCACAGCACTCTGGATCCCTCCTCTGCAGCTCAGCTCAACCTTCGTCTTCTAGGCTGATCACCCAGGACACTCTCACTTGCGCTTACAGGAGGAGAGACAGCCGTCACCCTCCTCCTGGGACTCTGCTTCCCACCAAAGACACTGCGTCATGTGCTCCCCTTAGACTTATACCCTATCCAAGGATGCTTTGTGGCAAATTCTGCCCCCTGAGATTGATACAAGCCCTGGTGTGCTATTGGTCAGGTTTCCTCCACTGTCCAATAAGAGCCCTCATTGGACACAATGGGGAGACTCCCCAGACTCAACAGACACCCTTAAAAGCACATGACAGCCTAACTAAATGATCAAGCCCTCGTTATATGCAGACAGGGCCACACATATGCTTCTTCCTAGCACCTACTTAGGAGGGGGCTACATCCACCCCCCACCAAAAATGAGCCATGTCCCCATTGGCTCTGAGGCAGCCGCCTCCTGCAAAAATCCTTCAAAAAAACTAGGAGTATCCCACAAACTGGGAAAGGGGGAAAAGGGAAAGAAACTAATGTACAAATTATTTACATGAAAAAATATATAGACATCTTTATGCTGCACCCCCCACCAAACAAATCTGCTTGGTGGAGATTTTTAGGCAAAATACATTTCCTGACTATCTGTCTCTACTGTGAGCCCACCTGTAGAGAAATGAAAGGTTAGTCACACTGCATACACATCCATTACAGGACTATCTTACCTGTTGAGTAAGAAGACCCTTCCCGCAAGGGCGACCTTCTCACTCCATTCCCTGACTCCTCTGCTATTCAGTGCTTGACACGCCGGATCCAATCCTCCCCCTCCTCTTAGGGGAATCTGTGCCCTACCACTGACTAACTATGCAGAGTCCTTGAAGAAGATAAATACAGCATCTTCCTGCTGTCACTCAGAACACTGGAACCGGAGTGGCGTGCAGTCCTGCTGAGTCAGGGAAATGAAAGAGGTCTTCCAGAGAACCCCCCATCTTCCTGGATGCACCTCCCACTGCTGCGACTGACACCCATTTCTTCCTTCTGGTTGAGAATTAAACAATATTTGTAATCCAAAAGATCCTGGCCCATTGGCCCAAGGGATCTGCAAGGTTGAAGTGCCTCTTTAGGATCCTGGCCCGATGGCCCGAGGGGTCTGTAGAACAAAATAACAACTTGGAACTGGAACAGTAACTATGCAATTCAGCATTATATTTTTTTTCTTTGTGATGGCTAGCCAGCATTGAATGTACAGTCTTGTGAATAAAGAAATCCAGTTAAATATAGTACTCTGGTTGAAGGACCCTGACAAGGGGTCCCTGCTGGCTGTTCCGCACTCGAATGGACCAAGCCTGGCCCGATCCGTCTGGACGGCGAACTTCCACCCTATCAATGTAAATGGATCGTCCATATAGCCACTGTGTTTTGACTGCGTCAAATTTTTCTTTGAGGTCAGTCCTGGGTGAGTCCCGAAAAGGCATAGGGACAAAGAAAAAATCCCATATTGCTTCATCACACCAGAAGTCCCTTTCCTCTTCAATAAGTATCATGACCTCCCTGGGAGCATATGGATAATCATATCCGTACTCCATCGCCACTTTCCGCTGCATCCATCTCTGCATCCAAGATAATCGGGGGAGGGTTTTCCTATTGCCTCTCCCAGGCAATGAAAAAGGAGTCTCCGCTCTTTTGATGAGGGAGCCATACGCCTTATTTTGGTCCCGAGCCTGGGCATAGTTTGTAGGTGGGGTGAGGTCTGGGACCCTTTTGGTGTAGGCCTCACAGAACCCCAACTTTTCTGCCAGCTCCCCTCTCTCAATGGACTCCTGAGTCTCTTTATCAGGCACATTACTGGTTATGGGACCTGGTGAGCTGCTCCCAGATTCAGAACCCCAATCCCATTCTGTTTCATCCTCGGATCTTCAATCATCCATCCCTTCCTCGATGGATCCATACTTATACTGGAAGGAGGGAGACCCCGCATTAATAACCCCAGCTTCTTTCTCACTACTCTGACTGGTTGGTGAGGCCTTGATGGCCGCGGGCCATTTTTGCTGGGATATGGGAACAGGGACAGACCTTATTTCTGCTGCGGCAGATTCCGGTGCATCCTCTGGCCACCTCCCAGCCCGCTGGATTGGCATGCACCCTCTTCCTAGTGACTGAGTCCCTTGCACTGATAAAGCTGGACCACTGTCAGTCTGCATAGTCTCCAACTTCATCAGCACCCGGATCATGCCCCTCCCGCCTCCGCGGAGGAACCTGGACTCCCTGCCTGTCACTTCTCAAGTGAGCCCCAACTCCCAGGCCACACACATCTGCCTGGGCCAGCCTCCACCCTTTCTCTGCCCGCAGCAGCAGGTAGCCGCAATGCCTGCACTGACTCCATGCTAGCACTTTCATAGTGACTCTCTCACACTGAGGACATGCCGTGCCAAGGTACTCCAGGCCTCCTCCCGTGCACAGCGCCAGTCCTCCTTCAGGCACCACCCTTATGCCTGTGTCCCATACAAAGGTCGGGCTCTGCTTCCTGGTCTGCTCCTGGATCTGCCCAGCAGATTCTCCGCCAGTGGGTGAAGCGATCATGGTTGCGCACTTCTGCTCTCCAAACAACTCTATGGTGCTTTTTCTCGCACGTGTCTCCCTCTCAGCCACACCCGAAGGGGGGAATATTATATGGACTCCCTTTGTCACTCCAGATTGGCTGGGCACGCCCGATGTCTCCACCCTTACTGCTTTTTTGGCGGTGGCTCCTCCTGCTAGGCAGTGCTTTGTGGATTGTGCTTTCCCGCACAGTGCAGTATACCTTCCCATGCCTTGCTCTCTTTCTCTAGCCCGCAGGGAAGTTACTACAAAGCGGACCATTTCCCTCGCCAGACATGCATCCACTCTTCTTTCTTGCAACAGGGCGCCAGCTGCACCTCCCGGAGCCAGCTGTCCCTCTTTGCCAGGCAAGAGAATTGTCCCCCTGTCACATGCACAGTCAACAGTCCTCTCCCCAACACATGTCCAAGTAAGGCCTGCGATACTGTCTCCGAAGATAGTCCCACTGCCCCTCCCAGCATGGCCGACTGCAATCTTCACAGTATCACTGCAATTGCTTTATAGAACAAATGTCCCGCTGTTATAAGTACGGTCAACATCAGTCCATATGGCCTGTAGTGTACACACACCTCGCCCCTTGCTCCTCGTGCCCCTGGCCGCCATTTCCTTCATCCACTCCAGGACCTTTCTCTGTTAAGCAGCTGCAGCTTTTATTCACTGACATACATCTCCTCCTTGCTCTCCAATACTTGATAGCAGAGTACATCTCATAACTGAATTGAAAGGTTCCGGACATTTTGCAGTATTGACTGGAACATTTCCGTTGCCACGGGCAACCTTCCATGTTCACATCAATCTTAATCCCACTCTCCCTGTCTCCTACAGAGCTGACCTCACACTTGTCTTGGGTTTTGGAGTAAAGTCCTGGGCACAGAAATGGAGATTTTAACTTTCTGTTGTGGCCATTGCCAGTAGCAACTAGCCTGGTAACCCAGGGTGAAATCCCAGACGAGCCCCCAAATGTAGCAGGATTCCCAGCCGTTTTGCTGGATATGAATCCCCCTGGGCCACCGGGTGCAACAAAAGTACCCCTGTTCATGTTCCTCCAAGTGTGAGCGCTCAGACAATGACAGTTTTCCTCCACTGTCCAATAAGAGCTTTCATTGGACACAGTGGGGAGACTCCCCAGACTCAACAGACACCCTGGAAAGCACATGACAGCCTAACTAAATGATCAGGCCCTCCTGATATGCAGACAGGGCCACCCATATGCTTCTTCCTAGCGCCTACCTAGGATGGTGCTACAGGTATATTGTTTATTATTTCTTGCTGCTAATATATTGCATAAATGCAAATGGACACAAGACATGGATTTATATATGTTATGGAATGAACTGTTAATTTTCTGTATATATATATATATATATATTTTCACTTATCCATTCCCTTTTTTGTGGTAAGCATGTACAGTATTATGAATTGCAGATGTTATGGCACAATAAGCACTTTATTGTATAATTTTCACTGATTAAACTTTATTTACAGCGCAGGCACAGTTCAATATATAGATGAAGTGTGAACCCCATCTTTGTGCCAGCAACAGTATTTTGTTTGATTGTATACAGTAGCTCACAAAAGTGAGTACACCCCTCACATTTTTGTAAATATTTTATTATATCTTTTCATGTGACAACACTGAAGAAATTACACTTTTCTACAATGTAAAGTAGTGAGTGTACAGCTTGTATAACAGTGTAAATTTGCTGTCCCCTCAAAATAACTCAACACTCAGCCAGCCAGTCTAAACCGCTGGCAACAAAAGTGAGTACACCCCTAAGTGAAAATGTCTAAATTGGGCCCAAAGTGTACATTTTTTGTGTGGCCACAATTATTTTCCAGCACTGCCTTAACCCTCTTGGTTTACCAAAGCTTCACTGGTTGCCACTGGTGTCCTCTTCCACTCCTCCATGATAACATCACAGAGCTGGTGGACGTTAGAGACCTTGCTCTCCTCCACCTTCCGTTTGAGGATGATCCACAGAGGCTCATTAGGGTTTAGGTCTGGAGACATGCTTGGCCAGTCCATCACCTTTACCCTCAGTTTCTTTAGCAAGGCAGTGGTCATCTTGGAGGTGTGTTTGGCGTCATTATCATGTTGGAATACTGCCCTGCGGCCCAGTTTCCAAAGGGAGGGGATCATGCTGTGCTTCAGTATGTCACAGTACATGTTGTCATTCATGGTTCCCTCAATGAACTGTAGCTCCCCAGTGCCGGAAGCACTCATGCAGCCCCAGACCATGACACTCCCACCATCATTGACTATAGGCAAGACACCTTTGTCTTTGTACTCCTCACCTGGTTGCCGCCAGACACGCTTGACACCATCTGAACCAAATAAGTTTATCTTGGTTTCATCAGATAACAGGACATGGTTCCTGTAATCCATGTCCTTAGTCTGCCTGTTTTCAGCAAACTGCAGGCTTTCTTGTGCATCATCTCTAAAAGAGGCTTCCTTCTGGGATGACAGCCATGCAGACCAATTTGATACAGTGTGCGGCATATGGTCTGAGCACTGACAGGCTGACCCCCCACCCCTTCAACCTCTGTAGCAATGCTGGCAGCACTCATACATCTATTTCCCAAAGACAACCTCTGGATATGACGTTGAGCATGTGCACTCAACTTCTTTGTTCGACCATGGTGAGGCCTGTTCTGAGTGGAACCTGTCCCGTTAAACCGCTGTATGGTCTTTGCCACCGCGCTGCAGCTCAGTTTCAGGGTCTTGACAATCTTCTCTCCTAGGCCATCTTTATTCAGAGTAACAATTCTTTTTTTCAGATCCTCATAGAGTTCTTTACCTTGAGACGCCATGTTGAACTTCCAGTGACCAGTATGAAAGAGTGAGAGCGATAACACCAAATTTAACACACCTGCTCCCCATTCACACCTGAGACCTTGTAACACTAATGAGTCACATGACACCGGGGAGGGGAAATGGCTAATTGGGCCCAATTTTTACATTTTTACTTAGGTATGTACTCACTTTTTTGCCAGCGGTTTAGACATGAATGGGGACAGCAAATATACACTATTTTACAAGCTGTACACTCACTATTTTACATTGTAGCAAAGTGTAATTTCTTCAGTGTTGTCATTGTTGATAAAAAAATACTGAGATATAATAAAATATTTACAAAAATGTGAGGGGTGTATTCACTTTTGTGAGATACTGTATATACAATCAAACATATAAAGTGTCTTAAAACTAGACACTTTCACTGGGCACATAAATCTTAACACTGGAGTATTTTTCATAAACATTTTTTAAGTGCGCTTAATCACTGCTGTGAAAAAGTGCTTTGAACAAAATTGAATGTTAAAAACAAAAGAATATTTTAAGTATTTTTGAATGATATTCGTCAAGTCATGGAAAATACTGGGAATTTTTGTAAAAATGTTCATACATATGTTTATACAAGCAGTACTAGCTATACCCTCTAGGGCAGAAAATACCTGGCCAGGTGCCAATCCTAGTACTATAGCATGCGATAAATGGGTCGGAAACAGATCTATATACAGTAAAATGAAAACTGGCTATAAATGATTACACTTTGCACATCATCATTGTGTTACTGTGGCCGTCATGAATATGCCGGAATGCATTGCTCGCTATGTGTTTTTTTTAGTCCTGTTTCTACCAGGGCATAGAAACCATGAAAACAAAAGTTTCTATTAACTTATAGGTTTCCCCTATTCATGTGTGTAAAAACATGTTAGACAGGTTGTCATGTATACTGTAGAAGGGGCTGTGAGGACACCGTGGGTGGATTAGGTCAGGGCACAATAGAAATGCGTCCAATTTCCATGTGAAAAGATACAGGAAACGCTATTTCCTACTTGCAAATTAGAGATCAAGGTTAGGTAACAGAAGGTGTGTGACAAATGCCTCAATATCTAAATGATACTAAGAGGCTGTAGGGTATTTCTACAATGCTGTACATTTAGTTTACTCCAAGGGAAAGGCCCACTGGTGAAATTCGCATGAGAACTGAATAAACAATTGAATATTGGAAATTGTGCATGAGTTAAATTCCCAACCTGCAATACAAAGACCCATGGAGCCAAAGGGCTATTTATAAAATATTTGTACAGGTATTTATTTAATAAAACTGCTTGTACTATACATTCCGAATCATAGTGTGAATTAACAAGCATTTTCACCTTCATTTAACAAAATTTTTCCAACAATGTATTAAGCTATACGTGTTGTGCAGATAATGAGTAATTGAACGTTTTTTGGTTACATGTGAATGTTGCTGTTGGGTGAATGAGGCAAATTCAAATGTTTGTTTTAACCACTTGAGCCCCGGAAGGATTTACCCCCTTCCTGACCAGGCCATTTTTTGCAATATGGCACTGCGTTACTTTACCTGACAATTGCACCGTTGTGCGACGCTGTACCCAAATACAATTTTTGGCCTTTTTTCCCACAAATAGAGCTTTCTTTTGGTGGTATTTGATCAACGCAGCGATATTTATTTTATGTGCTATAAACAATAAAAGACTGACAATTTTGAAAAAAAAAAAATTTTTTTTTACTTTATGCTATTACACATACCCAATAAAAAAGTTTAGAAAATGTTATTTCTTCATCAATTTAGGCCAATATGTATTGTGCTACATATTTTTGAAACTGTCAAATCGCATGACAAGACACACCTGTGTGAACAAGGGCTAAATGGTGTCTAAGTTAATGCGTGAGGTAATGCATATATTAATGAATGAATTCAAAAGAGTGGAGTATGCTTTTCACCTTTTCACAACATAGTCAATATTTTGAAAGGGGGACTATAGACCTTTGGCCTAAAAAAAAAAAACCCACCACTTTTCGTCTGCAGCTACATTCTCGGGCTGTGAAAATAATACCACTGTATCAGAAACCTCTGTCAGCACTTATGTAAAAAAAAATCTTCAGCAAAATTCACTAAGTTTCACGATAAAAAAAAAATCCTTGTCCTTTTCTTACTATCTTATAAAGGAACTACCTAATCTCCAGCTAATAAAGTATCAATAGTCCACCCTGTAAATTAAGAGCACCTAATTAAAAAAAAAAACAACAACTCCCCCCCCCCCCCCCAATATGTTTCACCACATTAAAGTGATTGTAAAAGTTTTTTTTTTTTTTAAATAAAAAACATATTATACTTACCTGCTCTGCAATGGTTTTGCACAGAGCAGCTCTGATCCTCTTTTTTTTGGGTCCCTCGTCAGCGGTCCTGGCTCCTCCCCCCCGCCAAGTGTCCCAATAGCAAGCTTCTTCTTATGGGGCAACTCAAGCAGGCTTGTTCCCATCTGTTCACAAACAAAGAGTGGCTCAGCCCCGCCCCCACCCTCTCCTCATTGGCTGTTATGGACAATTGCAATGGCTCCTGCTGCTGTGTAAGCCAATGAGGAGAGAGAGACCCAGAGAGCCACTTCTCTCATGTACAGTATGTCACAAGTGAGTACACCCCTCACATTTTTGTAAATATTTAATGACATCTTTTCATGTGACAACACTGAAGAAATTACACTTTGCTACAATGTAAAGTAGTGAATTTACAGCTTGTATAACAGTGTAGCCATTTTCCCTCCCCAGTGTCATGTGACTCATTAGTGTTACAAAGTCTCAGGTGTGAATTGGGAGCAGGTGTGTTTAAATTTGGTGTTATCGCTCTCACTCTCTCATACTGGTCCCTGGAAGTTCAACATGGCACCTCATGGCAAAGAACTCTCTGAGGATCAGAAAAAAAGAATTGTTGCTCTACATAAAGATGACCTGGGCTATAAGAAGATTACCAAGACCCTGAAACTGAGCTGCAGCATGGTGGCCAAGATCATACAGCGGTTTAACAGGACAAATTCACCTCTGAACAGTCCTCGCCATAGTCGACCAATGAACTTGAATGCACGTGCTCAGCATCATATCCAGAGGTTGCCTTTGTGAAATTGATGTATGAGTGCTGCCAGCATTGCTGCAGAGGTTGATGGGGTGGGGGGTCAGCCTGTCAGTGCTCAGACCATATGCCGCTCACTGCATTAAATTGGTCATCCCAGAAGAAAGCCTCTTTTAAAGATGATGCACAAGAAAGCCCTCAAACAGTTTGCTGAAGACAAGCAGACTAAGGACATGGATTACCGGAACCATGTCCTGTGGTCTGATGAGACCAAGATAAACTTATGTGGTTCAGATGGTGTCAAGTGTGTGTGGTGGCAAAATTCAAGTGTGTCTTTCCTACAGTCAAGCATGGTGGTGGGAGTGTCATGGTCTGGGGCTGCATGAGTGCTGCTGGCACTGGGGAGCTACAGTTCATTAAGGGAACCATGAATGCCAACATGTACTGTAACATACTGAAGCAGAGCATGATCCCTCCTTTCAGAGACTAGGCTGCTTGGCTGGATTCTAACATGATAATGACCCAAAAGCTGAGGGTAAAGGTGATGGGCTGGCCAAGCATGTCTCCAGACCTAAACCCTTTTGAGCATCTGTGGGGCATCCTCAAATGGAAGGTGGAGGAGTGCAAGGTCTCTAACATCCACCAGCTTCGTGATGTCATCATGGAGGAGTGGAAGAGGACTCCAGCGGAAACATGTAAAGCTCTTAAGAACTCCATGCCCAAGAGTGTTAAGGCAGTGCTGGAAAATAATGGTGGCCACACAAAATTTTGACACTTTGCGTCTAATTTGGACATTTTCCCTTAGGGGTGTACTCACTTTTGTTGCCAGTGGTTTAGACATTAATGGCTGTGTTGAGTTATTTTGAGGGGACAGCAAATTTACACTGCTATACAAGCTGTACACTCACTACTTTACATTGTAGCAAAGTATAATTTCTTCAGTGTTGTCACATGAAAAGATATAATAAAATATTTACAAAAAATGTGATGGGTGTACTCACTTTTGTGAGATATTGTATATCACCGAATCAGGATGGGGCTTAGGTAAGTATAAGAGAGGCTGAGGAAGGATGTTGCACCCAGAAATGCATTACGGTAAAATACCTTCTGCCTTCAGAACCACTTTAAATCATGGATTCATGAGTGCCTAATAATGGAGGCATCCAGCAGCACGGGCGCACATGCAGAAGCCTATGTTATCTTCAATCAGGGTCTGCATACCTTGGCAGTGTGAGCCTTTTTCAGTGTTTCTGCTGCCGACAGTACCTTTGTAATCAACAGCCTCTGCCTGTAGGTAGATAAGAGTGTTAGGGTGCCGGGGTCATCTGCGCCTATGCACATGGGGAAACACTCACGCAGAGAGCGCTCATCAATGCCCAGGATCAGATGGAGACTGTGGTCATGTGAACAATACAACATTAACTCCCTTAGCTGTGACTCGGGGTGTTTTTTTTGTGCTAGGATCCGTATCCCTGAGTCACGCTCAGGGTAGATGTGCAGAGCCTGCAGCGGGGTTCCTTACCTTCTCCTGGCGATCCAGCGATGATCTCCCATTGCTGTGATCGCCGCCGAGATCCCCGCTGCTCGTCCGTCGGTCTGATGACTTCCTGGTTCCGTTCCCTGCAGCAGCAATGCTGCATGGGAGCGGAACTAGGAGGGAAATTCAAAAGTTGCACAAAACACAAACACATAAAAAGGAGGTGATACAGTGTAATCTGAGAGGATTACACTGTATCACCTTAGTATCAGACACAGTGCCCTTTCAGTGCCCCTTGCCCCGGACGACGTCACGTATGACGAAACCGGTCGGGAGGTACCGGACGCACAAGTGTCACGCCCCCTAGACGCCGGCTTGTACACACACGCGGGACGCCGCAGTTTTTGCCTTGGCTCTGATGTATTTGATGTGCCTATATGCAAGACACCTATGTAAGTGCAATTTCAAATACATTTTTGTGTGCTATTAAATGGGATTACGCTATGTGCTGCTTATTTCCCCTTACACACTTATGAAACCATGTTCGGAGTTCCCATATGAAGTAGAGGAATATATCTGATATCTGGTCCATGAAGGAGGCGATCCATTAGGATTCATATCTTGGCGTGTGTGGCCGTTCCATTAAGTTGGAGGCCTCAGCTTCTGGTAAGCTGCCACTCTGTTATTTACTCCACGGGTGCACTCCTGCCTATATCTTTGGATTTAAGTCTTCGGGTCTAACATCACCTCTCTGGGACTTTTTTGGTTTCATATTCACATTCATCACTTCATGGACTTTGTTGTTCACCATTTTTATTTAGTGTCATTTATTTATTTATTTCACTTTTTTATATATGGGTTGTACCATATCTGATAGCGCTGCACTACCATTTGCCCTACAATACATAACGTCAATGCAAAAAATTGTACCGCTTTTGGTACATAATTCCTGACATAAACATACCGCCAGGGAGGTTAAGGCAGTTCCCCGCCTTGGAGATCAGCCTGTACCCACTCCGACAGTCCAGCATAGCTCTGTTATCTCACTCCCACTAACAGAATGGGGTCCCGTGGAACACCTAGCGTGGACTTCATGCATGCTCTCATTTAACACTGACCATGTGACTAAGTCATAGATCTCTGTAAAGCTAGTCTGCTCCCGGTTACTATGGGAGATAGACTGCTGGGGAGGGAGCCAGAACACTGACCCCCTCGCTACTGGAGGGCATGTCCCCTTACCAGGTACCACGCTAAATGACTGGTTGGTTGCACTTAGTTACCCACAGCAATTGCACTCCTCTTCCAAGTTAACCTGTTGTAGTAGTTTGACTTTTTACTCCTTTGTGCTATTATAGACCCAGGTCCATTGGAATATACCTGAACCAACATGCATTTCTTTGAATAACTTCAGACTAGGCTCAAAACGGTTGAGATAATTTTTACTGTAGCATCATATTAAGGAACAAACAATGTTGTTTTTCTAATCCTAACTAAGTTGATGTAGTGGCCCAGGCATACCGCCATGAGGCGAGAGTGCAAATAGACATTGACCATGACTTGAATGGCTCCTGGTATCTACATGTTTTTTCCCCGACTCCCAGCTTAGTGGCAGAACTTCACAGGACCCTACAGCAATCTCTGATCTCAGCGGTCCTTCTCTTTGTATAAGGCCCCTTTCACACACTCCGTCCGACGGAGTCCGTTTTTCTCAACGGGGGATCTATCCGCCGATCCCCCGCTGAGCAGAAGGATGACAGCTGTGTCTCCGCGCTGTGTGCAGAGACACAGCTGTCAGTTCCCCATGCATCTGAACGGTCCACCTGTGTGAAAGAGCCCTAAAAGGTTGGCCCTTAGGAAGCTCAGGAACCAGGCTGAAAATGCTTAATCCTTTCCCCAGCCTGGGCAACCTGCTAGAAAAGAACTACATACATTTCAACCTGCTTACCACAGGATGCTTTGCTACGGGTTTTATTCGCTATTAAACCATGAACAAACTGAGAGTAGCAAATTTTGAATGAATTTAGAGTGAGGAACAGAACCAGTTTATAGTCAACTAAGATTTTTTTTATACTGGTGATAAGGATTGTAAAAAGGATGGTAAAACTGCTACAATTTTATTTATTTATTTATTTGTTTGTTTATTTAGAGAATAAACATTTAGTATCGGTTCACACTATGGTGACACGACTTCGGGGCGACTTAATGAAGTCGCCGTGCACCGCGACTTCGGCGCGACTTGCACCGACATCACATAATGGAAGTCAATGCAAGTCGCTACGACTTTCTCCAAAAGTAGTGCAGGAACCTTTTTCTAAGTCGGAGCGACTTGAGTCTCTCCTATTAGAACGGTTCCGATTGCACAGCACGGTCCGCGACTTGTCAGGCGACCAAGTCGCCTGACAAGTCAGAACAGTGTGAACCGGCTCTAATTTAAAAAGATTGTAAAATTAGAGGGCTAGAACAAAACACTTTCAGGTTGTATAGGCCTCATATTTAGAGACACACGGCAGGAGTTTTCCTACAATAACAATTATATCTTTGCAGCTGAGACACAGCTCTGAAGGAGTAAATAAATAAATCATAGGAGTCAACATGTGTTTAGAATGAATAGACCTTGAATTTAAAGATAAGTGGCAGTAGTAGTAGTAAAAACAATTATAACTTTGCAGCTGAGAAACGTTACAATTAAAAAATGTATTTTGCGGCTTCTGCAACAGATGTTTCAAAGCCTCCTACAATCCAGATATGATTTATTTAAAAAAAAAAAAGTCAGTTACTGTTGTTCGGGGACAGGTGGAGTATCATCAGGAAGGACAAATTATAGCCAGGCGCATATTTATGCGCAGACGGAGAATTCCTATCAGCCAGACCAGTTGTCAGGAAAGACTAAATGTGTATAGGTGCATAGTTATGCACAGACCGAGAATTTCTATTAGCCAGACCCGTGCTTGTACGAACGCGCATCGGCGCGCACGCCCACCACTAGATTGGCTCCAAGTTGGCTATTTAACTACTTCAGCCCCGGAAGGTTTTACCCCCTTAACGACCAGGCCATTTTTTGCAATTCAGCACTGCTTTGCTTTACCTGACAATTGCGCGGTCGTGCGACGCTGTACCCAAATACAATTGATGTCCTTTTTATCCCACAAATAGAGCTTTCTTTTGGTGGTACTTGATCACCTCTACTTTCTGCTATAAAACATTCCCAATAAAAAAAGTTTAGAAAAGTCAAATTTTTTTTATCAGTTTAGGCCAATTTGTAGTCTGCTACATATTTTTGGTAAAAAAAATCCCAAAAAGCGTATAATAATTTGTTTGCGCAAAAGTTATAGCTTTTACAAACTATGGGATAGTTTCGTGGACATTTTATTTTTTTAATTTTTTTATTAGTAATGGCGGCGATCAGTGATTTATATCGGGACTGCGACATTGCGGCGGACAGATCTGACACAAAGTGACACTTTTTGGGGACCAGTTACATTAATACAGTGATCATTGCTAAATAATATGCACTCTTACTGTATAAAGGACACTGGCAGGAGAGGGGTTAACACTGGGGGTGATCAAGGGGTAAATGTGTTCCCTAAATGTGCTTACTAACTGTTTTATGGATTGATTCAACAGAGGCAGAGAGAGATCAGTGATTTAGCTTAGCTGAATCACACAGTCTTTCCCTGCCTTTCTGACAGAAGAGCCGTCTTACATTGCTTAGATACCAGTTTACATACCAGACGGTTCTCCTGTCAGTTTTGCCAAAGATCAAGGGAGGCCGGCGGTGTGCGCCACCAAAACCACGTGCACATAATAATTTACATTTATGTGATTATGCGCAGCCAAGCCGCCCTGCTGCAGTAAATCTGCGCGGGGTGTTGCCAAGTGGTTAAATACCTCTGCTGCACTAGGACCTTGCCTTATGGTCTACAGGATTTTGATGCTTGCTACTTGTTCCTGTGTTTGATCTCCTGTTGTAATTCTGCTATCTGTCTGACCACGCTAGAACTCTGCCTGAACTGTCCCCTGGCTTGCTTTTTGACCACGTGTGTCAGGTACTTGATCCGAGGCCAAGGTGCTGAGAGGGCTTCCCTTGCAGCTAAGTGCGGCACACCCCTGAAGATGGTACAGGAGGTGTAGCGTCCAAAGGCGCATGGGTTGCCAGCAGGGTACAGATGAGAAGAGCAGAGGAACTTCAGGAGCTTGCTGGGTGGCTAGAAGCACAGCAGGGCAGAGGTCTCCGGAAGGTTCCAAGAAGCCAGGCAAACTGGTGCAGAGGAAAGTCCAGGCAGGGGGTCAAACACTGTGAGCAAACTGGAAGGCAAGCCAGGTAGCAGAAGCAGGAGCAGGCCGCGGTCTTCAGGCAGAAGAAGGTAGAAAGGTCAATGGAGGGGGACAGGGGTTTCTGGTGGTACCAAAATTGCATCAAATCCTGCCATTTATCTGGCTGCTGTGCCTCCAGTGCTTCTGGTATCATGTCAATATCATGTCAATTGTCCCTACCTGATCACAGCTCACTATTTTACAGCCACTGCCTGACGAAGGAGCACGGATGCCCCGAACGCGTGCAACCCCTATCTTTTTCCCACCAGGAAGTAACGTTGGTCAGACCCGAAGCAGGTAGTCGGAGCCCTGCTGCGAACGCTCCGCCGCCGCTGCTGAATCCTACGGACAGGCTGCCGAACAACAGCCTCCCCACACCACTGGCACTAAACCACCCTCCTCTACGGCACTTCCCCAGGAGAAGAAGATGGATAAGCCCACTACACCCATCGTACCTGTCTAACCTTACCTCAGAGTAAGTTGCTACATTCATTATTGCTGAATAAATTTATGCTACACTAAGCTGGCGCCGCTCTTTCCTGCTTTCTATTCCTCAGAGCCTCTCCTCGCTCCAGTTGGCAGTCGCCGAACGTGGCACCCCCCTCCCATTACCTTTTGGATCCCCCTCTCTGCTGCTCCATACCCTCTTCTCCTTCTCATCCCCCTCCCTTGTAGCACCCAGCTATATTAGAGAGCGCCATGACATCACCCACATCATTATTTTACTTGCCTCCTCCAAGGGGGGTCAAAACAATGCAGGTGTCTTTGATGAGCAGCCACTTCTGGGGTGAAAAGTCTCTAACTCTAACATCTTCAGAACCTGTCCTTGCCCCATATCTGCAGAAATACTAGGTGACTGAATATAAATTTTTGGGCAGGAAACTGGTATCACCGTTAAATTTCTGTTAGACAAGCCATGCCTGGGTAGGAGCCCTTAAAGTTTGCGCAAACCCTCCAGACATGTTGAAGCATGTCTTTGAATCCAGGATATTTCGACAGGAAGTGTCACACTATTAGTTTTAGGACATGGATTAAGCAAGCACATGAATGAGGTTCCCCAGGGCGAAGGGCAGACAGCAGGTTAGTGCCATTATCACACATACTTTGCTGGTCTTCAGCTGGGGCTCTTGGGCCTGGATTTGCCAGGCTTTTTTTTTTTTTTGTTTTTTTTATCAGGCTTTCAAGCTGCAGCATTGTATGGCAGCATTTTGCCTATGATGTTGCTTAGGCTGTGGGTTGTACTACTGGTGATAGTGGGTACTACTGTCCCTGATGATGAGGAACATTTAGAGGATAAAGTCAATGAGAAGAAGGGGGTACAGCCAACCAGCTCCATCAAACAACAAGGAGGCACCACAAACATGAGTGGTATGGTCTGTGTTGCATCCCATTCCCAGGCATTCTAGTGCACAATGATATATAGTGCTACTCTGCCGCCACAACAGCATCAGAGACTCTCTAAAGATTGAGAGCAGGGATGACTTTCTAGGAAGTGTAATGGTGTCTTCCACAAGTTTGTATGGGAGTACTTATAGCACAACAAGCTCTGCTAAGTTAGCATTGAGAAGCTGGACATGTTTCTGGGGCAATTTATGTTATGTGCTTATATAGCACATGTGCTTTTATAGTAGTACCCAAGCAGATGTTAGGCTTTTGGCAGTGGTTGCAGATTACACTTTTGTATTCGACAGCAGACACAGTAAATAAAAGGCCCATATTGCAGAGTGGATTGGACTGGCCTTAGGGGTAACAGATCCTTTGACTTTTTGGGCCATGCTGCCAGAAGGATTTGGACAGCTGCTACCTGCTGTTCTCTGCAAAGTACTCCTGCCACAGGGTACTTTCTCCTTTACTGCCCTTCAGTCTCTCTTCCATGGCACCCATGCACCGTCTGCCAACTCTTCCTTACTGTAGACTACTTTAAATTAAGCTACAGCTACTGCAAATTCTCTGTATTTTGCTACTTCCTGTCTGCTGTCACCTGCCTCTAGCGCAACCCCTTTCTTCTATGGCCATCCTACATTTTCTCTATGTCAGAAGAAAGTATGTCTTGTGCATCACAAATCTCAAATCTTCTGCTGCTGCAAGTCTACCATGGCATACCTACCAAACTATTGATATGGGAACGAGGGACACCTATTTGCAAAAGTATGTAGGCATAAGACACACCCCCTGCCCAACCCCTTAAAGGAGAAATATACATAAAAATAGTTAAACCCACAAGTGCTTTTTTTTTTTTTTACCACTACTATTCCTTTATACAGGCTTTTGAAATTTACAAATGCAGCAATTTAGAATTTGGATGAAAGGCTTAGCACTGGGAAACACTTTTTGAAAGATAAATAGTGCATTTTACATACAACTATATAGATCAGACCAAAATGAGGGACAAATGAGGAGGAAAGAGGGACAGAGTGACATTGTCCCAAATCAGGGACAGTCCCTCAAAATCAGGGACAGTTGGGAACTATGCTATGGTATAGTCAAGTATTTCCACAGAATCTTCAGGTTCCAGGACTATAGCAGGATTTTCAGAGGAGGAAGAGGGGGGAGAGTGTGCAGGCAGACAACTGGCAAATGGAATGTCTAGGTTTTAATAAAATGGGGAGGGGGAATCAAATGCTTTGGGCTTTTGATGCACACATCATCTCTAACAACTATTCAGAAACAAACGTATGCTGAGTACTCCAAACTTAAAAAAAAGGCCTTTGCAAGACAAACTCAAATTAAATATCCCTTTGTAGAACCCTGCTAGGTAGGTGCGAGTGAGAGAGTATAGTTTTGAGCTCTGTCTGCTAACCAGAGGAGTGCTTCCTATGTGCTGTGGGGGCTTTGGCTGGAGACCGGAGTCCCGGAGGGAGGGGGCGGCTGCCTCCTCCTCCTCTGTAGCGGTGCCATGTGGTCTCAGGAAGTCGTCCGGAGGGCCAGAGGAGCGGTTGAGAGGAGCTGAACCCAGAGGTCCAGGAGAGCTGACTGAGAGGGGAGACACTGGAGACCCCGGGACTACAGTATCATGAGTACAGGGACTAGTGTCAAGGGGCCTGACCTGAGGGGGCCACCCCTGCTGGTAGGACAGTCAATGGACAGGTGTCAGCTGAGGCTAAGAGAGAGAGGATACTAGGGAGAGTATCCTGAAGATAACTAGTTGTTCACCAAGTCATTTTAAGGATAAGAGGTTTAATCCATATTCATCTAAAGTGGCAGGATGAATCAACAGCCTGGCTGTTCCAAATCTATTGTAAAGCAGAGAAGATAGGAGTCCTCAACCACTGTGAATAGTTAAAGTTGGAGTATCCCACTATTTCCTTCTCCTATCCCCATTTTACAATAAACCACAAAATAACCAAATGCCCCTGGATTGATTATTGGAGTGTGAGCCAAGGAGAATCAAGGACTTGTCTTTACTTATGGCTGGGTGCTAGTAACCAGGGGAAACCTACAGAGTGAATATCAAGCAATCCCTAGGGGGGCAGTGCTACACCTTCACTATAAAAAAAATAAAAAAAAATCCCATTTTGAATTGATTATAAATGTGGGCATGAATTTTCAGCAACATATTAAAAGTTTCACTAGACTGGGAAACAGCGATATCCCCCTCAAACCCAAGGTGTAATTGACCTCAGAACCTCATCCTGTTTTAACACCAATGCTGGTAAATTTTTATCTCACTGACACCAATGATAGGTGCTTTTTCCTCCCTCTGACCACTGGTGCTGGGGTCATTTTTTTCCTCACACTGATCACCATAGATTGGGTATTTTGCCTTGTTGCAGCAAGTTGGTGACACAGTATGTATTACATGTGATACAATCCTAAATATTTTACATCCTAATTGTGAAATGTAAAAATAAAGGGGACATGTTTCTTAATCCACTGAAATGTTGTTCTCCACATTAAACATTTTCTGCAAGAATATTATTTTAGGTGAGCCCTAATGAATTTTAAAGTTTTCCTGCCTAAGAGCAGATGCCACAACATTGTAACTAGGTCATTATTAGTCATAAAAGCTCTTTCAGACATGCCCGGCGACAGGAGAGAAAGGACTAGGCATAGGGCATACATGAATGGGTGAGAAAGGGAAGCGTGCAGTAAAGGTCAAGTGGGGGACAAAAGTAGGTGGGCTAACAGGGGGGCACTTACCTTATTGGTCAGTTGTCCAGGCAGGGGGTGGAGAGGTTGAAATATAGGTCCAGGGTAGGAGGGGTCAGGTCAATCCTGAAGGAGAAAGCGTGGAAGAAAAGTCTGTGTGTCCAGCTGCTGCGTCTCTTCTTGGATCTGCAATAGAGGGGAGATGAGTGAATTGGATGGCCTGCTGTCCCGTCTCCGGGAGTTGGCTGAGGTGCATGGCTCAGACTGGGTGCAGGGACAGGTGGCCAGCACCTTGCAGGGGGCCGGGGAAGGCCCCTCGCAATTGAGGCCTTCCTCCACACGTGCTAGGAGGTCTAGGCCTCCGGAGCGCTTCAGCCCGGATCGGGCCCCCAGGGCTCAGCGTCGCCATGGGAGCCCCAATAGGGACCCTTCAGCCCCCCCTGCGAAGCGTGCGCCTGCTTCGGCGGGTGGGGAAGCTGGGAGGAATCCCCTTCATGGATGGAGCCCACGGGGGAGGGACACTCACCTTGCTGCAGCCCGGGTCCCTTCCTCCATCATCGTTCGGCCGGATGGATCGGCGGGTGTCCCTGGCGATGTTCCGGTCGGGGCATCCGCTCGGCGGGGGAGAGCTAGTGCTGCGGGTGCCGGCCTGCTGCCTAGGGCAGCCGGGGGCCCCATCCCGGATCGTGATGGTCGCCGAGTGAGCGGGGGGGAGCCGATCGGGTGCCCTGCAGCCGACTGTGAGGACCTCCAGGCCTGCTCCTAGGCCTGGGAGAGCGGAGGATGTGGAGGAGAGCGGGGCGCGCGCTGATGACGTCATCAGGAGGTGCGGCTTCGGCTTAAAGGGACCACGTCTGCAGCAGCCTGCTTCTACAGGATCGAGCTCCAGGCTGTCTGTGAAGAGGAGATCCGTCCAGAGGAGGGGGAAGACGGCGTCGGCAGAGGTTCCGGTCCACAGTCCAGAGGTCGTCCGATCGGAAGGGGAGGTCAGCAGCTCGGAGGACGGTGAAGTCGCAGATGCTGTTCCTGTCGCAGCGGGGGATGCCGGAGTGGCGGCTGGGGGGGCGTCCAGCCCTGGGCAGCCTGGTGAGTGCTCTATGTCTGTACTGTCTTCTGCTGTGGCGTCTGATGTGTTGTCTGGCCCGGGGGGTGGGGGTTTGGTCCGGGGTGTTGGGGGGGATGTGTCAGCCCGGGTGGGTCTGGAGGTGTTGGGAAGCCTGCGGGACTTGGTGAGGCGGCTGGAGGCCAGTGCTTTGGCGGCCCCTCCCTCGGTGGCGGCTTGGGCCCCGCCGGGACTCGGGGCAGTGGTGGGGGGCTCCCGCCCGGTTCAGGGGTCGGCGGTGGCGGGAGCCCAGGCAGGAGTGACGGTGGCGGGCACGCAGACGGAGGAGGCGTCGCTGGCTCCGGTTGCGGCTGCGGTGGACAAGTCCGGGGACGGGAACAAGGACTGTGACAAGGTAAGGTTGGCGGACGCGGCGAAGTGCGAGGTGTACGTCTGCTTCGAGGGACCGTTGGGGGCTCGCCTTAAGCCCGACGTTCGCGACAAGATATGGAAAGGTGACTATGTAGAAATTTTTTCCCTGCTCCCGTTGGAGAAGTTTAACCTGGATAGGGTTAAGCCGGACGAGAGCAAAAAGGAGGAGGAAGAGAAGCGGCGGTATCGGCTGATCCCCCGTACGTTTGCCAATTGGTTGCAGGCTTTTGCGATTTTGGCGAGCGTTATAGGGGAGAAGGCGCCCGAGAATTGCTCGGCGTTGTTCTGCTACCTGGATGCGATTGGGGAAGCCCACCGTGTGTACGGGGGGGTGGCCTGGTTGCGTTATGATGAACAGTTTCGGCAGCGAAAGGCGGTCCGGCCCTCCATCCGGTGGGATCATAAGGATATCAGCCTGTGGATGAAGTTGATGACGTCTGCCCGGGCGGGGGGGTCAGTTTTTTCCAGGGGGGGGGGGCGGCGGCACCTCGACCTCGGGTTCATCGGCCGATAAGAAGAAAGGGGTGTGTTGGCAGTTCAACGAGGGCACGTGCAAGTTTGGGAGCTCCTGTCGTTTTAAGCACGAGTGTTCAGGATGTGGCGGCAGTCACCCCCTGTCCCGTTGCTTCAAACGGGGAAAGGGGCGTGGTGGGGAGGTCCCTGGCAAGAGGGATGACTCCGGTGAGGGTGGCAAGGATGGTACCGTTCTTAAATAGGTACCCCGATCGGGAGGCAGCTGGCCGCCTTGAAGTGGGTTTTCGGGAGGGTTTTCGCATTCCATGTTCTTTGGAGGGGATTCCGCCCTTGGCGGGCAACTTGCGTTCTACCCGGCTTTACCCGGAGGTGGTGGCGGAGAAGCTGGCTAAGGAAGTGGCATTGGGCAGGATGAGTGGGCCTTTCGCTTCACCCCCGTTGCCGGGGCTGGTGGTTTCGCTGTTGGGGGTGGTCCCCAAGAAGGAACCTGGCAAGTTTCGCCTGATTCACCATCTGTCCTATCCGCGGGGTGGCTCCGTCAACGATGGTATTGACCCGCGGGCGTGTGCGGTTACCTATACGTCGTTTGATGCAGCCATTTCTTGGGTTCGAAAATATGGTAAGGGGGCCCTGTTGGCCAAGGCCGACGTGGAAGCGGCCTTTCGCTTACTGCCAGTTCACCCCGATAGTATGCACTTGTTGGGGTGCCGTTGGCAAGGATCTTATTTTGTGGATCGCTGCTTGCCGATGGGCTGTTCCATTGCGTGTGCCTTCTTTGAAACCTTTTCTTCCTTTCTGGAGTGGGTGGTTCAGGATGTGTCGGGGGTTAGCTCCATCATCCATTATTTGGATGACTTTTTGTGCATAGGGCCCTCAGGCTCGAGGACCTGTGCGGTCCTCTTGGGGACGCTGCAACACATCGCCGCCCGTTTTGGGGTTCCTTTGGCTTCGGACAAGACGGAGGGCCCTGTGACGGAATTGGTATTCTTGGGCATCACGATTGACTCTCTGGCCATGGAATGCAGGTTGCCGTTGGACAAGTTGGTGCGTTTGAGGGAGGAGGTTAGGCAGGCGAGCGGTCGTCGCAGGATCACGCTGCGGGAGTTACAGTCCTTACTCGGTAAGTTGAACTTCGCGTGCCGGATAATTCCCATGGGGCGAATTTTTTGTCGCCGTTTGGCTGCGGCCACATCAGGGGTCCGGGCCCCTGGGCATTCGGTGAGGCTTACCAGGGGGCTTCGGGCGGACCTGAGGATTTGGGATATGTTTCTGGAGTCTTACAATGGCTGCTCGCTGTGGATGGACGGTCCGTTTAGCAACGGGGACTTAGCTCTATTTACGGACGCGGCTGGTTCTGCGGGGTATGGGGCATTCTTTCAGGGACAGTGGAGCGCGGAACCTTGGCCGGAATCCTGGAGGTCGGCGGGTTTCCTGCGTAACTTGGTGTTGTTGGAGTTGTTTCCGATTGTGGTTTCGGTGGCTCTATGGGGGGCGGGCTTTGGCAACAAGAAGGTGCGTTTTCATTGCGACAACATGGGGGTGGTGGAGGCGATCAATAACATCTCGGCGTCTTCCCCCCCGGTAGTTAGCCTGTTGCGCCATCTGGTCCTGTTGTGTCTGCGTTTCAATGTTTTTATTTATGCTGTGCATATTCCGGGGGTTTCTAACAAGGTGGCCGATGCTTTGTCTCGTTTCCAGTGGACCGAGTTTCGCGTGTTGGCGCCGGCAGCGGAGCAGCATGGGATTCCCTGTCCGCGGGATTTGTGGACGGTCCCCTTGGAGGAGCAGCGATTTTGATTCGGCGGTCACTGTCCCCTGCGACTTGGGAGGCGTATGTCAGGGCGTGGGCGGAATGGCGTTCCTTTTTGGAGGAGGTAGGGGGGACAGATTTGGGGGTGGATGTGTCCGCTCTGGTGCTTTACTTTGTGTGTATGAATTTTGGGCGGGGAGTTTCGGCGGCGGCCATGGATAGAAAACTGGCAGGCATGGCCTTTTGGTTCAAGTTGACAGGGGGGGTGGATTTCACCAAGGCTTTTCACGTGCGGCAGGCGTTGAAGGGGTACCGGAAGTGTAACCGGGGCCGCGATTCCCAGCGTCCGGTGTCTTTTTCAGTGTTGGGTGTCGTTCTGGGAAAACTGGGCTCTATCTGTTCGTCATCTTATGAGGGCTTGCTGTTCAGGGCAGCCTTCCTGTTGGCTTTCTTTGGGGCCTTCCGGATTGGTGAACTGGTTAGTCCATCGACGAGGGTGGCTGGGGGGCTTCTGCTGGAGGACGTCGTGCACACTGCCTCCTCGGTTCGGATTCGTCTCCGAAGGTCCAAAACGGACCAGGTGGGCAGAGGTAAGTGGGTGGAGCTGTTTCGGGGCAACGGAGCTGATGTTTGCCGGTGGGGGCTCTGGAGAGTTATCTTCAGGTTCGGCCTGCGGTTGGTGGTGCCTTATTGGTTCACTTGGACGGTTCTTGCCTGTCCAGGTTTCAATTTGTGGCGGTGTTTAGGAAGTGTTTGCTGGACGGGGGCTTCGACCCGGCGGCTTATGCGTCCCATTCTTTTCGCATCGGGGCGGCCACTGAGGCGGCCCGTTGGGGTTTGGGAGAGGACGTGGTCAGGCGCATTGGGCGGTGGGAGTCGCACAGGTTCCGGTCCTACGTCAGGCCCCACCTGGTGCAGTAGCCTCTGCAGAGGGGTTACAGGGGCCTGTTTGTGTGTGCTTTCTGCGTAATTTTCGTGTTTGTTTGGTTGTGTTGTATGTGTGCTTTGGGTGTAGGGTGCACTGTCTTTGTTTCTTTTTGCAGGTGTCCGGCAGTGTCTGATTTGGATCCTCGGCCATTCGTATGTCTTCTGGGGGGCCAGGCGGGCGGAGGTCAGGCCTAATGGTAGACAGTTGGGAGTTCCCCGGGAGGATGGCAGGGTTAGGTGGATAGGTGTGCCTGGCATGCTGTGGAGCAGGGTCGTGCCGGAAGTCTCCCGCTTTGCCAGGTTGGACAGGGCCCCGGATATCCTTGTTTTGCATGTGGGCGGGAATGATTTGGGTCTCCGCTCTATGCGTGAGCTCATTCGGGATGTGAAGTTCGACTTTTTGAGGCTTCGCACTTCCTTCCCTGATATGCTGGTGGTGTGGTCCGACATTGTGGCCCGCACTTCGTGGCGGTCGGCTCGTTCAGTCGACAAACTTAATAAGGCCCGTATTAAAGTGAACAAGGAGGTGGGGAGATTCGTCAGCAGGAATGGTGGCCTGGTGGTGCAGCATCTGGAGCTGGAGAGCGATACGTGGCAGTTCCTTCGTGGGGATGGGGTCCATCTAAATGCTATTGGCACTGACCTGTGGTTTTTGGGTTTGGAGGATGGGATCCACCGGGCCTTGAGGGTGTGGAGGGGCGCACAAGTGTAAGGGGTCACACTTGTGGCGCTGTGGCGGTTTGGGGTCCTTGACAGGGGTTCAGCAAACTGGTTTTTGGGAAAAATGGTGGGGACCCATCCGAGGTATGGCGTCCTTTAAATTGTACAGGTGGGGTGTCTGGGTCGGCTGTGTTAGTCCCCGAGGCGGTGCTTAGCGGCTGGGGAAGTGACCAAGCCAAATGGTGACCCAGACACAGAAGTTGGTTTTTACATGGTACTGTCAAGGACCACAAACATAGATCTGGGTTATTGTTATTATTATTATTGTTATATTGTTATTTCATAATTTTATATTTGTTATTTAATAAAAGGCCATGTCGGCCATTTTTACTCCAAGACGAGTAGTGTGTTTTGTATATAGTTTAAGTGGGTGTGGGTATTGGGGAGTTAGCGGGGGTTTTTTGTAGTCCAGCACGGGAGCTCTGATCTACCCAGATCAAGACATGCCCGGCGACAGGAGAGAAAGGACTAGGCATAGGGCATACATGAATGGGTGAGAAAGGGAAGCGTGCAGTAAAGGTCAAGTGGGGGACAAAAGTAGGTGGGCTAACAGGGGGACACTTACCTTATTGGTCAGTTGTCCAGGCAGGGGGTGGAGAGGTTGAAATATAGGTCCAGGGTAGGAGGGGTCAGGTCAATCCTGAAGGAGAAAGCGTGGAAGAAAAGTCCCTCCCTCCCGCCCTTTTTTTTTGGTTTGTCGGTGGGGTTGTTGCTTTTGGGGTGTGTTATATTTTTGCTGCTGAAGTTGGCGGTTTGGGGTCCTTGACAGGGGTTCAGCAAACTGGTTTTTGGGAAAAATGGTGGGGACCCATCCGAGGTATGGCGTCCTCTAAATTGTACAGGTGGGGTGTCTGGGTCGGCTGTGTTAGTCCCCGAGGCAGTGCTTAGCGGCTGGGGAAGTGACCAAGCCAAATGGTGACCCAGACACAGAAGTTGGTTTTTACATGGTACTGTCAAGGACCACAAACATAGATCTGGGTTATTGTTATTATTATTATTGTTATATTGTTATTTCATAATTTTATATTTGTTATTTAATAAAAGGCCATGTCGGCCATTTTTACTCCAAGACGAGTAGTGTGTTTTGTATATAGTTTAAGTGGGTGTGGGTATTGGGGAGTTAGCGGGGGTTTTTTGTAGTCCAGCACGGGAGCTCTGATCTACCCAGATCATGTGCCCTTCTCTGATTTTGTTTTACTTTGTTACTGAGACATGCCTTTCCCTGACTTATTTGCTAAGCTTCACAAGCGATCATCATCTCCCTGTCCAGTGAGATGGACAGGCACTCAGGCAGTCTCAAAGACTCTTGAAAAGCAGCTGCCAGGGCTTGGTTATGAAGTCAGACTCCAATACCTAAGTGAAACTAAGCTAGAAAGGGCATAGAAGAACCTTCTCCAGGTAACAATGGTAAATACTGGCTGCGGTTTGTAATTCTATTAAATTTAAGTTTTTTTTTATAATATGATAGAGGTGTTGAATCCCAACTTAGCTGTGTGCTAGCCTTCATGTCCCTTAGGTGCACAGCCATGTGGTGGGGTGCACCTGTTCTCTTTAACCCATTTAAAAGGATGGATCACTTAGGCTCACTGAGGGGAATTATAATGTCTTTGCACTTAAAACAATCACCAGAGGCGTAACTAGAACCTTAAGGGCCCTGGTGCAAGAAACCATGAAGGCCCCCCAGACCCCTGACCGGGGGACCTTTTCTTCACACAGTGGGGGGCAGCACAGTGGGGGGGGGGGGCACTGCATCTACAGTAGGAAAAAGGAGGACAGTGATTTCTCTACATGCTGCCCCCGCCGCCCCTCCTATCCAGGTGTACAGGGGAGCCGCACAGGCCTCCTGGAGCATGGGGCCTGGTTGCAACCCCTGTAGTTACGCCCCTGATACAGAGTACAGAATTTGTACAGCCCACAGCACAGACTGTGTACAGCACACAGCATACAGAGCACAGAATGTGTACAGCACACAGCACAGAATGTGTACAGCACAGAGCATACACAGCATAAAATGTGTACAGCACACAGCATACACAACACATAATGTGTACAGCACACAACACAGCACAACATGTGTATAGCACACAACACAGAATGTGTACAGCCCAGAGAATATATAGAACAGCGAATGTGTAGAACACAGAGCAAACACAGCACAAAATGTGTACAGCACACAGCATAGAATGTATAAAGCACACAGCATACAGAACACAGAATGTTTACCGCACAGAGTATACACAGCACAGAATGTGTACAGCACAGAGCATACACAGCACAGCATGTGTATAGCACATAGCACAGAATGTGTACAGCACAGAGCATACACAGCACAGCATGTGTATAGCACACAGCCTACACAACAGGGAATATGTATAGCACACTGCATAGAATGTATATAACACACATCATAGACAGCACAGAGTGTGTACAGCAGACATCATACACAGCACAGAATGACTTTGCAGTGTTTATTGGTTGCATGTATGAGATATAATAAAAGTCTAACAAAATGGAATCATTTCGCCCTAAGGGCTCGTTCACACTCGCTTTCCTCTCCAAAGAGCGATATGTGCTCGGACCGCTTTTCTAGGAGCATCCAGCAACCATTGCCTCCACCTGCTTTAACATCTTAAACCCCACACTAGTATGCTGCAACTGTGTGCATTGCATGTGCTTGCAGGGTGCTTGATGTATGGCACTTTGAATCAAGAGCTCTGGAAATATGGGTGGCTAACAATACCCCAGCATATACTCATACAGCCAGCTTTCATTAGCAGTGTGGTATTATCACCATATTACTGTATCCTATATGTTGCTCCCTAGATGACATCCTTCAAGTTTATGCAGTTCATTTGGCACCAAAGTATAGGGCTCCTTCAAAGATGTCCATGTTACTACACACACACACACACACATACATACACACACACACACACACACACACACACATACATACACACACACATACATATAAATACATACATACAGAAAGCCTTTTTAAAAACGGCAGAGAGAGGACTGTACCTTCCTGTAACTTCCTGCTGGGTATTGCACTGTAGGGGGAGGCAGAGAGCACAGCACACACTGTGCTTTCACTTTCCTATCCCTCAGTGCCGATTTACAGTTCAGCTGAGGATCGGGGAGCTCCGGTCTCAGCTGCGCTTGCCGCTCCTCATATCTATACATACAGGGGGCCCTCTCAGGCCCCCTGCAGCATGGGGCCCAGTCGCCATGGCGACCCCTGCGACCCTTGTACGTCCGCCCCTGACAGTCACTATTCCGGCCCCGTTAACCTGTCACTAGACACATTTCCAGTGTCTTCCAGGAGCTTCTGAGACACTCTTTGTGGTTGTGCTACCTCCCTGGAGCTGTGGCATCCTCTCTTGATCCCTCTGGTAGTATTGCAGCTACCTCTGTGTCCTCTTCTTGCACTGCCTTAAAGTAGAACTGCAGCAAAACCTTTTTTTTTTCATTTTGGACCCTGTCAGATTTTTTTTCACTATCCATGTCCCATTGTGGAGATTTCTCTTCACTTCCTGTCCCATAGCCAAACAGGAAGTGAGAGGAAATCTCTGCAATTTAAGGGAATTCTTAGGGGACCTCCAGGTCACCAGAACTAGTGTCCCCATTAGAAGATTTCCCCTCTATTACTTTTCTGGGGACAAAATGTGAGATGTTTCATCATAGAAGAGGGCATGATAGGGTGTGTTCACTATTCTGGACCACACCTCCCTCATTACAATACAACCTTCCACCCAATTTCTATACAATCTGATTGTACAATCTTCTTTAGATCGAGCATGAGCTGTGTAGTACAATTGCCTGCCAATAGCATGCACAGCTTACAGCATTAGGGTTTGCACCTCAAAGCTCAAACACACATGGACAGTGTCAGGAGAGCAGGGGTTTGTCTCAGTAGAGCAGTGGACCTTGTCAGGAGAGCAGTGGATGGTGTCAGGAGAGCAGGGTTTTGTGTCAGTAGAGCAGTGGACGGTGTCAGTAGAGCAGTGGACTTTGTCAGGAGAGCAGTGGATGGTGTCAGGGGAGCAGTGGATGGTGTCAGTAGAGCAGTGGACTTTGTCAGGAGAGCAGTGGATGGTGTCAGTAGAGCAGTGGACTTTGTCAGGAGAGCAGTGGATGGTGTCAGGAGAGCAGGGTTTTGTGTCAGTAGAGCAGTGGACGGTGTCAGTAGAGCAGTGGACTTTGTCAGGAGAGCAGTGTATGGTGTCAGGAGAGCAGGGTTTTGTGTCAGTAGAGCAGTGGACGGTGTCAGTAGAGCAGTGGACTTTGTCAGGAGAGCAGTGGATGGTGTCAGGAGAGCAGGGTTTTGTGTCAGTAGAGCAGTGGACTTTGTCAGGAGAGCAGTGGATGGTGTCAGGAGAGCAGGGTTTTGTGTCAGTAGAGCAGTGGATGGTGTCAGTAGAGCAGTGGGCAGTGTCTGTAGGGCAGAGGTTGGTGTCAGTAGAGCAGTGGATGACATCATTAGGGCAGAGGACGGTGTCAGTAGAGCAGTGAACAGTGTCATGTCAGTAGATCAGGGGACGGTGTCAGTAGTTTTTTTTGATTTTATATTTTACACTATTATTTTTTTACAATTTTGTTAGGAGCCTTGTTGGGGGACTTTGGTGAAATACCAGGGGTTAATGTCTCACTTTTGAGACAGAGAAGAGGACTCAGGACAGAGATCCCCCAGTCCCTGTTTCTGCAGCCTGAACAGTGAATGAATGGGAAGTTTATGTGCTGGGTGGCTTCCTGTTCATTCACAAACTGAAGCATAGTAAACAGTTCAAGTGTGAATTAACACAGTGAGTAATCAGTACTAATGGAGGGGGCAGCAGGAGGAGTTTGTGCCACACAGGGTGATGATTAGGGTGTTCCCAGGCCAGAGATGTATAGTAACTAAGTAGAACTACTTCACTACTGTACTTAAGTACCGAAAGGCGATATCTGTACTTTCCTGGAGTCGATTTTTTTCCTCCTACTTCCACTTTTACTTCACTACATTTTTTCGATGATTTCAATACTTCTACTCCAATATTTTTTTTTGTGCTGCATAGTTACTTGTTACAATTATAAAAATTACCACTGCCAGAGCAGTAGATGGCAGGTTTCATGAAGTTCAAAAAAATGTGTATAATGTCATGTGTAAATCAGCGCATACGAAAATAAATGCTACTGTATGTATAAATAAAATGGTCTACATATCTGCTGTTAAGGGGAAAGAGAACCTCCCCCAACCAAGGAGAGTCACAAGCGTACATAGACCTTTTTTCTGGTAAGAGGCTGATTTTGCTTTTTTCATTGGAAGTTGAGAGCACAGGTTTTGCAGTTTTGTTTCACTGGAAGAGTCTATTTGGATATTATTTCGCACTTACCTTCATCCGCCGGGTAAGGGGGAAATCCACAAGGTGGTGGGAGTCTGCACCTATTATTTGGAATAGCACCTGTTTGATTCCTGCACCTTTGAAAATATATTCATCTTGTTTTGTCACATATATATGGTATTATGGCATTATATATATGTGGACTTTTTATTGACTTTGATTTCATACACTCTTCCTTTATTTCATTATTGGAATATATTGTTGTATATCACATTGGTTTATATATGATTTTGCGCACCAATAAGCTGTGGAGAAAAAAAAAACATGCAGGGAAGAGAAGGAGGGACGCTTTAAAGGGGAAAGGTGTTGGAGATACAACAACTTTAAAGCTTAACCTATTACAGATTAACTGCAGTTCATAAATAGGACACTAGATGTCGCTAATCAGGTCCGGACTGGGAAAAAAAATAGGCCCGGGCATTTTAGGCTGAGCAGCCCATTTATTTTTTTTTTAAACAAAATGACCAATGATGAACAACTACCGGTTTCTCTATGTTTTTTTAGTTATATTTAGCCTGCACATCCATGCGATCCGATTCTGCGAATCGCACTGCGTTTTGAAAACTGATTGCGGGGTGTCGTTAACCTAACATACACTCCGCAATCATAAATGTCATCAGTTCAAAGTTAACCATGAATAATGATCCTATAATTATTGCTCTCATTCCAGTGTGCAGGGTCATATATTGCACCTGTAGTAAAATCAAGGTTTTTGTTCACAGGCGCCCCCAAAATGTGTATGTAGTTTCTTATGGTATTGGTGGGATAGGGGTGACATCCGTAGCAGTGGTGGTGGTGGGATAGGGAAGACATCAGTAGTGGTGGTGGGATAGGGATGACATCAGTAGTGGTGGTGGTGGGATAGGGATGACATCAGTAGTGGTGGGATAGGGATGACATCAGTAGCAGTGGTGGTGGGATAGGGATGACATCAGTTGCAGTGGTGGTGGGGATAGGGATGACATCAGTAGTGGTGGTGGTGGGATAGGGATGACATCAGTAGTGGTGGGATAGGGATGACATCAGTAGCAGTGGTGGTGGGATAGGGATGACATCAGTAGCAGTGGTGGTGGGATAGGGATGACATCAGTAGCAGTGGTGGTGGGGATAGGAATGACATCAGTAGCAGTGGGAATAGGAATGACATCAGTGGCAGTGGGAATTGGGATGGCATCAGTGGCAGTGGTGGTGGGGATAGGGGTGACATCAGTGGTGGTGGGGGATAGGGGTGACATCACTGGCAGTGGGGATTGGGATGACATCAGTGGCAGTGGCGGTGGGGGATAGGGGTGACATCAGTGGCAGTGGCGGTGGGGGATAGGGGTGACATCAGTGGCAGTGGTGGTGGGGATAGGGGTGACATCAGTGGTGGTGGGGGATAGGGGTGACATCAGTGGCAGTGGTGGTGGGGATAGGGGTGACATCAGTGGCAGTGGTGGTGGGGATAGGGGTGACATCAGTGGTGGTGGGGATAGGGGTGACATCAGTGGCAGTGGTGGTGGGGATAGGGGTGACATCAGTGGTGGTGGGGATAGGTGTGACATCAGTGGCAGTGGTGGTGGGGATAGGGGTTACATCAGTGGCAGTGGTGGTGGGGATAGGGGTGACATCAGTGGTGGTGGGGATAGGGGTGACATCAGTGGCAGTGGTGGTGGGGATAGGGGTTACATCAGTGGCAGTGGTGGTGGGGATAGGGGTTACATCAGTGGCAGTGGTGGTGGGGATAGGGGTGACATCAGTGGTGGTGGGGATAGGGGTGACATCAGTGGCAGTGGTGGTGGGGATAGGGGTGACATCAGTGGCAGTGGGAATAGGAATGACATCAGTGGTAGTGGGGATTGGGATGACATCAGTGGCGGTGGTGGTGGGGATAGCGATAACATCAGTGGTGGGGATAGGGATAACATTAGTGGCGGTGTTGAGGATAGGGATGATATCAGTGGGAATGATGAGGATAGGGGTGACATCAGTGTGGTAGGGATGGCAGTGGTGGTAAGGATAGGAATAACATCAGTGTCAGTGGTGGTGGGGATAGGAATGACAATGTCCACTGCCACCGATGTCATCCCTATCCCCACCACCACCGCTACTGATGTCATCCCTATCCCCCCCATCACCACTGCCTCATGGGAGGGGGGGAGAGATCAGGCAGAGGTATGGCGGTGGGAGAGATGGGATCAGGCAGAGGTATGGTGGTGGGAGAAATGGAATCAGGCAGAGGGATGGAGGTGGGAGAGATGGGATCAGGCAGAGGGATGGAGGTGGGAGAGATGGGATCAGGCAGAGGGATGGAGGTGAGAGAGATGGGATCAGGCAGAGGGATGGAGGTGGGAGAGATGGGATCAGGCAGAGGGATGGAGGTGGGAGAGATGGGATCAGGCAGAGGGATGGAGGTGGGAGAGATGGGATCAGGCAGAGGGATGGAGGTGGGAGAGATGGGATCAGGCAGAGGGATGGCGATGGGAGAGATGGGATCAGGCAGAGGGATGGCGATGGGAGAGATGGGATCAGGCAGAGGGATGGAGGTGGGAGAGATGGGATCAAGCAGAGGGATGTTGATGAAAAGATGGGATCAGGCAGAGGGATGGCCGTGGTAGAGATGGGATCAGGCAGAGGGATGGCCGTGGGAGAGAAGGGATCAGGCAGAGGGATGGCGATGGGAGAGATGGGATCAGGCAGAGAGATGGAGGTGGGAGAGATTGGATCAGGCAGAGTGATGGCGGTGAAAGAGATGGGATCAGGCAGAGGGATGGAGGTGGGAGAGATGGGATCAGGCAGAGGGATGGAGGTGGGAGAGATGGGATCAGGCAGAGGGATGGAGGTGGGAGAGATGGGATCAGGCAGAGGGATGGAGGTGGGAGAGATGGGATCAGGCAGAGGGATGGCGATGGGAGAGATGGGATCAGGCAGAGGGATGGCGATGGGAGAGATGGGATCAGGCAGAGGGATGGAGGTGGGAGAGATGGGATCAAGCAGAGGGATGTTGATGAAAAGATGGGATCAGGCAGAGGGATGGCCGTGGGAGAGATGGGATCAGGCAGAGGGATGGCCGTGGGAGAGAAGGGATCAGGCAGAGGGATGGCGATGGGAGAGATGGGATCAGGCAGAGAGATGGAGGTGGGAGAGATGGGATCAGGCAGAGTGATGGCGGTGAAAGAGATGGGATCAGGCAGAGGGATGGAGGTGGGAGAGATGGGATCAGGCAGAGGGATGGAGGTAGGAGAGATGGGATCAGGCAGAGGTATGGCGGTGGGAGAGATGGGATCAGGCAGAGGGATGGAGGTGGGAGCGATGGGATCAGGCAGAGGGATGATGGTGGGAGAGATGGGATCAGGCAGAGGGATGGCGGTGGGAGGGATGAGATCAGGCAGAGGGATGGAGGTGAGAGAGATGGGATCAGGCAGAGGGATGGCGGTGGGAGAGATGGGATCAGGCAGAGGTATGGCGGTGGGAGAGATGGGATCAGGCAGAGGGATGGCGGTCGGAGAGATGGGATCAGGCAGAGTGATGGCGGTGGGAGAGATGGGATCAGGCAGAGTGATGGCGGTGGGAGAGATGGGATCAGGCAGAGTGATGGCGGCGGGAGAGATGGGATCAGGCAGAGGAATGGCGGTCAGAGGGATGGGATCAGGCAGAGGTATGGCGGTGGGAGAGATGGGATCAGGCAGAGGGATGGAGGTGGGAGAGATGGGATCAGGCAAAGGTATGGCGGTGAAAGAGATGGGATCAGGCAGAGGTATGGCGGTGGGAGAGATGGGATCAGGCAGAGGTATGGCGGTGGGAGAGATGGGATCAGGCAGAGTGATGGCGGTGGGAGAGATGGGATCAGGCAGAGCGATGGCGGTGGGAGGGATGGGATGAGGCAGAGTGATGGCGGTCGGAGGGATGGGATCAGGCAGAGGGATGGCGGTGGGAGAGATGGGATCAGGCAGAGCGATGGCGGTGGGAGAGATGGGATCAGGCAGAGTGATGGCGGTGGGAGGGATGCGATGAGGCAGAGCGATGGCGGTGGGAGGGATGGGATGAGGCAGAGTGATGGCGGTGGGAGGGATGGGATGAGGCAGAGTGATGGCGGTGGGAGAGATAGGATGAGGCAGGCTGTCACATCACATGTAACAAGCAAACTGGCATGCCGCACGGCACATGTTTTCTATTAGCAGTGACTCACTGCTGCTAGAAAACATGTGCCATGCGGCATGCCAGTTTGCTTGTTACATGTGATGTGACAGCCAGGTGCACATTTTCAACTTGAAAATGTGCACCTGGCTGTCACATCACATGCAACAAGCAAACTGGCATGGCATGATGGCACATGTTTTCTAGCAGTGACAGCAATTCCAGAGCAGTCTGACCAGAACACTGCTCTGCCGGTGGAGGCCAGGCCAGAACCACAAATCCCAGCGATGACACATGGTGTGTTGTTTCCTTTCCTTACCTTGTTGCAGCAGCCGATGTTCTTGTCTCTCCCTCTGTCAGTGTCTGGCTGTCTGTCTGCGGTGCGGTGCCGGCGACTTCCTTCCCGCTTCTTGCTGACAACAAGCAGAGGGTCCCCGGCCTCTAGCTCCACCCCCTTCAGCCTTCAATCACCTGACGCCAGTCCACCCCTCCTGAGCGCAGCGGATGCCGCTGCGGAGCCTGCCGCAGTGAGCGGCGCTGGGCTCAGCTCAGCATCAGCACGGCTGCCAGCTGAGCCCAGTGCTTAGGAGTGAGTGGCGGGGAGTCGGGGACAGCAGCGGACGGCCTTCAGTCTCCGCGGAATCGGAGGCCAGCAGCGGCAACCGCCATTATCGGTACACAGTCCAGACATAGTTACACTGTCTGTCTGTGACTGCACTTCATGCGCCCGGAGCGGAGGCCTCGGCCCACCGGGCATATGCCCGGTCTGCCCTATGGTCAGTCCGGCCCTGTCGCTAATGCTCAGTGATATGCTATGCATTATCTATGATGTGATGTAATTTCCTGTACAATGTACTGAACTTGTTGGTTATCTCTTCCTGTCTGTTGTTCTTATTACAATGAGGTGACATCCTTTGCTTTCTGTGTTATGTTCCAATAAAGAAGCCAGTTCCTGTTTACTCCACAATGTCTGATCTGAATGGACTCCGCTGCACCCAGTGATCACACTCTGCAACAGGTTATGGGCCCAGGACCTGGATAAAGATCGACATAAGGAAGCTTTCCAGTGACATCTCCAATAGACAAGTAAGACTGTTTATATATAAAGGAGGGAAAAATGTCTGGAAACTCAGAACTTAAACTCTCAGTGGCTAAGCTGAACAATGACAATTATCAGCTATGGAAGTTTAAAGTGGAAATGCTATTATCTAGAGACGACTTGTGGGAGGTTACCACCACAGAGAGGCCACAGGACAGTAATCAGGACTGGGACAAGAAAAACAGACAGGCACGGGCCACCATAAGCTTACTAGTGGAGGATGATCAGCTCATACATATACGCCATGAGGACACAGCGAAAGGCATGTGGGATGTACTAAAAAGACTGCATGAAAGATCCAGTTTAAACAGCAAGCTGTTTCTACTGCGGAAACTTTACAGAATGAGACTTAGCAAAGAACAGGACATGCAGGAGCATATAAACGCAATGCTGGAAGTGATTGCACAACTCAGATCAATCGGGGAGAATATACCAGACAGCCACGCTGCAGCCATGTTGTTATGCAGTTTGCCCGATACATATACTGCACTGATCAATGCACTGGAGACACGGCCTGAGACAGATCTGACACTAACATTTGTAAAAACCAGGCTCATAGATGAGTATCAGAGAAGAAAGGAATTAGTGCATGACTCCACAGAAACCGACACCAGAACCGCTCTTAAAGCTACAGACGCAAGGTTACACAGGAAAGAGACCAGAGTGTGTTTCAGATGTCACAAACAGGGACACATAAAGAAAGACTGTACTATATGGAAAGCAGAACAAAGAAGACAGTGTCCCTCTTATGCTAAACAAAAGGTCAAAGCCATAATCAATGATCCATGGGAAGGAAACTGGAATGCCACTTTTAAAGTGACAGGCAACAAAAAAATGTCAAGGCTGGTGCATCGATTCGGGGGCAACCAGTCACATGACGAGTGATAGAAGTTTTTTCACAGAACTTGATCTGAACAACAAAGAAACAATTTATCTTGCAAATGGAAGCAAAATACATGCAGAAGGATATGGGCATGGAACCCTTGTATGCCCTGATGATGCGGGACACAACCTAGCCATACCAGTGAAAGATGTGCTTTATGTTCCTAATCTAGAAGGAGGACTCTTATCTTTGAAGCGTCTAACAGCCAGAGGACTCGCTGTAAAATTCCAAGGTGACAAGTGTTCTATCCTAAACGGCAACCAGACAGTAGCAAGTGCCAAGCTGGATGATCATCTATATCACCTCGACACAGTGAAGGAAAAGGTGAGACTATGTAAACAAAGCACAATGACTGTATACATATATGGCACAGACGTCTAGGTCACAGACACCCAGAATGCATACAGGAACTACAGAGGAGGAATCTGACAAGGGATCTAACAATATCCCCTTGTCCAGTTACTGTTAAGTGTGAATGTTGCATTAAATCCAAAGCTACAAGAGCAACACTTCCCAAAGTCAGTCAGAAGAGAGCTTCAAGACCACTTGACTTAGTTCACAGTGACGTGTGTGGTCCACTAAACCCACCTACACCTGGAGGCAAAAGGTACATAGTGACTTTCATAGACGACTATTCAAGATACACAGTCACCTACCTAATGCAACACAAGAGTGATGTTTTTGACAAATTACAAGACTATATAATAAAGACCAGTAACAAGTTTCAGAGGAAGCCTCTCATACTTTGAAGTGACAATGGAGGTGAATTCACAGGATATAAGATACAAGAGTACTTAAAAGAGAATGGAATAGAACATCAAAAGACAGTCCCATATACACCAGAACAAAATGGAGTAGCTGAAAGAAAGAACAGAACTCTGACTGAAATGATCAGATGTATGCTGACAGACTCTGGACTACCACAAAAATACTGGGGTGAAGCAGCTATGACAGCTACATATTTGCAGAACAGTCTTCTTTCCAGAACAATAGAGAAAACTCCATATGAACTATGGCACAATGAGAAGCCAAATGTAAAACACCTAAGAGTTTTTGGATGCAAAGCATTCATCTACATACCTGAAGAAAAACGCACCAAACTCCAAAACAGAGCATTTGAAGGTATCTTCGTTGGATACAGTGACAATGTCAAAGGTTACAGAATCCTTAATCCCAAAACAGACAAGGTTACCATTAGCAACAGCATAACTTTTGTTGAAGATTTCAGAGACAATGTAATGACAACAGTAGAAGCAAGAATAGAAGGGAAAACTGACATTGACCAGCCCATCTCTGTAACTTCTGAACAAACAGTTGAAGTGAGTGCAGACTCTACCAGTACTGAAGAGCAGACACAAGAAGGCTCAGACACAAAACCGAGACGTTCAACAAGAGAAAACAAAGGTAAACCACCTTTACGTCTCTCATACAAGCAAGTACTGCCAGTATCAACGAACCTGCAACCTGGGAAGAAATATCTCAGCTTTCAGAACAAGAAGCAAGTAAATGGATAAAGGCTGCTGATGAAGAGATAAAATCCATGCATGACACTAAAACATGGACACCTACAGAACTACCACCCGGAAGGAAAGCCATAGGCTGTAAATTGACTTTTAAAGCAAAATACAAAGAAGATGGGTTTAATAGACTAAGCCTTAGCTGTTGAGAAGGGGTGTTGGAGATACAACAGCTTTCAGCTTAGCAGATTAACTGCAGTTCACAAATAGGACACGGGGTGTCCCTAATGCTCAGTGATATGCTATGCATTTCTATGATGTGTTGTAATTTCCTGTACACTGTACTGAACTTGTTGGTTATCTCTTCCTGTCTGTTCTTCTTATTACAATGAGGTGATATCTTTGCTTTCTGTGTTATGTTCCAATAAAGAAGCCAGTTCCTGTTTACTCCACAATGTCTGATCTGAATGGACTCCGCTGCACCCAGTGATCGCACTCTGCAACAAAAGGGAGGGACATACTTTATCTGTTTTTGTTTACAAAAAGTTACAGCCAAAGGAATTGTGATTGTACTTTAGGTTAATCATTTGAAATAATAAAAAACAATATGATGTTCAAACTTCTGACTTCTTTCTTTAATAACTACATAACACAGTACTTGTACTTTTACTTTCAGTACTTGAGTAGCAAATTTTTTTTTAAAAAAAACTACTGGTACTTTTAATTTCAGTACTTGAGTAGCAAAATTAAAAAAAAACTACTTGCAATACTTAAGTACAAAAAATGTTGAATACTTTAGTACTTCTACTCAAGTCACTTTTTGATAGAGCACTTCCACTTCTACTCAAGTCACTTTTCGATCGAGCACTTTTACTTTTACTCAAGTATGGGTTTCGAGTACTTTATACAAGTGTGTCCCAGGCAAACTGGCACACCCTGTGTGCATGCGTATGGACCTGCTTGATTTGATACAAATTTAATGGATTGTTCACACGGGTCTTACTATTCCATAGTTCTGGTAAATCCAAACAAAATTGTACAGAGATTGTACAATCAGATTGCATTTTATATGGCCATCTTTATACAAGTACATAGGAGGAAGTAGACAGATACACTCAGTCGACAAGTCTCGGTCACATCTTCACGTAGTGAAAACTCACATTCCTGCATGCATTTTTTTTTAGATGTTTTGGAGTGTTTTTACTTGTCTTGCATGGGGCAGCCTATTCACTTCAATGGGCTACCCAACATGTGACAATCTCCCCAGAGAAGCTTCAAAACATTTTTGGGAGTGGAGCATGGTGCACTACTGCAGTTTTTGGTGCATTTGCTGCCTTTGGGGAGCCTTTAACATGTAATGACAATGAAAATACAATGTACATTTCCAGCATTTCTGAAACGCATAGCAAAGCACACTTTTCTGTGCAGTTTGCCATGCATTTGGAAACACACAGATATGAATGGCTCCATTCACACCTAGAGTAGTGGGAGCGCATGTTTTATGGCTTGTTGTTCTAGTGACACACATAGGGCAACCCGTTGATTTCAATCTCCTTTAGATTTATCAAAACCTAATAATAGGAGGACACACTAGCTATCCAATCACTCTGTATCCAATCAGGCAGATTCTTGCACTACATAAGGGGTGTCTCATGGGCTGCATGCATCCCCAGGGAGTTTAGCATGTAGCCTGAGCCTGTCTGGAGGGACCCTAGGGAAGCCAGGCAAATGTACGCATGAAGAGATGCCAGGGATGCTGTGCAAGCATAGATAGGTGCAGGATGTGTGTTAATGAGGTCAGCTGATAAACTCCTTCCTGCACCTTACTGGTTACTCCATCCCAAATCTACATACCAGCAAGTGCTGAAGCTTCCTAAGAAATACAGCAGGGGAGAAGGTAAGGCCTTGTTTCAAAATCAAAGAAAGTTTGGTACATTGGGGAGCTTGATTTTAGAAATGTGTCTTCTTAATGTAGCAATGTTTCTAGGCCTTGGGTCTGCCATTAGCACCGGTAACACTCCCAACACATTTAAGTTGTGAACCCAGGTGTGAGAACTGAGACAATGATCACCTTTGGTTTGTTTTCTTTATTGTATATTGGGGATGGGAGAAGGGAATGAGTGGGATACTCCTCTGGCTCTAATAGGCTTAACTGGGACTTTGTACAAAAATGCCCACTGGCGCTGTCTTGGCGCCAGCTGAATGCCGACCAGCGCTTCCTGACGCTTGCAAATACTGCTTGGCTGAATTAGTGCTGGAGCCTTGACTTAACTTGTTTGTTAACTCAGAAAATCCAGGACTGTAGAACTCTTGACTTCTGACACTCAGTTTAGCTCAAAAGTCACTGAACAGCCCCCTCCAACCCTTTACTGGCTGAGGTAGCTCCTTGTGCTGCTGCAACTCTTAACTCTGTACACTGCACACTGTACACTGACTCTTCAGGGCCCAACCACTGGTGTCCCCTTTACACTTCAGGGTCCTTTGACTAGATACCCCCTCTAACACTTCAGGGTCCTCTGACTAGGTACCCCCTTTAGAGCTAGCTGACTCCTGGATCCCTGGAACCTTCTCTGGAGTGGTCCCCTCTACACTTGGCAGACCCCTAGGGGCATTACACAGTACTCACGACCTTGACAGGCTTTCCTGGAACTGGACCCCTCTTCCTCCACTGGTCCTCGGCACACCGGATCCCCTCTGCAGCTCAACTCAGCACTCTCTGGATTCCCAGGCAGCCACCCGAAACACCGATCCTTCTGACAGGAGGAGAGACAGCCGTACTCTCCCTCTTGGGACTCTGCTTCCTGCCAAAGACGCTGCGTCATGCGTTCCCTCCAAACTTATACCTACTGCCAGAATCCTCTGCGCCAGAATCTGCCTTCTGGGGTAGATACAGGTCTGAGTGTGTCTCTGATTGGGTTTCCTCCACTGCCCAATGAGAACCCTGTGTGAACCACATGACTGTAATATACATATTATGTAGTCCCAGTTGTAGGTAATGAAATGCGATGTGCTTGGGTTGGGATATCCCTGTTATGCTGGCCATACACTAGGCAAATTTGAACCCATCTGATGGCTTTCAATCAGCTTTCAGTCACAACTGTGTCCTAATCTGCCAAGTGACCAAATGTTAAAAATGGCATTGAAATCATTCAAAACCACATTGGTTCCACTCACTCAAAGTCATTGTTAATCAATGTCCACCCCAATTGTTATCAGTGTCGCATAGTTGGCAACAGTCCTGAAATGCCCGGGACAGTCCCGAAAATGCGACCCATATCCCGCTCTGTGCTTGTCCCAGGCAAAATCCCAAAAATGGTGCTCTGACCTGGTTTAAAACTGTATTGAATATAATGGTTTCGGCGTGGCTCATGAACCAAAACAGAGGTGTCACTGAGATCCCTATCTCCCCTGGCTTCCCCAGCAGCAGAGCTGTTTGACAGCTCTTAGTGGGAACCCTGATTAACCATCTTGGCGGCATTCCCGAGTGTGGCTCGGGGTGGAATTTCAGTGCCATTAGCGGTAACCCCGAGCCACACATCTGGGGTACCGCTAGGGAGCATCACTGGATCCTGGTAGAGGTTACTTACCTTGCCCCCGGGATTCTGCGATGTGTTCCTGCAGCATACGGCGGCCGGATCTTCCGCTCGATGCTGTGAGCCCCGGCTTCCATCTCCTGTAAGCGTCACGTCGCGCGGGGTGGAACCGGCGGCAAATTTGAAAAGGAAAACACACAAACACACTGATATATTGTAATCCTATTGGATTACATTACTAAATGAAATAAATTGACATTAGTTTGCCCACCAGTGCCCTTGCCTGCAGTTTTACTGTACTTTATATATACAGTCAGGTCCTTAAATATTGGGACATCAACACAATTCTAATCTTTTTGTCTCTTTACACCACCACAATGGATTTGAAATGAAACAAACAAGATGTGCTTTAACTGCAGACTTTCAGCTTTAATTTGAGGGTATTTACATCCAAATCAGATGAACGGTGAAATTACAACAGTTTGTATATGTGCCTCCCACTTTTTAAGGAACCAAAAGTAATGGGACAGATTAACAATCATAAATCAAACTTTCACTTTTTAATACTTGGTTGCAAATCCTTTGCAGTCAATTACAACCTGAAGTCTGGAATGCATAGACATCACCAGACGCTGGGTTTCATCCCTGGTGATGCTCTGCCAGGCCTCTACTGCAACTGTCTTCAGTTCCTGCTTGTTCTTGGGGCATTTTCCCTTCAGTTTTGTCTTTAGCAAATGAAATGCATGCTCAATCGGATTCAGGTCAGGTGAATGACTTGGCCATTGCATAACATTCCACTTCTTTCCCTTAACCTCCCTGGAGGTATGATTGTTTCGTATTTTAGGTGCTGAAAGCGGTGCCATTATTTTGCATGTAATTCTTAATGATGAGCAGCCCAAAGCAACTATTTACATATGATTTTTTTTTTACTGTGCATTCTTCTTTATAACATCTCGGATATGATAAAGTTTGAAACACAAAATCATAAATTATAATAGTATAAATAACTATAAATAAGTTAAAGTATGTATGTATGTGTATATATATATATATATATATATATATATATATATATATATATATATATATACATATATGTATACATATATTTGATATATATATATATATATATATATATATATATGTGTGTGTGTGTACATATATATAGATATACGTGTATATATATATATATATATAAAGTACAGTAAAACTGCAGGAAAGGGCACTTGGGGGCAAACTAATGTCAATTTATTTTACTTTGTATTGTAATCAGTGTGTTTGTGTGTATAACTTTTTGAATTTGCCGCCGGTTCCACCCCCCTGCGAGCATTACACATCACAGGGGACGGAAGCTGGGGCTCACAAGCATTGGGCAGAAGATCCGGCCGCCGTACACCGTCGGGATACATCGTTGGATCCCGGGGATAAGGTAAGTAACCCCTCTTTCAGGATCCAGCGATGCTCCTGGCGGTACCCCTATTGTGAAATTTAACCCCGAGCCACACTCAGGAATACCGCTAAGGAGGTTAAAAAACTCTTTGGTTGCTTTTGCAGTATGCTTCGGGCAGAGATGTATAGTAACTAAGTAGAACTACTGTACTTAAGTACCGAAAGGCGGTAATTGTACTTTCCTGGAGTAGAATTTTTTTCTCCTACTTCCACTTTTACTTCATTACATTTTTTTAGATGATTTCAATACTTCTACTCCAATATTTTTTTTTTTGTGCTGCATAGTTACTCGTTACAATTATAAAAATTACCACTGCCAGAACAGTAGATGGCAGGTTTCATGAAGTTCAAAAAAATGCGTATAATGTCATACGAAAATAAATGCTACTGTATGTATAAATAAAATGGTCTACATATCTGCTGTTAAGGGGAAAGAGAACCTCCCCCAACCAAGGAGAGTCACAAGCGTACATAGATCTTTTTTCTGGTAAGAGGCTGATTTTGCTTTTTTCACTGAAAGTTGAAAGCACAGGTTTTGCAGTTTTGTTTCACTGGAAGAGTCTATTTGGATATTATTTTGCACTTACCTTCATCCGCCGGGTAAGGGGGAAATCCACAAGGTGGTGGAACTCGGAGTCTGCACCTATTATTTGGAATAGCACCTGTTTGATTCCTGCACCTTATTATGGCATTATGGCATTATATATATATGGACTTTTTATTGACTTTGATTTCATACACTCTTCCTTTGTTTCATTATTGGAATATATTGTTGTATATCACATTGGTTTATATATGATTTTGCGCACCAATAAGCTGTGGAGAAAAAAAAACATGCAGGGAAGAGAAGGAGGGATGCTTTAAAGGGGAAAGGGAGGGACATATTTTATCTGTTTTTGTTTACAAAAAGTTACAGCCAATGGAATTGTGATTGTCCTTTAGGTTAATCATTTGAAATAATGAAAAAAAAAGTTCAAACTTTTGACTTCTTTCTTTAATAACTACATAACACAGTACTTGTACTTTTACTTTCAGTACTTGAGTAGCACATTTAAAAAAAAAAAAAAAAAACTACTGGTACTTTTACTTTCAGTACTTGAGTAGCAAAATTTTTAAAAAAACTACTTGCAATACTTAAGTACAAAAAATGTTGAATACTTCTACTCAAGTCACTTTTTGATAGAGCACTTCCACTTCTACTCAAGTCACTTTTTGATCGAGCACTTGTACTTTTACTCAAGTATGGGTTTCGAGTACTTTATACAAGTGGGGCTTCGGGTCATTGTCCATCTGCACTGTGAAGCGCCGTCCAATGAGTTCTGAAGCATTTGGCTGAATATGAGCAGATAATATTGCCCGAAACACTTCAGAATTCATCCTGCTGCTTTTGTCAGCAGTCACATCATTAATAAATACAAGAGAACCAGTTCCATTGGCAGCCATACATGCCCACGCCATGACACTACCACCACCACGCTTCACTGATGAGGTGGTATGCTTTGGACCATGAGCAGTTCCTTTCCTTCTCCATACTCTTCTCTTCCCATCACTCTGGTACAAGTTGATCTTGGTCTCATCTATCCATAGGATGTTATATCATAAGATGGCCACACCTAATGTTTTTGCTATCTCTCTGATGGGTTTGTTTTGTTTTTTCAGCCTAATGATGGCTTGCTTCACTGATAGTGACAGCTCTTTGGATCTCATATTGAGAGTTGACAGAAACAGATTCCAAATGCAAATAGCACACTTGAAATTAACTCTGGACCTTGTATCTGCTCCTTGTAAATGGGATAATGAGGGAATAACACACACCTGGCCACGGAACAGCTGAGCAGCCAATTGTCCCATTACTTTTGGTCCCTTAAAAAGTGGGAGGCACATATACAAACTGTTGTAATTCCTACACCTTTCACCTGATTTGGAAATACCCTCAAATTAAAGCAGAAAGTCTGCAGTTAAATCACATCTTGTTTGTTTCATTTCAAATCCATTGTGGGGGTGTATAGAGGCAAAAAGATTAGAATTGTGTCGATGTCCCAATATTTATGGACCTGACTATATATATTTCCTGACATTCTCCATGGCAGCCTACGTGTGGGTTAACCCCGCCTCCTCTCCAATGGTATAGGACCCCCCTCTATAAATTTCAGCTTGCAGGTACAGCCAGTGTTCCTTTTTTGTCCTCCTCCAAGGACCCTATTTGGATTATTTCCTGTTGGATTTTGTACGGCTTACCTCAGAATGAAAGACGGTGTCTATGTCCAGGGCCCAGCCACGGGCGGGTGAGTGACATTCAAAAATCTCTACTGGCTGATAACTGTGCGGTGCTTCGGATGGCCGATGGATATCCGGACAGGGTCTGAAGATTTGTCTTCCTCCATGGCAGCGTATTTGTTATATATGTGTGTCTTAAAGTACTTTTTTTCTATCCCTGGTGGCATAATGGCGGCTGGAACGCTCCTTGCGTTCCAGCCATCTCCTTCCTGCTCCCCTCCGTACAGTCAGGAGGACGCCTGCGCAGTGTGGGATTGGAGCTCCGTTCTCTGCCTGTGCATGCGCACTTCGCCGCGATCGAAAGCGAGGCCTGGTCCGCGCATGCGCACTCGTGATCGCGGCCCGGTCATCGCTGATGTCTTCCTGGCGCGAAATTTAAGCGCCTGTCAGCCCCAGTGCGAGTGGGAAGCACTGTGGGCATAGCGACAACTTCCCTGTGCCTTAATCCTTCGTGATCCAGGTATGTGGGGCCGGATGCTGTACACTGTTGGCGGTGTACAGGAGAGGGGGGGGAGCTGATGGATGGATATTAGAGATGACACCTGAGTGTTCCTTGTACCTCATAGTGATCCACTCTATGCTCTCTATTTCCCTTGTCAGTTGTGGTTTTGCCTGAAACATGGATCCTGCTTCACCGCTCCCTTGTGCCCAGCCATCTCACAACAGGTGAGTGCTGGTACATTTTAGGGGGATATGGAGGGGGATGCTGGCTCATGATTCATGGCTAAATACTGTGTCTCCCTGGATTTCTCTTTCTACCAGCTCCTCCAGGTCTGGTCAAGAAAGAGACCCTGTCAGGCCACGAAGAGAATCTTCTTCAAGGTCAAGACGCCGTGAGTCTCCGTCAGGGAGAAGACATGAAAGGAGACGCTCACATTCCTCCTCCAGACACCGCACACCGCCACAGTAGCCATACGGCCCAGAGAGCCTGTTGGGGTTGTGGGGCGCATGTCCCGGAGGACAAGTCCCTATGCGAGCCCTGTTTTGCTCGTGCTTCTGGTGAGAGGGAGTCTGAAGATCAGAGATTGGAATCCCTGGTGAAACGGGTTGTTCAACAATCCCTGAAAGAATGGGGTGCTAGCCCCATACCTGGGCCTGCTACTTCCAGCTCTCCTGCTGAGGCCCTTGAAGAATAAGGCCCCTCTCAACCAAGCTTCACTTCTGGGAAGTCATCAGAAAGTGATTCGGAAGAAGAGGAAGGTGCAGTTGGGGGCTTTGATTTCATTCTCGTTCCACCTCTCATCAGAGCGGTCAAGGAGGCTCTGAAATGGGAAGATCCCATTACCCCACAAACGAAACAGTGAAGGTTTTTCAAACATTTGGGGAAAGAGCGGCTACATTTTCCACTCCTTTCTGAGTTAAAGGATGTCATTTTGGAACAATGGAACAGAGGCGATGGCAAGGCCTCTCTATCTTCTAAATTAATGAAACTGTATCCCTTCAAATCAGAAGAGGTCAGTCCTGGAATCGGCTCCTCTGGTGGATGCCGCAGTCACCAGACTGGCAAAGCATGTTACTCTACTGCTGGATGATGCGGTTTCCTTTAAAGACCCTCTGGACAGGAAGATGGATCTAGATTTAAAAAGAATCTATATCACGGCCGGTACGGCTTATAAGCCTGTGCTAGCATTAGCTGCTATGTCTAAGGCCATGGAAACCTGGGTTTCTGACGTCGAACTGAAGCTGAGAAGTGTGTCTGAAGATGCAGTGGAGAGTTCTCCTGTTCAAGAACTCAAGTTAGCCTCTGTGTTTCTTGGTGAAGCATCCATCGATGTACTACGTCTCCTATCCAGAACCATGTTGTCTTCTATCACAGCCAAACGGGCCCTGTGGTTGCGTCCTTGGCTGGCAGATCCAGCCTCCAAGCAGGCTTGGTGCAAGATCCAGTTTGAAGGTTCTTCTTTGTTTGGAAATAAATTGGATAGCGCCATTACCAGAGTGACGGGTGGAAAGTCAGGGTTTCTTCCCCAAGATAGGCGCCTCTTTGGTTCTAAGAAACAGCAACCAAGAAAACAGTTTGCAGAGCGTACGAGAGATGCCCGCTCATACAGGCCTGGGCGAGACTACAGGAGAAACTGGAAAGGAGGTCAAACATCTTCCCGTAAGACGGTCAGAGGCTCAGCACCTTCCGGGCAAGAAACCTCAAAGTCTTTTTGAGATTGGGCCCGTTCAGACATGCCAGGTGGGGGCGCGCCTGCTCCACTTTCAGCGTGTCTGGGCAGCCTCAATCTCAGACTTCTGGACCGTCAAGACAGTGTCCATAGGACACACATGGACTTTCTCGACAGATCCCGTTTCCAGGTTCATTCCCACTCGCCTGTCTTCTCAGGACGAGAAAAGAAGTGTTTTGCTCGACTATGTAAGCACTTTGTTGGCTCAGGGCGCAATAGTTCCGGTGCCCGTGCAAGAAAGATTCCAAGGCGTATACTCGCCCCTCTTTCTAGTACAGAAAAAGAATGGATCATGGCGTCCTGTTATAGATCTCACCTATCTCAATAGGTTCATAAAGAACGAAAAGTTCAAAATGGAAACCTTATCTACCATTCAGAAAGCAGTGCTTCCAGGAGACTGGCTGGTGTCAATAGATCTCAAAGACGCGTATTTCCACGTGCCTATAGCAGTGAACTTCCACAAGTTCCTTCATTTCGCGATAGAGCATCAGCACTTTCAGTTCATCTGCCTTCCTTTTGGCCTGTCCAAATCCCAGAGGGTGTTCTCCAAGGTCCTTCTGGCTGTGGTAGCTCTAATCAGAATGAAAGGAGTACGTCTCCACCACTACTTAGACGATCTTCTACTCTTATCACAAAACAAGGATCAACTTCTGTCCCACAGGGACCTGGTCACCACAACTCTCATGGAGTTCGGATGGTTGTTGAATCTACAAAAAAGTCATCTGGAGCCCTCTCAACATATGGTTTATCTGGGTGCTCAATTCAACACCGTTCAAAACACACTTTCTCTGCCTCCAGATAAAATCCCGGTGGTTCGGGAGAGGATCCTTCCAGCGCTCTCCTGCTCTTTTCTGATGGCATCTCAGTGTCTCAAGATCATCGGCGCTATAGTCTCAGCGGCCCCTATGGTCAAGTGGGCACTGTGGCGAATGCGGCCCTTTCAAAGGAGCTTCCTTCTGCAGTGGAATCCGGAGGAACGCGAGCAGCATATCTTTATTTCCCACAGCATGAGAAGCAGCCTGTTATGGTGGCTCCAACCCAAGAACCTGCTCAATTGCCATTCCCTAGTCCCCATCTCTTGGGTCATCATTACATCCGACGCCAGCAACTCTGGTTGGAGAGCCCATTGCATGGCGGAAGTAGCTCAAGGGAAATGGCCTCCACAAGCCCACTCCCTGGTCTCCAATATCCTGGAGCTCCGTGCGGCTTTTCTAGCTCTTCAAGCTTTCCATCATCTGATAGAAGGCAAATCCGTGCTTCTCCGAATGGACGACACCACGGCAGTGGCTTATGTGAAGAGACAGGGTGGAACCAGAAGTCTCTCCCTTCTTCAAGAGGTAGACCCAATCATGACATGGGCCCATGCTCATCTGTCCAACATCCCGGCGGCCAACATTCCAGGGCCACAGAATGTCCAGGCAGATTTCGTTTCCAGAGTCCAGTTGAATCACGACGAGTGGTCTCTCCACATTGACTCATTCAAGTGGATTCTGTCACTAGGGGTCTCACCCGAAGTAGACCTGTTTGCATCTCCATGCAACCACAAACTGGACCAGTACTTCACACGCAGCAGGTGCAACCAATCCTGCGGGACAGATGCTCTGACTGACAGATGGGTATTCAGCAGGGCATATGCTTTTCCCCCGTTTCCCATCATCCTCAGATTTCTTCAAAGACTTCAAATAGAAGATGTGGAGATCGTCATGGTGGCCCCTCATTGGCCAAACATACCCTGGTTCCCACTTCTCTTGCAGCTCAGTTATCGGAGCCCGATTCCCCTGCCTCTCAGACCAGACCTTCTCTCGCAGGGAACAACACTACACCCCTGCCCTGCTCTGCTCCGGTTAACAGTCTGGTTCTTGAGAGGGAGAGGTTGGAATCACTCGGATGCCCTCCTGGGGCAATCCCTACCTTAATGAACTCCAGGAGACCTAGCACGAACAGGGTTTACTGCAGAGTCTGGTCTTCACTTACCCGGAGGGAAATTCTTCATCGAAGTTTGGAGTTCAAGAGGTTTTGAAGTTCCTTCAAGCAGGTCTGGATAAATCTCTCTCAGTTGGGACTCTCAGGGTGCAAATATCAGCCTTATCTGTGTTCCCAGGTTCCCCTGGGCCAAGCATGCACTCGTGCAGCAATTTTTCAAGGGTGCGGTCAGACTCCGACCTCAGTGGAAACCAAGGTTCCCAAAATGGGACCTTCCTCTTGTCCTTAACGTCCTTTCAAGAACTAGTTCATCGGATTTCATCTCTATCAGAGAACTTACCATTAAAACAGCCTTTCTGGTGGCAATCACTTCAGCCAAGAGGGTCTCTGAGATAAGTTCCCTTGGTCATAAAGAACCTTTCCTTACATTCTTTCCGGATCGAGTAGTCCTAATTCCGATGCTCAATTCCAATCCGAAAGTAACATTGGTTTTTTCACGAAAACCATGAGATTGTTCTTCCTACCTTTAGATCTTCTGAGGATAATGAACCTCATCCCTTGGACGTAGGGAAGACTTTAACGGAATATCTCCAGTCAACATCTTCCTTCAGGCAATCAGATAACCTCTTCGTCCTCTTCTCAGGCAGAAATAGAGGGAAGCAGGCCTCGTCAAGGTCTATTGCAGCCTGGATTGTGGCCGCTATTCAACGAGCTTACTGTGTAGAGGGTTTGGTTCTTCCGGAGGCGGTGACAGCTCACTCAACGAGAAGCATCTCAACCTCCTGGGCGGCTTCACATCATGTTGCGCCAGAAGTAGTTTGCAGAGCGGCTTCCTGGTCTTCTGTAAATACTTTTATGACACATTATTGTGTGGAGCCAGCCTCCTTATCTTCAGTTAATTTTGGCTTGACTGTTCTGTCTGCTAATAATTTGAAGTAAAATTTTCTTTGTTAAAGCATTCCCACCCGTGTGGCTTGGGCTAGTTATTTCCCACACGTAGGCTGCCATGGAGACTGTCAGGAAAACTGAAAATTCCTATCAGATACTTACCGTAATTTTCCTTTCCTGATGGTCTCCATGGCAGCCGGAGGTCCCACCCTCTGGTCTTGGATTCGGCTAAGATACGGAACACTGGCTGTACCTGCAAGCTGAAATTTATAGAGGGGGTCCTATACAATTGGAGAGGAGGCGGGGTTAACCCACACGTAGGCTGCCATGGAGACCATCAGGAAAGGAAAATTACGGTAAGTATCTGATAGGAACTTTCCGTTATATATATAATATATATATATATACTGTATGTGTATATTGAATAGCGGAATAGAACAACAGTATCCAAAGGGTGTATCTCACAGTAAAATATGCAGACTAGGCCGCAATTTTTTTTTCCCCCTAAATGGGTGTTTATTGAATAGCAGAATAGAACAACAGTATCTAAAGGGTGTATCTCCCACGTACAGATACAGACTAGGCCGCAATTTAATATTTTTTCCCTAAACGGGTGTTTATTGAATAGCGGAAAAGAACAACAGTATACAAAGGGTGTATCTCACAGTAAAATATGCAGATTAGGCCGCAATTTATTTTTTCCCCCTAAATGGGTTTTTTTTTATTGATAAGCGGAATACAACAACAGTATCCAATGGGTGTAGCTCACTGTAACATATGCAAACTAGGCCGCAATTACATTTTTTCCCCTAAATGGGTTTTTATTGATAAGCGGAATACAACAACAGTATCCAATGGGTGTAGCTCACTGTAACATATGCAGACTAGACTGCAATTACATTTTCTTCCCCTAAATGGGTTTTTATTGATAAGCGGAATACAACAACAGTATCCAATGGGTGTAGCTCACTGTAACGTTTGAATAAAAAATTTCTATTTTTCCCTTTAATTGGTGATTTTTGAAGAGCAGATTTGAACAGCAGTGTCTAAACGCTGTATGACAGTGTCACAGTAAATTATGAATGAAAAACTGAAAAATATTTTTTTTCCCTAAATACTGAAAAATTATTATTTTCCCCTTACATTGGTGCTTTTTGAAGAGCAAATTAGAAAAGCAGTGTCTAAACAATGTATGTCAAAGTAAAATATGAAAGTTTTTTTTTCTTTTTTAAATGCAGATTAAGCAGACACATATGCACTGAGCTTGCATTACATGGCCGCTACACACCGCACGCCGCCCACCTAACAGACTGATAAAAGTTTTTTTTTCTCCCTCCTCCTCCTCACTGGGCTCAGGTCAGGGCATAAAGATCATGCACTGCACCCCCACATAATACAATCAAAGTAGATCGCTGTCTGATTAAAAAAGATTATTCCTATTCTTTCCCTGAACGCAATCTCCAGCTTGCCCCTACAATAATCTCCTATCTCTCCCTCAGCAGCAGCATCAGGAACATCGTCTCCCTAGTATAGTTATAGCAGAGTGACGCGCGGCGCTGTGTGACTCCAGCTTATGTAGAGTCTGGGTCACATACTGCACTGGCCAATCACAGCCATGCCATTAGTAGGCATGGCTGTGATGGCTTCGAAGGGCACACTAGTTAAACGCTTGCTGATTGGCCGCCTTGCACCTGTTGAAACCGTGCCAAAACATCAAAAAACATTACCGAACAACGGACTGTATCCCTAACATACAGTGAAATGTTCGGGTCCGTGTCCGGTACAATCCCTAACAATACAGTGCGGGTTCGCTCAACCCTACTCGTTACCACTGGTCTTTTTTGCAGTCTGGTCACATAGACACTGTGGAAAACATCCAGCAAGAACTGTCAACTAATGAAGAAGAATATTTAGAAGACTTCAGTCATCATCCAGCTATAGTGACTTTTTAGGACATCAAGATAACAAGGGGTCATGCGCATCTTGTACTGTACTTGAACAGTACAAACAAACAATCCAGTTTACTGTGGAACGAGGGCAGTGATTCCAGATCTCACTTCTACCACCACCCACTGGTGTAATTAGTTATCTCAGCTTCAGCAGTCAGATATAATGGTCTTCTGAAATATACAGTACTATGTTGAAATGTTCAGACAAGTTCCCCCAGCAATAGAAATATCATAGAGATGAATGGTGACTACCTCACTAGTGAGTGTTTAATCCCACTGGGATCTATTCAACATGTTGAGTTCATGTGGATTGTAGTGAAAACTGCTATGCATTATCAGAAAAAAAAATTTCAATTAAAAACTCTGCCAAAACTTTTAAAATGTTTTAAAGAGTAACTCCATTTATTGTTGATAAAAAAACATTCCCCTCTGGGTGATTTATGTATATTACAAGGATTTTAACAAACTTTGTTGCAGATTCCGACCTTTTGTTATTCTGAAGAAATTCCTGTTTTTTCCTCTGTGCTGAGTGGGTGTAATGGGAGTGGTTTCATAATTATCTGTCAGCTGTGGCAGCTGCAGGGCTCTAATGAGGGAAGCTGCTGGGCCTACATCCCTTTAGACGTGTTTCTAATGGGAGTATCTCACCAAAACTGACATTTTTGTTGCAGGGGATGCCAAAAATCTAACTTGTATCTTAGGCAGACCTCTGGGAAAATTGGTGAGCCAATCACACAAGCAGGAAATGATGTGTCCGGGGGTGTGGTCAGTGCACATTCTGTGTACAGAACAACTCCAGGTGGTCATATTGCATTGCGATTTCAGAAAATTACAACAGCTGCACATTGAAAAGGAAAGGTAGTTTTTTTAATAACATTCAATTACAATATGATTTGTGTCGCAATTGTATACACTATATTGTTTTTTGTTTATTTGCTATTTTTTTCCCCCTCAAAAGTGGAGTTACCCTTTAGCAAACTTCATTGCAGATTCCTACCTTTTGTTATTCTATAGAAATCACTGTTTGCTTGTCTGTGTCCATGTGTAAAGTGAGTCTAATGGGAGTGGTTCCACAATGATCAATGAGCTGCTGTACTTGCAGGGCTCTAATGAGGAAAATTGCAGGGTATGCATCCCTTTAGATGTGATTTCCTAATGGGAGTATCTCACCAAAAATGTTTGTTGTAGGGAATGCCTGAAATCTGACTTGTATCTCTGTGCAGACTTCTGGGAAAATCAGAGAGCCAATCACACAAGCAGGAAATTATGTTTCTGGGGGGTGTTCTGTACACAATCTTTGTACAGAACCCCTTTAGGTAGCAATATTGCTTTATATTTTACAGAAAATAACAGAGCTGCAGATTGAAAAGGAAAGGTAATTTTTAATAACATTCAATTACAATATGGCTTGTGTCGCAATTGTATATGCTATTTTTTTCCCACGAAAGTGAAGTTACCCTTTAAACATTTTTTAACAAGTTTTAAAATTTCCAAAAAGCAAATTGCATTTCCTACAGCAGCCAGTCACAAATAACTTTTTACTGTTTTGTTTTGAATCTGATTGGTGGGAGGAAATCCACTTTGCAAATGAACACCTTCTTTGCAGTGTAACTTTTATAGGGGGTATTTTACCTTACCATGTCTCAATGTCATATCAGAAATCTCAGTAGGGACACAGACAGCAATAAATAAAATGTGTAGGTTCTAACCATTCCCCACTATACTAAAAAAAAAAAAAAAATGTTACTTTATTTTATTGATATCGGTCCCATAGGTAAAAGTTCTGAACATAGCAGAAGAAACAGAATACTTACCTCTCCTGTCCCCCACCCACAGTAGAAGTTCATCCCTGAAGGTGGCTGGGAAGCCAACACTTCAGGGAGTGTCAATCTCTTATGTTTCCATGCAGTGTTCTCTGGTTCCTTCTGCTAACCTCTTGGTCCCTTCAGAACACAGTAATGTAGAAGTCAGCAGGAGGAACCATTTTGAGGGAACATAGGAAATTGACATTCCCAGAGATGTTGGTTTCCCAGCAGACTTTGGAGGACTATCTTTAAAATTGAAGTTTAATAAAAAAGGATTATGTTATAATTATTTAGGTATGTGTAATGATCTGTGAAGTGAGGAAGAACTAAAGAGTCTCTTAATGAAAGTGAATGAGGAGATCGAAAAGCTGGCCCGAGATTGAACATTAAGAAAACTAGGCTCTTGACAACCAGTCCCATCACTTCTTGGCAAATAAATGAAGAAGAAATGGAAACAGTGGCATATTTTTTCTTCCTTGGCTCCAAGATCACTGCAGACGGTGACTGTAGCCATTGAATTAAAAGACACTTGCTTCTTGGGAGGAAAGCAGTGGCAAACCTTGACAACATTATAAAAAGCAGCGACATCACCCTACCGACAAAGTGCCGTATAGTCAAAGCTTTGGTCTTCCTAGTAGTAACCTATGGCTGTGAAGTTGGACCATAAGGAAGGCTAAACGTCAAAGAATTGATGCTTTTGAACTATGGTGTTGGAGAAGACACTTGAAAGTCCCTTGGAGGGCAAGAAGATCAAACCAGTCAATCCTGAAGGAAATCAACCATGAATATTCACTGGAAGGACAGATCCTGAAGCTGAAACTCGAATACTTTGGCCACCTAATACCAAGAGAGGACTCATTGGAAAAGTCCCTGATGCTGGAAAACATGGAAGGAAAAAGGAGAAGAGGACGACAGAAAACAAGATGGATAGATAGCATCATCGAAACAATAAACATGAAGTTAAGCAAGCTCTGGGAGGCAGTAGAGGACAGAAAAGCCTGGCACACTATGGTTCATGAGGTCCTGAAGAGTCAGACATGACTAAACAACTGAACAACAACAACAACGATCTGTTTCCCATTACTTGCAGGTTGCTGCTGGTAAAAAAAAACTCTGTGCTATGTCCCCATCACAGCTGTTGGATACTGCCCTAAGAGGTTGGTGCTATGAAGGTTAACAGCAGCAGCTCCAAATAGCCCCCTCTTCATCTTGCTACCTTCTCATAATGCATCAAATTCTGTATTAATGGTGGGAGAAGAGTTAAATTACATCATCTCCTTCCCCATTAATAGAATTCATCTTGCTACACTCTCATGATGCATCGAGTTCTGTATGAATGAAGGAGGAAGAGTTGAATGACAGCATCTCCTCCACCCATTCACAGAACTCGATGCATCATGGGAGCTTGTGTATGGTGCTGTATGCAAAAAAAAAAAGAGCAAACTCCAGCCTTAATAAATGGTACTTCACAGGCCAGGTCAGGGTATCCCCCAGACATGCTATTTATTTGAGTTATGCATTTTTATCTTAATCATCACTAAAACCACTGCTCCTAATTTTTCTTTAGCACGGGTTCCCCTGGACAGTGCCAAGCCCCTCATGCTATTTATTTGACAATCACTTGCATATTAGCCTAGAAAATGGGCAGTGTTTTTATTTAAATTAAACTCCCAATGATTTCAGTGGGTTCGGATTCAGCACCCAAACTTTAGTCAAGTTCGTCAAAACCTTGTTTGTACCGAACCCAGGTATATTCCCATCCCTAATGGATAGGTGCGAAGTGCATATTATATTTCTTCTGTACAGGTAAGTGCTTTGTGCAAGGTTTTTACTTACAGGGTCACTAAAGAAGAAATAATCAATTTTTATGCTATTATAGTCCAAAGTTGCTGCACTGCTTAATTGTGATGTTTTAGTGCTCCATGCCATGCATAACCAGACTGTGTGAAGTAGTTAAAAAGCAACATGTTAGATTTTAAAGCTCAAAGTCTACTTCATACTGTGATAAATATTGACTTATTTCTATAAATACTTAACTTGCTGCTAATTTGTATGATGTTGAAATATATTGCCCATGGAATACAAAAATGCAGACAACAGCTATCAATAACAACAATCCCTGGATCTAACCCAGATTATGCTCTGTAAACTGCAGACTCTGTAAACTGCAGTTAAATGCTTTCACAACATCTTTTCTTTGTATCCCTGTACATTTAAGTTCTACATGCTGTTTTTAATATATATATATATATATATATATATATATATATATATACAGTATCTCACGAAAGTGAGTACACCCCTCACATTTTTGTAAATATTTTATTATATCTTTTCATGTGACAACACTGAAGAAATGACACTTTGCTACAATGTAAAGTAGTGAGTGTACAGCTTGTATAACAGCCCATTCAGACTGGCGTGACATGACTTTGTGGGGTGACCTGTAAAGTCGCGGTGCACGCTGTGCACCGCGACTTAGGCGCGACTTGCACGGACTTCATATAATTGAAGTCAATGCAAGTCGCCTCCAGGTCGCCCCAAAGTAGTACACAACCCTTTTTCTAAGTCGGAGCGACTTGTGTCGCTCCTATTAGAACGGGTCCTGTACTACTCAATGGCAAGCGACCGACCGCGACTTGTCAGGCGACCAAGTCGCCTGACAAGTCACGCTAGTCTGAATGGACTGTTACAGAGTAAATTTGCTGTCTCCTCAAAATTACTCAACACAAAGCCATTAATGTCTAAACTGCTGGCAACAAAAGTGAGTATACCCCTAAGTTAAAAAATGTCTAAATTGGGCCCAAAGTGTCAATATTTTGTGTGGCCACCATTATTTTCCAGCACTGCCTTAACCTTCCTGGGCATAGAGTACGCCAGAGCTTCACAGGTTGCCACTGTAGTCTTCTTCCACTCCTCCATGATGACTTCACTGAGCTGGTGGATGTTAGAGATCTTGTGCTCCTCCACCTTCCATTTGAGGATGCCCCACAGATCCTAAATAGGGTTTAGGTCTGGAGACATGCTTGGCCAGTCTATCAGCTTTACCCTCAGCTTCTTTAGCTTCTGTTTTTTTTTTTTCAGTTGAGCCAGATGGCCTTGTGTCTTTTTTCAACCTGACTAACTATGTAACTATGTAAGGCAGTGGTCATCTTGGAGGTGTGTTTTGGGTCATTATCATGTTGGAATACTGCCCAGCGGCCCAGTCTCTGAAGGGAGGGGGATCATGCTCTGCTTCAGTATGTCACAGTACTTATTGACATTCATGGTTCCCTCAATGAACTGTAGCTCCCCAGTGTTGGCACTTGGCAGCACTCATGCAGCCCCAGACCATGACACTCCCACCACAATGCTTGACTGTAGGCAAGACACACTTATCTTTGTACTCCTCACCTGGTTGCTGCGACACACGCTTGACACCATCTGAACTAAATACATTTTTATCTTGGTCTCATTAGACCCCAAGACATAGTTCCAGTAATCCATGTCCTTTGTCTGCTTGTCTTCAGCAGACTGTTTGCGGGATTTCTTGCGCATCATCTTTAGAAGAGGCTTCCTTCTGGTACAATAGCCATGCAGACCAATTTGATGCAGTGTGCGGCATATGGTCTGAGTACTGACAGGCTGACCCCCACCCCTTTAACCTCTGCAGCAATGCTGGCAGCACTCATATGTCTATTTCCCAAAGACAACCTCTGGATATGACGCTAAGCACGTGCACTCAACTCTTTTGGTTGACCATGGCGAGGCCTGCTCTGAGTGGAACTTGTCCTATTAAACCGCTGTATGGTCTTAGTCATCGTGCTGGAGCTTGGTTTCAGGGTCTTGGCAATCTTTTTATAGCCTAGGCCATCTTTATGTAGAGCAACAATTCTTTTTTCAGATCCTCAGAGTTCTTTGCCATGAGGTGCCATGTTGAACTTCCAGTGACCAGTATGAGGGAGTGAGAGCGATAACACCAAATTTAACACACCTGCTTCCCCCTTCACACCTGAGACCTTGTAACACTAACGATTGACATGACAACGGGGGAAGGGGGGGATAGCTAATTGGGTCCAATTTGGACATTTTCACTTAGGGGTGTACTCACTTTTGTTGCTAGCGGTTTAGACATTAATGGCTGTGTGTTGAGTTATTTTTAGGGGACAGCACATTTTCACGGTTATACAAGCTGTACACTCACTACTTTACTTTGTAGCAAAGTGTAATTTCTTCAGTGTTGTCACATTAAAAGATATATATATTTACACACTAGGTGTTACCTTGGTGGTTCAAGCACTATCACAGAGGTTCAACGCAGAGGTTCAACCTTATTTATCTGGTATGCAAGTGGCTACAACTAGAGTCTTTGTCTGAGCCACAAATATTGGAGCGTGTGGCCATGGCCCGTTACCTGAGGTCTTTACCTATTCCCCTGCAGAAGTTAGTGAGCCAAGGGGACCCCAAGTCAGCTAATAATCTGGTGTCTGGTGGAGCTCATTGAGAGGTGCTTTGCTGCTAAGAGCCTGGTTGCCTCTCCTACAAAATTTACAGACTTTACACCCAAAACCACAGTCTCCCCAGGCAACCGGTAAAACTGTTCCAGAGGAAGTGGGTGGTAAGCATGGCAAGGAGATAAAACCTAAATACACCACTGTGTGGGCGTATGCACTTTAAGATAACCGTAGTGTCACAAACCACCACGCAGGATGGATGTTGAATAATCGCAGTCTCCTCTTGCACACAAATCCTCAGTGATCATATATAAAAAAGAGAAAATCTCCACTCGTGTGATAACGTTTTAAACTATGAGCTTTATTCTACATGGTGAACCTTCTCCTATTGCACTTACATGGTTAACTTTAAAAAAGCACATTGGTGTAATTACAGAACAGATGTGGAGCGTTCCAGGGGTCCCTACCACCTCCACGCTGGTTACCGGATCTCTGAAACAGTCCTCCACTCCTTCGCCAAACAATTCGGTATACCGTGTAGCCACGCCCCAACGTTTTGTCACTTCCGACTTCTACTGGGGGGTGGCTACACAGGTCGGCAGACCGGCTTATCAGGCAGCAAGCAGACATCAATCCCTTTCAATGGTCACTGGATGGTAATCACTCCCCGCATTCCCATACTCACTTATCCACCTGTTCAGTTAACCCGTAAAAAAACGGGACCGATCAAATATGCTCTTTCACACGCCATCATAGCTCATGGCAATGTTCAATACTATTCACGTGTGGTAAGCAGGAACTTTAATTAGTCTGTTCGTTTGTTCCAGTAGGTGAGAGCGCTTATCCAACTGTTCTTTTAACCTGTTCAATGTTGGTGTGGACCTAATTAGGTGTCCCATTGTACACTTTTTATGGGCCATTGATGTCCCTTGTGTATAAAAAATTGTACAATTAGCAGTATAATTAAAAAATTATCACATGTACTCCCTAAACAAATAATTGGAGATACAGATTATAAATTAATAAAATACAGATTAAAAATGCAATGAAAATCAATCTATGTATAAAGATGAATTTAAAACATATGCAATAATCTAAAATGCAATTAAAATTTAAATGAATATATAAAATATATTAGGAATGGATTCTGGAAAAGGAAAAGATGGTGCCTATCTAAAGGATAAATATTGTCTTATAATTAATAATTACTAATAAAACAATTGAGATCGAGTTCGATATTTAAACCCTGAGGCTCTAAAGTATGCGCACTAAACGCACTTTGAAAATCAGAATAGGCAATCATGTTCAAAATATTAAAAAAGGATAGAAGTATCATAGTGTATCCAAGCGCTTCCACCACAGAGATCTGAGCGACCTCCGATTTTGGGGTGTAGAGAGGGTCCCCCCTTTTTGGAGAGGATCAAATTGGGTTAGGGACTTATCGAAGTTCGAAACCAAATGGATTCATTTTCTCAATACTTTAGAGCCTCAGGGTTTAAATATTGAACTCGATCTCAATTGTTTTATTAGTAATTATTAATTATAAGACAATTTTCATCCTTTAGATAGGTCCATATTGATTAATGAAAATGACTTAAGAACAAACATATAATTTTTTGATAGGAATTTGATACTTGTTTTCTTTTTCTCTCCTAGATATGTGTTTCGTTTCTAAATTTAAAGAAAATTATTTTATTTTATTTTTTTTCAGGATTTTTGAATTCTACTATGACCATGAGACAAGCACAGCTAAACCTCTATTTGTCACAATTATGTTATCAAGGACTATCATTTTTTGGATGGACTTCAATGTTTTTCTCATATGGACTTGTTTCATAAGAGACACTCTGATCGTTCGATCATTATGAGAGGGGGAGTTGGGATGCGATTCTCATATATTAATTTTTTCATGAATTGTCTGATATAGGAGAATATAAGTGTTTGGAGCTTGAAAATAATTTACACATTGTGTTGCTTTTTTTAAATAGAATGGATTATACAGTTATGGAAACATAAGTGACTCGGTTTTGACATTGAAATTTGATACTTTCTCCTACACAACCTTTGTTAGATCCTTGGAAGATTGATATCACAGCAACTGCTAATAGTAATGATACTAGTTTACTAGTTGAGTTTACATTATGGTTGTTACATCTAGGTTTCTTAATTATTTTACAGAAATACATATTATGAAAAACTGAAAAAAAATTGTTTTACTTTACTAATTTTGTTAGACCCTTTTTAGTGGGCGAGTCGGGAGGAGGCTGTTTTTTTTCTCGTGCGTAGTGCAGCTTTTATGCTGCCCCCCTGCAATGTGTTGGCCTAGGCCAAGATACAGCACTGCGCCCACACCATGAGAATGGGGGGGCCATGATCTCTGGTAAGAGTTTAACCATTGGGAGTGGTTTGTGGCACATTGATGGAGGAATCTTTAAGGAGCTTGAACTTTACTCACAAGAGCCACAGCTGGATAGTGCACATGGGACTCTGATTACTGAGAGGACCATATCCACGATTTCTTCACAGTTGGCACGAGTGTTTTCAGCACCTTGAGGGACTTTATATTTATTTCTATTTTGCATATTTTATTCATGGAATTAATGATATAATGTTTATGGAAATGTAAACAGGCAAATATTTATTTATTTTATTTGTTTGTATTACTTTATGCACAACTTGGTGTAGGAATTTTGTTTGTATGTACACTAATTTAGCAATCATTTTTATATAAATTGCAGCAATTTACGACCAATTGACACAGGATTGGCACAATATTTATTTATTTATTCATATATTTTAGTGCGAGGGATTAGCACTATTTAAATTTATATTTCTAAAAGAAAGTTTTGCCTTTAGTTGTACTTTAATAAAAAAGAAGAACTGTGACCAGGTGCCTAGGGTATTATGCCTCCATCCCCATATGTAGCATACATACAACCAATATTTGCCCATTGGACTTTAAATGAGGCATAATACAAAAGTCAAAAAATATAAATTTCTTGTATAAAGATTGGACACATAAATGTGTAAAGTACACATAAAAAATGTTTGGCATATCAAGCCAATGGGTTACACATATCAATATACAGTATACTGTATATAAGAGTATATTTGCAAGTACATGCGAGAGGAATGCATCTTGTAACCCACTTCTTCAGGAGTAAATGCCTTCAATAACCGAACCCTATACTAAAAAACAAATACATAAATTATATTAAAGCACTGACCTTATTGTTTTAATTCATAACATTTATTTCTATTTATTTTATTGGTTATAAATGAGTTTACTGTATTTGTTGCTATGCGCCTGGCAAAGAAGTAATCAAGATCCTTTGTTTACCATGCTTCAGTTTGTGAATAAATAAAAAGCTGTTCAGCACAGAGCACCTCCTATTCACTATTTACCTCTATTCACTGTCAAGTACAGCTGATGCTGCAGAGAAAGGGGCTGAGGAATTTTTGTATAAAGCAAAAATGGTGCTGCGCTATTCAGAAACCAATGTGCTAGATTCCTTTTAAGGTAAATGGTATAATAGCTATAATTAACCAGTAAGGTGCAAAAGAAACATAAAATGTCTGTAGAGAAGTATGAAAAATGCCAGCACTACACAGTAGACAGGGTGCAAAAGAATGAAGAATTAGATCCAAATGGTCATAGATGCAGCTAAACAACTAAAGCAACTAAATAAATGACAAAGTATTCAATCTCATAAATTCAAAAAACAAGAATATAGGGGTGGTGATTAGAAAACATAAATACCAAATACAGATGATGTATAAAGTATAAAAAACAGATAATTGATCTTCTAAATATACTGTACGGGAAAAGGCAAAAAAACTCTCAATGACGTCCAGCTGAGAGAGCGTAAGAACAAGTATACTCTCTGGAACAAGTATCGTTAAAACGAATAAATAAATAATCAAATCCAGGGATTTAGAACTAGTAGCTAAAGACCAAATGTTCCCTCAAGGGTAAAAAAACATTGGGGGCTAATAAATAAAAAAATCCAGGGATTTGGGAGTAGTAGCCAAAGGTTAGTCCACCTCCTCCTTTGGATATTGGCAAAGTGGTATGCTACTATGGAAAAAACAAGTCCATAAGGAGGGTATGTATAGCCCAGATAATCTTCAGCTGTCACTCCCAGAGGGAAAGGAATGGAGTGAAGCTCTCAAAAAATGTCCCACGGGAGGTGGGAGGGATGTAATTCACTCCTGGTAAAGTGTAGCTGTGCTATCTGCTTACCTTACTGCTATAAGGTAACAGCAAAAAAAAAAAAAAACTGGTATCCCCAGCGGGTCTGTGCTTTTACAGGTCCTCCTGCTTGTTCCACAAGGCTCCAGGGGAGGCTTTCTGTGGTTAATATATCCCTTAGTCCTGGCGAAGGGTGCTCCAACAGGTGGGTATAAGGAGAGAAAGGGACTCCGATAGTGTAATATATATTAAAAAAGAATAGCGCGCAAATGCAAAAGAAATAACTACCAAATCTGAAGACAATCCATAAATAAAAATGGGGGTTTGGTCCCACCATATGGCCATATCGTGCTCAAGCCCACTACTGCGTCAAAGTACCCCATTATCAGTGGGTCCTACACTATCCATGAAAAAGAGATGAATCCAGCCTAACCCTTGGAGATAATACTCCTTGCTGGGAAGGATGTGCAAATGCACTACAGGGGACTCCTACTATATCCACTAGATGGTGGACACTGATTGAGTACAGGTGTGTGTGGGGGGGTGGGGAGGGTTGCTCAACCTCGATAGTCTGGTCAGACCGAATACATAATAAACAGGAAAAAAATTTGGGGGAGCATACCCATGTATTTCTAAAGCTGCTGCAGCTATGAACCAAAAGACATGTATATTAAAAAAGAATAGCGCGCAAATGCAAAAGAAATAACTACCAAATCTGAAGACAATCCATAAATAAAAATGGGGGTTTGGTCCCACCATATGGCCATATCGTGCTCAAGCCCACTACTGCGTCAAAGTACCCCATTATCAGTGGGTCCTACACTATCCATGAAAAAGAGATGAATCCAGCCTAACCCTTGGAGATAATACTCCTTGCTGGGAAGGATGTGCAAATGCACTACAGGGGACTCCTACTATATCCACTAGATGGTGGACACTGATTGAGTACAGGTGTGTGTGGGGGGGTGGGGAGGGTTGCTCAACCTCGATAGTCTGGTCAGACCGAATACATAATAAACAGGAAAAAAATTTGGGGGAGCATACCCATGTATTTCTAAAGCTGCTGCAGCTATGAACCAAAAGACATGTATATTAAAAAAGAATAGCGCGCAAATGCAAAAGAAATAACTACCAAATCTGAAGACAATCCATAAATAAAAATGGGGGTTTGGTCCCACCATATGGCCATATCGTGCTCAAGCCCACTACTGCGTCAAAGTACCCCATTATCAGTGGGTCCTACACTATCCATGAAAAAGAGATGAATCCAGCCTAACCCTTGGAGATAATACTCCTTGCTGGGAAGGATGTGCAAATGCACTACAGGGGACTCCTACTATATCCACTAGATGGTGGACACTGATTGAGTACAGGTGTGTGTGGGGGGGTGGGGAGGGTTGCTCAACCTCGATAGTCTGGTCAGACCGAATACATAATAAACAGGAAAAAAATTTGGGGGAGCATACCCATGTATTTCTAAAGCTGCTGCAGCTATGAACCAAAAGACATGTATATTAAAAAAGAATAGCGCGCAAATGCAAAAGAAATAACTACCAAATCTGAAGACAATCCATAAATAAAAATGGGGGTTTGGTCCCACCATATGGCCATATCGTGCTCAAGCCCACTACTGCGTCATCGGATTCATCTCTTTTTCATGGATAGTGTAGGACCCACTGATAATGGGGTACTTTGACGCAGTAGTGGGCTTGAGCACGATATGGCCATATGGTGGGACCAAACCCCCATTTTTATTTATGGATTGTCTTCAGATTTGGTAGTTATTTCTTTTGCATTTGCGCGCTATTCTTTTTTAATATACATGTCTTTTGGTTCATAGCTGCAGCAGCTTTAGAAATACATGGGTATGCTCCCCCAAATTTTTTTCCTGTTTATTATGTATTCGGTCTGACCAGACTATCGAGGTTGAGCAACCCTCCCCACCCCCCCACACACACCTGTACTCAATCAGTGTCCACCATCTAGTGGATATAGTAGGAGTCCCCTGTAGTGCATTTGCACATCCTTCCCAGCAAGGAGTATTATCTCCAAGGGTTAGGCTGGATTCATCTCTTTTTCATGGATAGTGTAGGACCCACTGATAATGGGGTACTTTGACGCAGTAGTGGGCTTGAGCACGATATGGCCATATGGTGGGACCAAACCCCCATTTTTATTTATGGATTGTCTTCAGATTTGGTAGTTATTTCTTTTGCATTTGCGCGCTATTCTTTTTTAATATACATGTCTTTTGGTTCATAGCTGCAGCAGCTTTAGAAATACATGGGTATGCTCCCCCAAATTTTTTTCCTGTTTATTATGTATTCGGTCTGACCAGACTATCGAGGTTGAGCAACCCTCCCCACCCCCCCACACACACCTGTACTCAATCAGTGTCCACCATCTAGTGGATATAGTAGGAGTCCCCTGTAGTGCATTTGCACATCCTTCCCAGCAAGGAGTATTATCTCCAAGGGTTAGGCTGGATTCATCTCTTTTTCATGGATAGTGTAGGACCCACTGATAATGGGGTACTTTGACGCAGTAGTGGGCTTGAGCACGATATGGCCATATGGTGGGACCAAACCCCCATTTTTATTTATGGATTGTCTTCAGATTTGGTAGTTATTTCTTTTGCATTTGCGCGCTATTCTTTTTTAATATACATGTCTTTTGGTTCATAGCTGCAGCAGCTTTAGAAATACATGGGTATGCTCCCCCAAATTTTTTTTTCCTGTTTATTATGTATTCGGTCTGACCAGACTATCGAGGTTGAGCAACCCTCCCCACCCCCCCACACACACCTGTACTCAATCAGTGTCCACCATCTAGTGGATATAGTAGGAGTCCCCTGTAGTGCATTTGCACATCCTTCCCAGCAAGGAGTATTATCTCCAAGGGTTAGGCTGGATTCATCTCTTTTTCATGGATAGTGTAGGACCCACTGATAATGGGGTACTTTGACGCAGTAGTGGGCTTGAGCACGATATGGCCATATGGTGGGACCAAACCCCCATTTTTATTTATGGATTGTCTTCAGATTTGGTAGTTATTTCTTTTGCATTTGCGCGCTATTCTTTTTTAATATACATGTCTTTTGGTTCATAGCTGCAGCAGCTTTAGAAATACATGGGTATGCTCCCCCAAATTTTTTTCCTGTTTATTATGTATTCGGTCTGACCAGACTATCGAGGTTGAGCAACCCTCCCCACCCCCCCACACACACCTGTACTCAATCAGTGTCCACCATCTAGTGGATATAGTAGGAGTCCCCTGTAGTGCATTTGCACATCCTTCCCAGCAAGGAGTATTATCTCCAAGGGTTAGGCTGGATTCATCTCTTTTTCATGGACAGTGTAGGACCCACTGATAATGGGGTACTTTGACGCAGTAGTGGGCTTGAGCACGATATGGCCATATGGTGGGACCAAACCCCCATTTTTATTTATGGATTGTCTTCAGATTTGGTAGTTATTTCTTTTGCATTTGCGCGCTATTCTTTTTTAATATACATGTCTTTTGGTTCATAGCTGCAGCAGCTTTAGAAATACATGGGTATGCTCCCCCAAATTTTTTTCCTGTTTATTATGTATTCGGTCTGACCAGACTATCGAGGTTGAGCAACCCTCCCCACCCCCCCACACACACCTGTACTCAATCAGTGTCCACCATCTAGTGGATATAGTAGGAGTCCCCTGTAGTGCATTTGCACATCCTTCCCAGCAAGGAGTATTATCTCCAAGGGTTAGGCTGGATTCATCTCTTTTTCATGGATAGTGTAGGACCCACTGATAATGGGGTACTTTGACGCAGTAGTGGGCTTGAGCACGATATGGCCATATGGTGGGACCAAACCCCCATTTTTATTTATGGATTGTCTTCAGATTTGGTAGTTATTTCTTTTGCATTTGCGCGCTATTCTTTTTTAATATACATGTCTTTTGGTTCATAGCTGCAGCAGCTTTAGAAATACATGGGTATGCTCCCCCAAATTTTTTTCCTGTTGATAGTGTAATATAGTTGAGGGTAAAATTTATCAAAGATAATGGCTAAAAACACTCACATTAAATCAAAGCCGCACAAGCCGCATACAGCTCATGAGAAGTTGGCCAGTCCTCCGGCAACTAATCCAATGCTATCAGCTTCCCTATGCGTATCGTCACCGTCACGTGACTTCACGTAAAAGCACAGACCCGCTGGGGATACCAGTTGTATGCTGTTACCTTACAGCAGTAAGGAAAGCAGGTAGCACAGCTACACTTTACCACAAGTGAATTACATCCCTGCCGTAAGACATTTTTTGAGAGCTTCACTCCATTCCTTTCCCCCTGGGAGTGACAGCTGAAGATTATCTGGGCTATACATATCCTCCTAATGGACCTGTTTTTTTCCCATAGTAGCATACCACTTTGCCAATATCCAAAGGAGGAGGTGGACTTACCTTTGGCTACTACTCCCAAATCCTTGGATTTATTTATTTATTAGCCCCAACCTTTTTTACCCTTGAGGGAACATTTGGTCTTTAGCTACTATTTCTAAATCCCTGGATTTATTTATTTATTTATTAGTTTAAACGTTACTTGTTCAAGAGAGTATACTTGTTTTTACACTCTCGAAGCTGGACGTCATTGAGAGTTTTTTCTGCCTTTTCCCGTACAGTATAATTAGAAGATCAATTATGTGTTTTTTTATACATCATCTGTATTTGGCATCTATGTTTTCTAACCACCACCTCTATATTCTTGTTTTTTGAATTTATGAGTTTGAATACTTTGACATTTATTTAGTTGCTTTAGTTGTTTAGCTGCATCTATGACTATTTGGATCTAATTCTTCATTCTCTTGCACCCTGTCTACTGTGTAGTGCTGGCATTTTTCATACTTCTCTACAGATATTTTATAGTTCTTTTGCACCTTACTGGTTAATTACAGCTATTATACCATTTACCTTAAAAGGAATCTAGCACATTGGTTCGTGAATAGCACAGCACCATTTTGGCTTTATGTGACTGCTCCAGTTGACAGTAGGGAAATGTCATCTCCGGTGTTTGCTGCTGTACCACTATAGTTATTTTGTGAAGTGTGATAGTGCGTGGGTACCCTCCCAAATCTTGTACTGGGGAATTTTTGTTCTTTCTCTGCCTTAAACCCCCTGATATTTCACCAAAGCCCTCCAACGGGGCTCCTAAAATTATAAAAAAAATTAAAATAAAATAATATTGTAAAAAATTATTTAAAAAAAATTAGAAATTAAAAAATAAAATATAAAAAATATAAAATAAAATATTAAAAATGAAAATTACTGACACCGACCACTGCCCCACTGACACCAATCTCTGCTCTACTGACACCATCCACTGTCCTACTGACATCAACTTCTCCCATACTGACATGTCCACTGCTCTACTGACACCGCTCATTGCTCTACTGACACAATCCATGTTGTAATCCATTTTAAAATGTTTGTTTACATTTATTGATAAAAGTGTGTGTGTGTGTGTATGTAAATGTATATGTACTGTATATTTGTGTGAATATATATATATATATATATATATATACACACATACTGTATATATATATATATATATATATATATATATATATATATATATATATATGTATATGTATATGTAGCAGGATTCCCAGGCGTTTGCATGATATGGATCCGCCTGGTTTACCGCTAGCAACAACAGCACATTTAAGCATATTCTCCAAGTGTGAGCACTGAGACAATGACCAGTCCAGTATCTTTGAGGTTTTATATTTATTGAGAACTTGGATGGGAGAAGGGAATGAGTGGGATACTCCTTTGGCTCAACTATGCACAAATTGCTAGGGACAACTGAAAAATGCCATTTGGCGCTGACTTGACGCTGGCTAGATGCCGGTCAATGCCGGTTGACGCTGGTTAACGCTGGCTTGCTGCCGTTAACTCCAAACTGACTTTGGACTGCTTTCCTGTATAAAGAAGTCCTCTTTGAGCTCTCTTAAGCACTCTTTGCTGAGGTAGCTACTTCTATGACTGCTGCGCTGCTAAACACTTCAGGGCCTGCACTGGAGCCCCCTTTCACTCACTTATTTTCAGGGCTTAGACTCTGGCACCCCCTTTCTAAGCCTTCTCTACTGGTTAGCTGGCTCCCTGGTCCCGCTGACATTCTGGAGTGGTCCCCTCTCCCAGGCAGACCCCTGGGCAGTTTCGAGTACTCACAATGCTGTTTTTCCTGGAAAATTCTGCCCAGCAGCTCCACTAGGTCCACAGCCCACTGGATCCCTCTCTCAACTTTCGTCCTCTAGGCCGACTGCCCAGGACACCCTCACTAGCGCTGACAGGAGGAGAGACAGCCGTCACCCTCCTCCTGGGACTCTGCTTCCCGCCAAAGACCCCCTGTCACATGCTCCCCTCAGACTTATAGCTCACCCCAGGGTGCATTGCGGCAAACTCCGCCCACTGAGATAGCCATAAGCCCTGGTGTGCTATTGACTAGGTTTCCTCCATTGTCCAATAAGAGCCCTCATTGGAAACAGTGGGGAGACTCCCTAGGCTCAACAGGTCACACCTGGGAACATGTGACAGCCTAACTAAATGATCAGGCCCCCCTGATATGCAGACAGGGCCACCTATATGCTTTTTCCTAGCACCTACCTAGGAGTGTGCTACATCCACCCCCCCCCCCCCACCAAAAAATTAACCATGTCCCCATTGGCTCTGAGACAGCCGCCTCCTACAAAAAACCTGCCAAAAATCAAGAGTATCCCACAAACTTGGAAAAGGGGAAAAGGGAAGAATGAATGTACAAATAAATTAAGTACAAAAATATAAGGACATTTCTGTTTATACAAATATACATAATATATTAGGTGCATGAAAAGATGCACCCCCCCACCAAACAAACTTTGTTTGGTAAGGATGGAACATATTTACACATCCTGACTGTCTATCTCTAATGTGAGCCCACCTGTAGAGAAAAATGTTAGTTAGTCACATGTCACAAGATAATCATCACATGACTATCTGCCTGAAAAGTTGAGTAAGAAGACCCTCCTCGCAAGGACGACCTTCTTAATTCATTCCCTGACTCCTCTGCTATTCAATGCTTGACACGCCGGGTCCAATCTCCCCCCTCCTCCTGGGGGAATCCGTGCCCTACCACTGACTACCTAGTTGCAGAGTCCTTTGGAGAAGACAATTACAGCATCTTCCTGCTGTCTCTCATGATACTCCTCCTGGTGGAAACAGGGCAAACCACTGTTTGTGGCTCAGTGGCCTGCAGTCCTGCTGAGTCAGGGAAATGTAAGGGGTCTTTCAGAGCAGCCCCCCACCAAACTTCTTGGATGCACCGCCCATCACTGCGACAGTCACCCGTTTTGATTCAGTTATTTCTTAAGCAACAATTGTAATCCAGAGATCCTGGCCCATTGACACAAGGGATCTTGTGAAGTTGGAGTTCCTCTTTAGGACCCTGGTCCGATGGCCCAAGGGGTCTGTAGAACAAAAATTTTGCCAACAATAACTTGAACATCAACCGTAACTGTGAACTTCAGCATTATACTTTCTTTGTAATGATGGCTAGCCAGCCGTACTTTGCTCAGTCTTGCAGGTGTAAAATTTTGATTTTTTCAAATATAATACTCTGGGTGGGGGACCCTGACAAGATCCGCCTGAGTGGGGACAAACCTTTCCGAGAAAGAGTCCGGCGAGTTCCCTTAGGTGACTTAGAAGATCTACGTCAGCAGCTGGCGGAACTCAAGAAGACTGAGGTTATTCGAGAATCCAGGAGCCCATATGCTTCTCCGATAGTGGTAGTCCGGAAGAAAAACTGATCTTTGAGGCTTTGTATCGACTACCGAACACTGAACAGAAGAACCATCCCAGACCAGTATACCACTCCTCGAATTGAAGACGCCCTACAGAGCCTGTCAGGGGCGAAGTGGTTCAGTGTGATGGACTTAAAGAGTGGGTACTATAAGATCCCCATGCACCCTGAAGACCGGGAGAAGACAGCCTTCATAACCCCCGTGGGGTTCTTTGAGTTCAATCGCATGCCCCAGGGGTTGTCAGGAGCCCCTGCTACTTTCCAGAGGCTGATGGAAAGGACTGTTGGGGATATGAATTTGATAGAGGTACTGGTATACTTGGATGATGTTATCGTGTTTGGCAGGACTTTGGAAGAACACGAGGAGAGGTTGGAAAAGGTCCTGAAGAGGCTACATGAAGAAGGCCTGAAGCTCTCTCCTGAGAAGTGTCAGTTCTATCAATCCTCAGTCCATTACCTGGGCCACATCGTGTCTGCAGAAGGGGTGGCCACCGACCCGGACAAGCTGGAAGCTGTCGCCTCCTGGCCGAGACCAACAAATGTGACCGAACTTTGGTCGTTCCTGGGCTTTTGCTCCTATTACAGGAGGTTTGTGGAGGGGTTCGCCAAGATTGCCCGACCCCTCAATGAGCTACTAAAGAACGAGGAAGATGACGTTCCTGAACTGGTCAAGCCGGTGAAGTCCACCATGGGACCCCGGAAGGCTAAGGAATCCATCCAGGATCAGTGGACCCCAGAATGTGAAGGGGCTTTCATTCAGCTGAAAAAGAATCTAACCACTGCCCCTGTGTTGGCCTACGCAGACCCCATGAAACCACATGAACTACATGTCGATGCCAGCCGAGATGGGCTGGGTGGGGTACTCTACCAGGAACATGAGGGTCACTTGCGACCTGTTGCCTACGTGAGCAGGAGTCTACTAACTGCTGAGAATAATTATCTTACCCACAAACTTGAATTCTTGGCCTTAAAGTGGGCAGTGGTCGACAAACTGAAAGATTACCTGTACGGAGCTGAATTCATTGTCAAGACGGATAATAATCCCCTTACCTATCTGTTGACTACAGCCAAGCTGGATGCCACAGGACACAGATGGTTGGCTGCCCTCTCTAGCTTCAACTTTAGCCTGAAGTATCGGCCAGGAATCGGGAACAGGGATGCAGATGCCCTATCCAGAAGGTTACATGCACCACACGAACCTGATGAAGAATGGACCCATTTGGCTCCAGAAGGGGTGCGTGCCCTATATCAGGGAACTGAACTTCGATCCAGAGGAGGATCAAGAGCCGAAGAGATTGGGGTTTCGGCTGTCGGAGTACCCAAATACTATTGCAGGGTGAACCAAGTTTAAGGGGAAGATTTACCCCGGTTGTCCAAAAGGGACTTGAGGAAGGAGCAGCTGGAAGACCCTCTGGGGAAACTTCTTTTGGAAGCATTGGAGATCCAGCGCCCTGAGTTACTTCTAACGGACTCTCCTCAAGGGGCCCGTCTTTTGCATAGAGAGTGGACCCGGCTACAGATCCGAGAAGGGGTGGTCTACCAAAGAGGTCCATACGAAGATCTGGAGGAGAAGTGGCAACTGTTCTTACCAGCTAAATACAGAGAGAGAGTTCTGGCTGTTCTTCATGACAATCATGGCCATCTGGGACCTGAAAGAACTTTTCAGCTTTTCAGAGACAGGTTCTACTGGCCCTGTATGAGGACCGAAGTTGAAGGATACTGTCATTCTTGTGTCCGATGAATACAGAGGAAGACTCTGCCACGTCAAGCAGCCCCAATGGGCCATCTGCAAAGCCAGGGACCCATGGAACTGGTGTGCATTGATTTCCTTTGCCTAGAGCCTGATCTGAGTGGTCAAGGGAATGTCCTTGTGGTAACAGACCATTTTACCAGGTACGCCCAAGCATACCCAACAAAGGATCAGAAGGCCTCAACGGTAGCCAAAGTTCTTGTAGAGAAGTTCTTTGTACACTATGGGTTACCACAACGCCTCCATTCAGATCAGGGAAGGGACTTTGAAAGCAGACTGATCAAGAGACTGTTAGATCTGTTAGGCATTCAAAAGACTAGAACTACTCCATACCATCCACAAGGGGATGCCCAGCCTGAACGATTTAACAGGACTCTTTTGGACATGTTAGGGACTTTGAGCTCAGAGAAGAAACAGCATTGGGGCAAACATGTAGCTGCCATTGTGCATGCTTACAACAGTACTGTCAGTGATGTTACTGGATATTCCCCTTATCGTCTAATGTTTGGACGAGAGGCTCGGTTGCCAGTGTATTTGGCCTTTGGCATCTCGCCCAATCACACCTCTTCAGCATCGCACAAGGGATATGTGGACCGACTGAGGAAGAGTCTGAAATCGGCCTATGATAAAGCTCAGGCAACATCTGATCAACGTGGACTGAGGAATAAAAGGAAATTTGACTTAAAAGTTCGGATCCAAGACTTGCAACCCGGGGACAGGGTATTGTTGAGGAACTTGGCTGTCCCGGGAAAACACAAGTGGGCAGACCGCTGGAAGTCCCAACCTTATGTTATCTGCAAGCAACTACCAAACCTCCCTGTGTATCAAATTCGGCCTGAAGGAAGTGTGGATCCATTGAAGACTTGGCATAGGAACCATCTACTACCTCTCTCTGAAGCAGTTTGCATGCCTCCTGTCGTACATTCGCCAGAGACCCCTTCGACCTCTCGCCTGTCCAGACCAGTCACCAGATCTCAGTCGACACTCCCAGATGTGAGGGAGGGAAATTCTCCATCTGAAGATCTGGAAGATGAAGAGGAGGTACCTGACTGGATGTGGTCATCTCAGTTACCAGAACCCACACCTGCCTCCCTGTCTTCATCCGAATTGGCTGACAGAGGAACCCTTTGTGCAGAAGCACCCGAATTCATACCTTTCCACATGCTTCCAGAAGAAGTAGTTGATGATGAAGATCCTGAGTAGGAGGTTGCACCTTTCTCTGAAAAAGAACTGACCGCTCTTGAAACATCAGATTCCTGTGTGTTGGAACATGAGGAGGAGGACATTGAAGAATCCCCAGAAGTGGCTGGTCCTAGTACCTCTGAGAGGGAAAGAAGAGTCATTCACCCACCCAAAAGACTGACCTATGACCAATTGGGTGAATGCTCGGAAGAAGCTATCTTTACTTCCAAACGAACTCTTGATCAGCCTAGTTCTTCCACCGCAGATTTGGTGGAGGACAACCCTAGCTCACCCCCAGGCACATCTGTACAAGCCACTCAAGTGTCGGGGGTCTGTGAACAGAATTACCTTCCATCCCCCGACAATTGGTGGGAGGTTCCTATGTCGAACCTGTGCTGTAATATGCAGTTGTTAAGTTTGAATTCTGCTTATGAAAAGGAAGATAATTCCCTGTTATGCATATGTTAATGTTTTTATTGTGTACTGCCAACATATGCACTGGAGTACATGCTGTTGTCCTCTTTGGGGACCAAAGTTTCTTAAGTGGGGGGAGTGTGTAGCGGTGTTTCATATGCCTAAAAGATGACTGTTTGACACTTGAGAGGAACTCGGCTCCATCTAGTGGCCAAAACGACACATTGCAGCTGCTCTGGAATTTCCTGTGATGTGATGTGATTTTCCTGTCAGGAAGTTGAGCAGACTACATCATCCAGTGCATCATCTAGTGCTTTGGGAGTACCAGGGTGCACTGCCTCACCGCACAGCCTTCTGGGGGAAGCTTGATAAAGGAAGGGAGGAGCCAGGCTCGGGCCTTCTGCACTGGACTCTGAGCCAAGCAAGAAGCCAGCGCTGTGGATTGATGCTGTATGTTAGGCCAAAGCTTCTGGGCCTGAAGTGACTAAGTTGAAACGTTCCATCTTCAGCAGAAGACCCTTCCCGGAGGTCCTATCGATGCTTGCAGAGACCGGAGTCGTCCACCACAAACACCTACCACGGCTGGTGACAGAGATCAGAGACTAAGTCAGCAGTGGAGAGTCCAGAGGGAAAAAATCCTGTTGGTGAGAGGGCACTTACCCAAAACTGACTTTATTTACCAAAAGAAGTAGCTTTATCCAGAGATAACCGTAGTATAACAGAAGGCCATCCGAGGCCTGTCTCTTCCACAGAAGTTTTACCGCCAAATTTCACAGACGCCCCGCGGTGACTATAAACTGTTAGCTGCCATTCTCTCTCTCTCTCTTGATCATCCGTCTCTAGTGTGGAATACATAGAAACATAGAAACATAGAATGTGTCGGCAGATAAGAACCATTTGGCCCATCTAGTCTGCCCAATATATCTGAATCCTATGAATAGTCCCTGGCCCTATCTTATATGAAGGATAGCCTTATGCCTATCCCATGCATGCTTAAACTCCTTCACTGTATTTGCAGCTACCACTTCTGCAGGAAGGTTATTGCATGCATCCACTACTCTCTCAGTAAAGTAATACTTCCTCATATTACTTTTAAACCTTTGCCCCTCTAATTTAAAACTGTGTCCTCTTGTGGTAGTTTTTCTTCTTTTAAATATGATCTCCTCCTTTACCGAGTTGATTCAACAAATACAAAAAGTCCTGTGCACCAGCATTGCATGCGAAGATCTTGAGAAGAAAGAAGAGAACTGTGTGAAGGGACTCAGATAAGCCTACCTGTCTGGTACTGAGTCTAGCATTTATTATACAAGAGTGTGGGGGTATTTTTTTATCTTTCTAAGTTGGTACAAGTAACTTCTTAAATAGCCATATTTCATTGTATCTCACTTGTTCATTCTGATACATAGTAAATTAAGCCTTAATTTAACGCAATCCTGTGTGTTGTCCCATTGTGTCACCCAGAAGGACTGCAATTGGAGAAACGTAACAAGTCATTATTACTTGCTGAAGTGTAATATTTAAAGTTGTGTTCTCTTGTAGTCATTTGGTGTTCCAGTCCTATTCTGGGTCAGTTGTGCCTAGGGACGGTTCGAGCCAATTCTGTGGGTTGTTAGGCAGGGTGTAGACCCAATAACATAATCAGCAGCTCCTGCGGGGGTGGTGCTACATAGTGTTAAAGGTGTGGTGTGAGTATGTGTGTGGAAATAAGTAGGAAAGAAGGTTAGGCTGCATGTATGTTAAACTATGCATGTAGGAGTACTTTGGGAAACATTAAGTTGTGTGGAGTTGATTTAAAGGGACCAGTATGTTTTGGTGTGCCCTGGGTTGAGTGGTATCTTAGGATTTTTGGTTTGGAGGAAACAGAAGAATGGTCCAAAAGTAAGAAGGTGTTTGGAAGTTGGATGGGAAAGAAGAGATAGAGAGGTTTGGGGATTGAGAGGTATAGCATGCATGGCAAAGCATAGGTGTCAACCTACAAGGCAGTTTCAGAGGAGGAGGGATTTTGTGGAGAGTGAGATATGTCCAATGGAGGAGTATGAGTAGGGAGAGAGGGTGAAACATATTTTTTGGGATTGTGGATTTGCAAGACAAGTATGGAAGGCTTCAGGGGCTGACTAGCAACTTTTGGCCAAGTAGGCAAGTGCAACCCAGAGGCCCATGGAGCAGCGATTCGACCTGCACTTTGTCCTCATCCTCATTCCACACTCAGTAGGACATCAGAAGGGAATTTTTTACTCCTCTTCGCCAGGAAGCCTTTAGGCATGCATAGTTGCCAAACATTTAAAAAAAAATATTTGGAGACACTTTTGCTGTGCATCTAGCATCTTTAATTAGGGGCCAGGCATTGATTTAAATTGGGCATGGTTCTACAAGAAGCATAGCATTAACCCAATTCCACATGTTTGTGAATTCTAAAGTTTGATTTAAAGTAGAATTCTGGGCTATCATTAACTAATCTTAAAACTGTTCCCACACCCCTGACACCACACCTATACTAACCACTCTGTGGAAGAAAGATTTATATACTTACCTAGCTGCAGGAGAGGAGAGAATGTTCTGACAATAGCTGGGAATGCCAGGAAGTGGTGACATCACTCATTGGCTCTCATGTCCCATCTGTTGTAAGTGCTCCCTCCTCTCTCCTGAAACATTGCTGGCTGACACAGGGAACTGTATGACAGGGCTGGACTGGAGTGGCCTGAAAACAGGAATGTTGTATACACAGCTTTCCTCCACAGGGTAGTTAATATAGGTGTTAGGAAGGGGTGGGAGCAGTTTTAACCACTTCCTGCCCAGCCTATAGACAAATGAAAGCTGGGCAGTGACTTTCCCATCCCGACTGGGCGTCATATGATGTACTGTCAGGAAGCGCTGATTGCAGGGCCGTGCAATCTGTCACAGGCTGTGTCAATGGGACACAGCAAATAACTGATCAGAGTACTGGCTCGCTGCTGGTAACATGTGATCATCGTGACGAATCATAGCAGGTCACATGACAGTTGTACATAATGGATGGCTTCCTTTCATACCATCCATTGTGTACAATTCGGTATGTTGCTGTAAATGGTCAATTTGATCACATGGTACAGTCAGGGCCAAACACAGCCCATCTGTACCATGTGATTAGCTTTGACCAATCACAGCTAATCACGATGAAACAGTTTAATTCAGTAAAATGCTTGCTTATAGCAATGTAATTCACTGCTATAAGTTAACATAGCACTTCCCCAGAGTAGTACAATGCTACTATGGTAACATTATATTGCTCTGGTCACAGTGTGTTATAAAAATTGTAAAAAAAAAAAAAAAGAATTAATTCAAATTATAACATATTTTTTTTTTTGTGCTGTCACCAGACAGTGTCCAAAATCACAGCCAGTCACTAAATAATATACCCACTGATTTGGGATATTTTCACCAAAGAAATGTAGCAGAATACATTGTGGGCTAAATTTATGAAGAACAATTATTTATTTGCAAAAAAAAACACATCTTTTCCCTCAAAATGTTCAGTTTTTTTCCATTTATTTAGCAAAAAATAAAAAACCCAGTGGTAAATAAATACCGCCAAAAGAAAGCTCTATTTGTGTGAACAAAATGATAAACAATTTTTTTGGGTACAGTATTGCATGACCACGCGATTGTCATTCAAATTGTGACAGTGCTGATGGCTCAAAATTGGCCTGGGCAGGAAGGGGGTAAAAGTGCCTAGTATTGAAGTGGTTATGATTATATTGGTATACAGTACACCAGAATTCCACTTTAAAGCTTTAGTAACTGCAATTTTTTTAAAAACCTGTAAGACAATTGCATAATGTGCTAGTATGCATCGCATACTAGCACACAATGAAATACTTACGTTAGAACAAAGCCTTCCAGCAGCGCGCTGTCACTGCTGAAGGCACTTCGATCTTCACCTGGTCTTCCTTCTGGGTCCTTCTCCTCCTCCGGTGGTCTGATTGGCTGTTTCGTGATGATATCACTTCTGCAGGTGTGCAGAAGTCATGGACAGCAGCGTGGAGCTCTGAAGGGATGGCACGGGTATGCTGTCCCTTCAGAGTGCATGTGTCTTTGACGTCACTGGCTGCATGCAGTGTGGCTATCTCCTAAATTGTGCAAGTTTAGGAGATATTCACTGGACCTACAGGTAAGCCTTATTATAGACTGTAGGTAAAAGTGCCAAAAAATTACTTTACTACCACTGTAACAGTTACTTACTGTAACAGCTACTTTCTAATAGTTTATTAGCACCTGGTAACCACCCTCTCAAAGGAAGTCTAATCAAAGGAGCCAGAAAAAAAAGGCAGAGCAGTAAAAGACAAATTTTCTGAGTTAAGAATATACAGTATATTTTAAGTTGAACTTTTTAGCAGAGTTTGTGTAATTTCAAGCATTTTTATAGAAACTGTTCTAGTTATCTGCCTAGGTTTCCTTCCTTAACTATCACAGTCTTTGTAGATGCTATGATATAATATTACTGACAATAGGGCTGACACAGTAAAACACCTATCTATACAGAGTGCAATATTATTGGAGCCTTATTCATACCATAGTTTATGAATACACCCGGCAGACAATGCAAGAGCTGGAGGGGCGGAGCTAAGCACTCAGCACAGAGCTAGCTTCCTACTGATGAGAACTGGCACGTGAAGAAGGTGGGGTGGGTGTGATCTCTGAGGCCAGCCACACCCCCTCCCGCCCACTCACACTGCAGGACAAACCAAGGAGAAGTCAGGTTCCCCCTCCCGGATGGTCAAGCAGTAGGAGTCCACAATGAGAGCAGAGGGAGGAGATTCGTCACCAATCTGTTCTGGGCAGCATCCCGCCCCGTAGCATTACTGTGTCAAATCATGCCTCACCTCTCCCTGATGTGCCAGAAATGTCATGCTGTACTGGCACCTGCAGCGGCCTTATTACAGGGTATCAGAGAGGCCCGGAGGGCAATTGTCCCCCTACCCTCCAGCCAAGTCCACCCCTGGAAGGCTTAGTAGAAATAAAGAAAAGATTGACAGGAGTTGATAATGTAGTGTATGAAAACATGATAAGCAGTCCATGAAAGATGGGAAAGAATGAGGAGAGAGTGTTTTGGTTTTTGGTTAGTTGTGTAAAAGAGAGTCCGTGGGATGTGAAAAATATTTTTTATTTTTAGAATGGTATATGTTAGGGTGAGAGAGTATATTGCCATTTGTGAGCGGTTGTTTAGTTATAGATATTCTAATAGTTGTAAGCTGTAAGTGATATTAACCACTTGCCGACCACCAGCAGTACATATACTAAGCGAAAGTCAGCTCTGTCCCGCGAAACAACGTAAATGTACGTCGTTTCGCAGGCCCGCTAGAGGGGGAGCCAATCAGCGGGTCCGGTGGCTGCGATTGCCACCGGCACCCGCAATCGCTCCCCGTGGAGACAGAAAGGCGGTCTGCCGTTGTAAACATGGCAGACCCCTGTTCTGTCAGTGATGAACACAGGTATCCAGTGTTCCTCTTATTTAGGAAAACAGGTCTCTGTGTTCATGCAGCAAGCCCCCCCTCCCCCACAGTTAGAAAGCACTCCCTAGGGACACATTTAACCCTTTGATTGCCCCTGGTATTAACCCCTTCCCTGCCAGTGTCATTAGTACAGTAACAGTGCATATTTTTAGCTCTGATTACTGTAGTATTGTGACTGGTCCCCCCAAAAGTGGCAAAAATTTCAGTGAGAGGTCCGATTTGACCGCCGCAATGTCGCATTCCCGCTAAAAATCTTAGATCGCCGCCATTACTAGTAAAATAAATAAATAAAAAATGACATAAATATTTCCCCTAGTTTGTATATGCGATAACTTTTGCTCAAAGATCAATATATGCTTATTGGGATTTTTTTACCAAAAATATGTAGCAGAATACAAATTGGCCTAAAATTATGAAAAAATTAGATTTTTAAATTTTTTTTCATTGGGAATAATATATAGCAGAAAGTAAAAAAATATAGCTTTTTTCAGAATTGTTGCTTTTTTTTTTTGTTTATATTGCAAAACATAAAAACCGCAGAGGTGATCTAATACCACCAAAAGAAAGCTCTATTTGTGGGAAAAAAAGGACATCAATTTTATTTGGGTACAGCGTTGCACGACTGCGCATTTGTCAGTTAAAGTAATGCAGTGCCGTATCACAAAAAATGGCCTGGTCATTAAGGGGGAAAACCTTCCGGTCCAGAAGTAGTTAAAGGCATTTTTTTTTAAATACCAAACATGTCATACTTACCTGATCTATGCAGTGGTTTTGCACAGAGCAGCGTCTTTTTGGTTCCCCTACCAACGCTTCTGACCCTTCTCTCCTGCCAAGTGCCCCCCCCCGAGCAAGCAGCTTGTTGTGGGGACATCCAAGCAGGCTCACTCCCGAGCCGCTGCTCTTCTTGTCTATTCACGCACAGAGCTGTAGCTCTGCCCTGCCCTCTCTGTATCCTCATTGGCTTGCTGGCTTTGATTGACAATGGCTCCCACTGCTGTCTCAGCTAATGAAAGGGAAAGTCCCCAGAGAGCCGAGGCTCTCGTGCACATCCCTGGATCGTGATGGGGCTCAGGTACAGTGGGGATCGAAAGTTTGGGCACCCCAGGTAAAAATTTGTATTAATGCGCATAAAGAAGCCAAGGAAAGATGGAAAAATCTCCAAAAGGCATCAAATTACAGATTAGACATTCTTATAATATGTCAACAAAAGTTAGATTTTATTTCCATCATTTACACTTTCAAAATAACAGAAAACAAAAAAATGGTGTCTGCAAAGGTTTGGGCACCCTGCAGAGTTAATATCTTGTACTGCCCCCTTTGGCAAGTATCACAGCTTGTAAACGCTTTTTGTAGCCAGCCAAGAGTCTTTCAATTCTTGTTTGAGGTATCTTTGCCCATTCTTCTTTACAAAAGTCTTCCAGTTCTTTGAGATTTCTGGGCTGTCTGTCACGCACTGCTCTTTTAAGGTCTATCCATAGATTTTCAATTATGTTGAGATCAGGAGATTGTGAAGGCCATGGCAAAACCTTCAGTTTACGCCTCTTGATGTAATCCCCCGTGGATTTCGAGGTGTGTTTAGGATCATTATCCATTTGTAGAAGCCATCCTCTCCTTAACTTCAGCTTTTTCACAGATGGCATCAAGTTACCATCCAAAATTTGCTGAAATTTTATTGAATCCATTTTCCTTCTACTCGTGAGATGTTCCCTGTGTCACTGGCTGCAATACAACCCCAAAGCATGATTGATCCACCCCCATGCTTAACAGTTGGACAGAGGTTCTTTTCATTAAATTCTGTGCCCCTTCTTCTCCAAACGTACCTTTGCTCATTCCAGCCAAAAAGTTAAATTTTAACCTCATCGGTCCACAGAACTTGTTTCCAAAATGCATCAGGCTTGTCTATATGTTCATTTGCAAAGTTCAAATGCTGATTTTTGTGGTGAGGACGTAGGAGAGGTTTTCTTCTGATGACTCTTCCATGAAGACCATATTTGTATAAGTTTCTCTTTATAGTGGAATAGTGTACCACAACTCCAGTGTCTGCCAGATCTTTCTGGAAGGATCGTGCAGTCAAACGTGGGTTTTGAATTGTTTTTCTCCCAATCCTGAGAGCTGTTCTGTCTGATATTTTTCTTGGTCTTCCAGATCTTGCTTTAACTTCCACTGTTCCTGATGACTGCCATTTCTTAATTACATTCCAAACAGAGGATATTGACATATGAAAACGCTTTGCTATCTTCTTATAGACTTCTCCAGCTTTGTGAACGTCAACTATTTTCAGTTTCAATTTTCTAGACAACTGCTTAGAAGATCCCATGGTGCTGATTGTTGGGGCAAGGTCAGATGAGTCTGGGCATTTAAAACCTTTGAGATTGACATCACCTGGTCTTCCCAGATGATTGAGAACAATCCATGACACTGGCAGGTCTCAGCCTTGCAAAGGGGGCAGTGCATGCTATAAATTCTGCAGGATGCCCAAACTTTTGCAGACACCATTTTTTTGTTTACTGTCATTTTGAGAGTGTAAATGATGGAAATAAAATCGAACTTTTGTTGACATTATAAGAATGTCTAATCTGTAATTTGATGCCTTTTGGAGATTTTTCCATCTTTCCTTGGCTTCTTTATGCACATTAATACAATTTTTTACCTGGGGTGCCCAAACTTTTGATTCCCACTGTAAGTATTGATTGCTGCACACAGAAGGTTTTTTTAACTTCATGCATAGAATGAAAAATCCTTGAGCCTTTAGAACCCGTTTAAAGCTGGGGCAAGAAAGTGCAGAGAAAATATGTGACTTTAAGCCTTGGGAGACATGCAGCATATTCTTTTTTCATTCTATTTTATTTAGGTGATAACTATTAAATCTATTTTTGATTAAGGCTTTTTGTATTATGAGACTTTTCCAGTATGTTTTTGTTCTTATAGGGAGAGAATAGGATTGACAAAGGTTAGGTATTATGCGGAGGGAGGTATTACATAAAGGAAAGAGTTTGTGTTCATGCGTGCATGTGTTATGAATATAATATGTTATTGGTTTTGTGGGTGATAATTTGATGGGCAAGTTTGATGTAAATAGGTTTATTCATTATGAATGTAGATTATTTGAGAAAGTATTATAAGGATATAATAATATATGAGTTGTGTTGTATTGATCTATATTAAAATGAGGTTTTGTTGCAAATGCTTTTTTTTATAGGTGAGATGGTGTGTAAATATTATACGCAAATGTTATGTTATTCTGTCTTTTGTTGTATTCGGGGAGGGTGGATATAGTTTTTATGTATATAGACAATTGTGGGTTCTGAGTATTGTGGCTTTTTTCTGACTGGTTTATGAGTGTTTTGGGTATTATGTATTTTTTGTTGTAGAAATCTTTGAATATATTGGAAATGTTTTGATTTGTAAATATAGTTGGTAAATATTTTGAAAAATTTAACACAATGTCTTTATTTTTTTAATTTTTTTAAAATAAAAGCCAAAAAACTAATTTATACAGGGCCCCAATGATGACCTGACCTTTTACAGTCGTTTTAGTAATCTAGATATCAACATGAGAGTGTAATTTATTCAGGAAAGCCCCAAAGTATTTTTATGCCTAGTATTTTATCATGTGTACACGCCCCATTGAGGACAGGATCACAAGCAGGCATTTGAACAATGTAGAAATCACTATTAGTAAATGGCAGCCAAAAATTTAATCATTTGTGCCAAGCCCCATATAGGATAGGACCCCCTACACTCATTCTAACACTAAATAAAAAATAGGGTAAATGTATCCAGAAAAAAAAATATTGTCATACCTAGTGGCCAAGAATTTAATCATTTCTACCAGACCTTACTGGTGACAGGACCCCCTACAGCCATTTTAACAATCTAGAAAGCAACACTGTAATTTATTTAGAGGACAAGCTCCAAAATATTGTAGTACCTAGTAGCTAACTGTTTAGTCATTTGTACAGGGCCCCAATGAGGAGGGGACCCTTGCAACCATTTTATTCATTTATTCAGAAAAAAAGGAAATATTGTAGTACATAAGGCCCAGTATTTAGTAATTTGTCATTTTAACATTCTAGAAATCAACATTAGGCTCACAAACTGCACTAATATCCTTTTTATGCCATAGTCTAATTGGTACAAAGTTTAGGCTTGGCTTTATTTTTTTATTTTTTATTTTGTTCCTATAGCTTGTGTAGCACTGCCCCCATGCGGTTGCTTCTAGTTGCGCGTTCTTCTGTGCCGCCTTGATCCTGTGAACATCCCAGCCCCTCTGACACTCTAGGTTTAGACATGTTGTATATACCTTTACATAACACACTGACACAATGCGAATTTGCTTTAGCTCTGGCAGACTTACTTTCTCAAAAAAATGAAGGTTGATTCTGACTAGTTGTAATTCTCTTAGAGATCCAGCTGTAGGGTGTCTGTATACAGTGTTCAAAAGATATAGTAGTGGCTGATAACTGGGTTTTGAGCAAGTGCTCTCTCACCCATATTCTAATGGCTCCTTGGAGAACAATCAAAGTCAATACTCTGTACTGTGAGCATATGAGATGGCTCAAGTCTGCTGATTCAGCAAGTCCAACGACTCCAATATGATCAGCGATATCGCTGGAGTGCCCCTGATGCAGCGGGCAACGTCCCTTTCGTCTGGCCTGAGAATGCAGGTGGCTGGGCGTTGCGCAGTAGGCCGCAGTCCTCTATCGGGGCTGAGAACCGATGCACACACGGGGAAGCAAAAGAGTGTGGGCCTGGTCAGCAGAACCCTATATAGTCTTTCCCAAAATTCTCCTTTGAGTCTGGAGCAGACAGCCTGCTGGGAGGTGAAGTCAATGAACAGTTTGGCAGTTCAGTAACCTCTCTTCAGAAGAACACAACTCCCACAATGCTTTCTTCTAATCTCAGGAGTATGATGCATGAAATCTGAGCCCAGCACTAGGGGAGTACAGAGACAGTCTAGGAGAGCAGAGAACAAGTCTGCAGTGTCAGGTAACTGTAGTCCACTCCTGGCTACATCTGTAGATCTGTTGTGGCTCCTACCTCCACTGTTCAATTCCCATTCTGTGTGTGCCCATCATCTCCATTTGCATCCTTTGTGTACCTATCATCCCCATTCCCTGTATACTCATCCCCTGTGAACCCCTCATCTCCATCCCAATCCTTTGTGTGCCCATCATCCTCACCCCATCTGATCACAGCTAGGCCTCAATCTGAGTCTGATCTCTCCTTCCGCCGGCACTGTATCTCCACCATCCCATACAATATAATCCTACTATTGGGTTTACCAAATTCTCTCCTCCTTCTCTCCCTTTAGTCTCCTAGACTTATCTCTTTATTGAATTCTGATCTGCTTAGTGTTTCCATCCTCCCCTACACATCTCTTCACACAATGCTCTTGTCTCTAGTGTCCCCTGACTTTATTCTTATGTCCATTTTTGGATGGCCAAATTGCAAGGCATATGATATGAAGACTTCCCGAACACTAGAGAACAAACCATCCTGTGCTTAGGCTACAGTTAGGGGGTGCCATTTTGGCAAGGACACTCTCATATGGGGCTGTATCAGTAAACAAAATGGGTGGAAGTTTTATATAAAAATAGATAACGTAAAAAAAAAAAGAAAAAAAGAGAACGTGCTACTTTGCAGTGTGTATTCCCTCAAAAATAACCTGAGATTGCTGCTGTGGAAACGCTACCACAAAAAAAAAAAAAAAACCTTCAATACAGAGGTACAGTATATTACACAGTGCATACACCTAATATCTAAATTAAATAAATATTCTATAATTGTATATAAACATAAAAAACACAGTACAGTGTTTACACATCACAAAGTAAACACATGTATATGTGTGTGTACCCTGTTTCCCTGAAAATAAGCCCTACCCTGAAAATAAGACCTAGCGTTAATTTTGGGGATGGCTGCAATATAAGCCCTACCCCAAAAATAAGCCCTAGTAAAAGTCGTTGTAAAAATATTTAATCCATTTTGTAAAAAGATTATATAATGTGCAGTGTGTCTCCTTTTGTAACTTTATTGTGGAAATTAGATTATTTACAGCGCGCTGGGCGCTCATATGACCTGAGGTAGATCTCCTCTCCTCGCGGTTACGTCAGTGGCCCCTCACTCTGCAGGGCTGAAAACGGGGAAGAAGAGCTCCGGTGGGTCATGTGAGCACCCAATGGCGCTGTAAATAAGGTATTTTCTACTATAAAGTTACAAAAAGAGACACCCTGCACACTCTATAATCTTTTTACAAAACGGATTATATAATTTTATAATGCCTTTAATCAAGGTTTATTTTTGGGATTACTGAATGTCCTAATGCTGACTCCTGAAGAGACAGGGGACACAGGAACTTTTTAAAAAACATTTTATTGTTTTATTCCAGGTTTTTTAGAACAAAGAGAGGGGTAAATGACACAGTACAAGCACTGTGCTGTCTATCATGCCTTAAACTATCAGGATTCTTTTTTTGTTAGGGTTACAACCACTTTAAGATCGTCATGATGACATGACTGTTTTTGAATAAATGTAAATTTATCGTATGTGCCGTAAATAAATAAGACATCCCCTGAAAATAAGCCCTAGTGTGTTTTTTGTAGCCAAAATTAATATAAGACCCGGTCTTATTTTCGGGGAAACACGGTATATACAGTGTGTGTACATATAAATTTCCTATAAAACAAAGTTCCCCGGTTGTCTGAGATTTCAAACTTCCTGCTCTTTTTACTCTTGATTTTTTTTATGTCCTCCCTTTAATCTAATCGGATATGAAACAAACTCTATTCATATCTTCTATCATTTTATATAATTGTTAATGGCGTTTATTGATTTTAAATAAGGAGAGGAGAGGATTGGGGAAGGGAAGAGAGGAGGGGGGGGGGGGAGAAAAAAAGATTAGGTCCTTCAAAGAGGACTATGCAGTAACAACAGTTATTTATTTGCATAGAGTTTGTCTGGATTGTTAGTTGGATTTTAGTAGAACCTGGATCTTACATTCCTCTTTTACTTTGTCAACAGAGAAAGACTAATAAATCCCGTTGATGATGTCTACAAAAACCTCTGATAGACAAAGGCCCATCTACCGGATTGGGAATGTTCTTTTACAAAAGCTGTAAAGGTAAATTACAAATTCACCATGGGTAAAAAGGGAAATCTTAGGGTCCATTATAGCACTAAACAGATACCCACATTTTACAGCCCTTTCAAAAAAAATGGACCACTGTGAATGGAAGAGAGAAGGTCAAGTAACTTTTATAGGTCACATGACCAGGCTTCCCTCCCAAATTTTCTTTTTTCCCCGACCCCCATAAACCCTCTGTACTTGTGCTCCCTCACAGCTCCTTGATCCTCAAACAGGGGGGCTGAGATCAGCTGTGTTAATGACCCAGGAGTCTTGATGTCCCTATCCAGTCATTTGACAGTGCCTGGGCCAAGTGATTGGCTGGTGGGCCTGGGTACTATCATAGTGAAGCAGGTGACTTACTCTTTCATGTCCAGATGTGGTGGATATTCTTGTCAGGTGCAGAGAAGCACTAGTGTACAATGGAACATAGATAGGGTGAGTATAGTGGGTCAGGAATGCCCTTTTCAGAGACACATTTCCCTTTATGGGCAAGATTACAGGGTCTCTTTTTAACATATTTGCAACACTGTGGCTACTTTTTATACACATTGTGACTGTGAGAATACAGGAAAATGTGACACAGGATTCACATTTAGGATTAATCCAAAGTTCCAGACCATTGTTTTTGAGCAGAGAAGATTGTGAATTCGGCTTTCTCTGGATTCTGGATCAGAACTCAGAACTTTCAATCCTGTGTCCCAGTTTTACCAGATGACTGAAATATGTCTGAGTACACAGGTGTGCAGTGTCGTTATATACTCAGGTCTGAGAATAGCTTAGAGCTTCCAGTTTGGTGACTGCTCCCAGTGTAGGAGACTGAAGGTCTCACCCTGGGGTCAGAGGGCCCCAGCCAGAAACCAAGAGACAGAGGTTCTCACAATAGACTCAAAGGTGTCCTAGCCAGAAGCCAAAAGACAGAGGGTTTCATGAGGGGGTTTAGAGGAGCCCCACCTAGAAGTCAAGAGACAGAGGGTCTCACCCAGGGGGGTCAGAGGTGACCCAGTCAGAAGACAGGAGACAGCAGGTCTCGTTCCAGAAGTCAGGTCGGCTTCTAACGGGGTGTTGGGAGAAACCCAATCCAAAAGCCAGAGGTGGGCCATGCCGCAGGGCACTGCAACCAAAAGCTAAATGATCCAAGAGATCCAGGAGAACTGGACAACACAATCATAGGGACTGGTAAGAGTAGAAGTGGTGCTCTGTATTTTCGTTTGTGCATATGTCTGTGGAAGAAACCCCTACGTGTGCAACTGATGTGCATGTGAACCTTCTATTTATTACATAAAAGTGGGCTGCTATGCCATAAAACATAGTTTTGGACTGGCCCAACTCATTGTAAAAAAATCTCTTGAGCCAGGTAGTAATTGATAAAAATAATGTGGTGCTGTCAGGAAGGGCATTCCCATAGACAGAATGGCTCTTCTAGACAGCTTGCTGTGCATAGGCTACGCCCATTGCACAAGTGCGTGCACCTGTTGCTTGTATGGTCATCAAGGGGGCTATTTAAACTGAGCCTGTGCTGTGCTTCAGTGCTGTCTTGTCTACAGCGTTTCTGTGTATACCTGCTACCTGTAAACCTGCATCTGATTACTGTTATTGACCCGGCTTGCCTTGACTTCTCCTGAACACTGCCTGCATTGACCCCAGCTTGTCTTTGACCATGCTTCTGCCTGTACATCTGCACCTGATCTGTCTGCCGGTGTATGACCCGGTTTGCCTGACCCTGTTCCTGCCTACTACCCTGCTGGACTGCCTGCTGCTAGTCTCTGCCTACTTTCCACTGGTGTCCATCCGGCATTCCTGCTCTGCTGCAACCCGCTGGCGGACTTGGTCTTCTTCTGTCTCCTGCTCGGTGGTGTCTATCCGGCATTCCTGCTCTGCTGCAACCTACTGACAGACTCAGCCTGCTCCTGTCTCCTGTTCATTGGTGTCCATACGGCACCCCTGCTCCGCTGCGGTCCACCGACAGTCTTCCCCTGCTTGATCCTGACAGTTCGTCCGGCTAAGCTACTATCAAGACCAATAGGCACTTGTGCCACTCTGCACTCCTGTGCTACCTGTCTGCTCTATCAGGGGCCCTGAGTCAGAGGTGTAAGAGAGGCTTTCCTCATCGTATCAGGCGCTTCTACCTGGTACGTGACAGGTGCTAAATGAGTTTATTCATGGATATTATTAAAAGTGCACCTTTCTGGCCCAGCCCAGCAGCCCAGGTTGGGAAAGGCTACAAGCACACGGATGTTTAGTAGCTCAAAAGTACTTAAAAATAAAATACCTGGCGGTCTATTTTTTATTTCTCTTACAGTATATTGGTTTCCCAAAGTCACATAAAAACTGCCATTGGAAGATCCAGGCAGTACTGGAGCCTGAAAAAAAATAAATGACTTCTTTGCTTCTTATATAGTAGTTTTATAACAGTTTATGCAGCTGAAAGGGACAAAAACAATATAAAAAAGTTTTAACCCTTTTCTAGGTTTTATTGGCGTTCCACATTAAAGTCCGTATTTCAACTTACCTTGTTTATTTTTCTTTACAGGATGACTTGGAGAGGAGGGAAAAGGAAAGGATAGCCATGGAGAGGAGGTAGGTACACATTCGTCCTTGTAAAAACGTTTTAGATTGTATGTGTAGCACCCTACAAAGTAGGTGCTAGGTAAAGTATAGTGGGCCCTGGCTGCTTAACAGCAGGACCATGATTTTCAGCTGGGCTGTCATGTCTCCCAGGTGTAGCTGTTGAGACTGGGGAGTTTCCCCACTGTGCTACATGAGAGGGTTCTCATTGGACAGTGGAGGAAACCCAGCCAATGGTGCACCTAGGCCTATATCTTCCCCAGAAAGGCAGATTCTGCCGCACAGCATTCTGGGAGTGGGTATAGGTTTGAGGGGAACGCATGACGTGGGTGGGACGGATGGCGGGAAACAGAGTCCCAGAAGGGAGAGTATGGCTGTCTCTCCTCCTGTCAGAAGGATCGGGTGTCCCAGGCGGCTTGCCTGAGGGGACAGAGGGCTGAGCTGAGCTGCAGAGAGGATCCGGTGTGCTGAGGACCAGCAGACTTGAGATGGGTCCAGTTTCAGGAAAGCATTCCCAGTTCGTGAGTACTGCAAACTGCCCCCTGGGCTCTGCCTAGAAAGAGAGGGGACCACTCCAGTGAAGGCCGTGGGGATCCAAGAGCTAGCTAGCCGATGCAGGAGTAAAAGTAAAGGGGGTTCCAGTGTTGACCCTGAAGAGGAGCAGAGAGGGTGCCAGTGTGTGGACACTGAAGTGCAAAGAGGGTGCCTAGTGAGAGGACCCTGAAGTGCAGAGGGGGTGCCTAGTGAGAGGACCCTGAAGTGTAGAGGGGGTGCCTAGTGAGAGGACCCTGAAGTGTAGAGTGGGTGCCTAGTGAGATGACCCCGAAGTGTAGAGGGGGTGCCTAGTGAGAGGACCCTGAAGTGTAAAGGGGGCACCAGCGGTTGGGCCCTGAAGTTTTAAAGTGTACAGCATGCAGTGTACAGTGTTGAGAGTTGCAGCAGTGCAATCAGTTACAGGAGCTACCTCAGTCATGAAGACTGGAGGGAGCTGTATGCAGGACTTTTGAGCTACCAAGAGTGTAAGAAGTCAAGTCTAAGTACAGTCCAGGACTTTTGAGCTGATCAGAGTGTCAGAAGTCAAGTTCAAGTACAGCTCAGCAAGTCAGTGTTTTTTCCAAGTGCCAGCAAAGTGTCCCATTTGTACCTAGTTGAGCCAGAGGAGTATCCCACTCATTCCCTTATCCCATCCCCAATATCAAATAAACAAAACAAACCAAAGATGCCGGAAAGGTCATTGTCTCCAATCTCACACTTGGGTATTCAGCTTAAATGGGCTGAAGGTGTTATCGGTAACAATGGCAGACCCACATCAGGCCCAATGCCTGAAAAACCTGCTACATATGTAACTCCCAAACTTCTAATTAAGTGAAATAGTTAGTATTCAAGTATTTAATGCTGCAAGTATTTAATGCTGTCTTTCTCCCTACTGAAAAAGATTTGCTGTCTGCTGTTTTCCTTCTGACCCTGTCTCTAGTGCAGAAAGTGACAGTGGATGTACTGCCAAATTCTCAGAAACGCCTTTGGAGACGGCTTACAGTAAAGAAATGAACATTCAATTCATGGGCAACATCTCTGGTGGACATTCCTGCAGTCAGCATGCCAATTGCACGCTCCCTCAAAACTAGCCACATCTGTGGCATTGTGCTGTGTGATAAAACTGCACAATTTAGAGTGGACTTTTATTGTGGCCAGCCTAAGACACACGTCTGCAATAATCATGCTGTCCAATCAGCATCTTGATACAGTTGTGTTCAAAATGATTCAACCCCCACTGAAATTGATTGTTTTGGCCAGTTTGACATTGATTTTGATCATTCAGTCATCCTGCTTACAATTAAATCAAAGAGGCACGTGTAGGTCAGACAAATATAACATAACATTTATAATGAAATAACCACAAATGTCTTTTCTGTGCTCACATCATTATCAGTTTTATTCAACCCCCAAGTGACATTCAATCTTAGTACTTAGTACAACATCCTTTTACAGTTATAACATCTTTTAAACGTGAAGCATAGCTTGACACAAGTGTCTTGCAGCGATCTATGGGTATCTTCGCCCATTCGTCATGGGCAAAAGCCTCCAGTTCAGTCACATTCTTAGGCTTGTGCACTGCAACTGCTTTCTTTAAGTCCCACCAGAGAATCGGATTTAAGTCTGATGACTGTGATGGCCACTCCAAAATGTTCCAGCCTTTAATCTGCAACCATGCTCTAGTGGACTTGGAGGTATGCTTGGGATCATTGTCCTGTTGAATGGTCCAACGTATCCCAAGCCTCAGGTTTGTGACGGACTGCATCACATTGTCATTCAATATCTCCTGGTACTGAAGAGAATTCATGGTACCTTGCACACGCTGAAGCTTCCCTGTACCTGCAGAAGCAAAACAGCCCCAAAGCATGATTGACCCCCCGCCATGCTTCACAGTGTAATGTTCCGGTACCTTTGGTACCCTAAATTACACTTTCCACAAGTGTATGCGCCCTACCATTTACTTTTGGAAAGGTGCGCATACACCTTTAAGACTGGAGCTGTCATCACTCAGCGCCGGACTAGATGGCTATTTAAGGCGTCGGCTCTCACTCACATGTGTTCGTTCAAACACCCTTATCTGGATGCTAACCTTGCTTGAAGCTTCCATGCTTGCAAGCTTACTTCGCTGACGGAACCTCGCTGCGCTGATCCCTGTATCCCGCTACTGGATCATCCGCCTCTCCTGAACCACCCTTCGGCTGTATCGCTAATAGTGCTAAGTACCCCGCAGGGGAATTCTCTATAAACTTATACTAAGCTTACACTATCTAGCTCTGCATAGTAGAGACTGTTTATCACATCTGCATAAACTAGATTGCTAGCTCTTGAGACTACTGCTACTTTTCTGCACTGGGTTGATCTCTTTTGTATGTCCACCTGCTATTCTATCATCTGCTATCATACAACATTGTTAAACCTTCCTGCATCCATCTGCTACTGTCTCACCTTCAAGTGTCTATCACCTACCACCTCCACTAAACCTATCCCTCAAACCTTCATCATTGTGATACCACATATATAAAGTCACTCTAGGAACCAGCTTGCTAATTGTGTGTATTTACTGGCTGAAATAAGACCTTCCACACATGATGAGTCATTGAGGTTGGGAATGGTATCTCAGCATATCTCTTACATGACAACTGACGTGGAACTATTTCTGCAGCTGAAAATCCACACCATATAAGAAACGCAGGAGCGTTACAGATTGAACGAACCTAAAAAAATTGATTCAGCAGAAATAGCCACTCAGGTGACACAATTAAAACAGCAAGTATCTGCGTTAATACACGCACTTGCTGAATTAAAAGAAGACAATCAGGCTCTGTCGCAGCAGGTAATTAGACTGACACAACTTACCTCTGCTCAGTCCCCTGAACCCAAGATAAATCCCCCTTTGGTATTTACAGGCGATCGCAAAAAATTTCGCGAATTTAAAAACGCATGTGAGTTACTTTTTTTGCTAAAACCTCGTACCTACCTTACTGATCACATTAAGGTTTGTACTATTATTTCTTACCTATCAAGCGATCCTCGAGCCTGGGCAGATTCTCTTTTTGAGAAAAACGACCAGCTTCTCAACTCCTATGCCTTGTTCCTGGCAGAGCTCACTAGCCTATATGATGACCCCAATAGGCAGAGTACTGCTGATCTTCAGTTAAGATCCTTGAAACAAGGAAGGAGGCCTGTGGAAGACTTTGTCGCAGAGTTCAAGAGATGGACCCTTGATTCAGAATGGAATGATGCATCTCTGAAAACCCAATTTAGGCTTGGCCTATCAGAAGCCGTTAAGGACGAGCTCGCCCGAGCGGATCTGCCAAAAACCCTGGATGCATTAATACAACTCAGTATTACCATAGATAGAAGACTACGAGAAAGAAAGGCTGAAAAGATGGGAATGCCATTATCCGTTTCCTCTCGGAGTCTGGCCGTTGACCCCGTTCCTATGGAGATAGGAACCATACGCCCACCGCTATCAACTATGGAAAAAGCCAAAAGACGAAATGAAAATCTCTGCTTGTACTGTGCATCCCCGGATCACAAGATAAACGTCTGTCCCCTAGTCAACAAAAAGAAGGGTGAGTGTTCACATGTCTCTCTGGGAGGATTGACAACTTCATTCACTAACCCCTACATTTCTGTTTTTTTGACATTACAGTGGGACCAGAACAGGATTACTACTAAGGCCATGATTGACACAGGATCTTGTGGAAATTATATGGATATATGTTTTGCTGCTTTAAATAAAATTCCTTTTATTTCTAAACTCAAACCTGTCTCAGTAAGTCTTATTACCGGTGTTCCGTTATCCTCTGGTCCGATCACCGATCAGACACAAGCACTTCTAGTCACTATTAACGAGTCTCATAGGGAGACTTCTACCTTCGATTTAATACCATCACCCCACTTTCCCATTGTGTTGGGACTTCCCTGGTTGCACACACACCAACCAACCATAGATTGGAAGAAACGGTCCTTGACCTTCCCTTCTTGTTATTGCGAGGAAACGTGTAACCTCCCGTTTTCCGGGAAGATTCTGTCTGTGGTGACAGATGAGATTGCACCACTATGTTATCAGGATCTTTCTGAGGTTTTTCTTGAGAAAAATGCTCAAGCATTACCTCCTCATCGAGACTATGATTGTAGCATTGATCTACTCCCAAATAGCAAATTGCCGTTCGATCATGTTTATCCTCTTTCACAGGATGAACTTGCCCATCTCAAAACCTATTTGGATGAGAACTTGGAAAAAGGTTTTATTAGACCTTCCACTTCTTCCACAGCAGCAGGACTCTTTTTTTGTTCGCAATAAAGATTCAAGTCTCAGACCTATCATCGACTACAGGAAATTGAATGCTATCACAATAAAAGATCGCTATCCTCTACCACTTATCCCTGAGCTCATTGAGCAGGTGCGTGGAGCTACCTATTTTTCAAAATTAGACCTGAAAGGAGCATACAATCTCATTCGAATCCGTGATGGACACGAGTGGAAGACTGCGTTCAGAACTAGATACGGATTGTTCGAGTATCTTGTGATGCCATTCGGCCTATGCAATGCCCCTGCAGTTTTCCAACGATTTATAAACGATATTTTTAAAGACTTACTAGATGTCTGTGTTGTGGTATATCTGGACGATATACTTATATATTCACGGACCCTGTCTGAACACATAAGACATGTAAGACTTGTATTATCGAGATTGCTTGCACATAATCTTTATGTGAAGCTGAAGAAATGCTTGTTCCATAAAGATGAGGCACTCTTTCTAGGCTACATCATATCCAAAACAGGAATCGAGATGGACATGAGTAAAATATCCTGCATTCAGGATTGGCCTACACCAACTACACGCAAGGCGCTACAGCGATTCCTGGGATTTTCAAATTTCTACAGGAAGTTCATAAAAAACTTTTCTGCTATTGTGAGACCCCTCACACAGCTCACTAGCATAAAAATACCATTTAAATGGTCAGAAGAAGCAAATAAGGCTTTCCACTTGTTAAAGACAAGGTTTACTTCCGCTCCCATATTACGCCATCCAGACCCATCCCTCCAATACATTCTGGAGGTAGATGCGTCAAACCTGGCAGTAGGAGCAATACTCTCCCAACGACCTACCCACACTTCACCACTTCATCCAGTCGCCTTTTTTTCTAAATCCCTGAGCAGTCCCGAGATAAATTACCCCATGGGTGAGAAGGAACTGCTTGCTATAAAATTGGCTCTGGAGAATTGGCGACATTTACTCGAAGGCACCCAATTACCAATAATTATATACACCGACCATAAAAACCTCCAATATCTTCAGACTAGCAAAACTCTCTCGCATCGACAGGTATGATGGTCACTATTCTTTCCAAGGTTTAACTTCCTAGTGACCTACACACCTGCAGATAAGAACAAAAAGGCGGATGCACTATCACGACTAACTGAAGAAAATTACTTTGAAATTCCTTCCGTTCCTATAATACCTCACAAACGCATTATTGGAGTTGTCCGTTCCTTGAAGGAAGAGGTTCTGCATGGTATAAGGTTGGATTCACCCCCACCACAACTAAATACCGATGCAGAAGGCTTCCTCTACTACAACGACAAACTTTACATACCACCTACCCTACGCACCAAGATCTTGGAATTATCGCATGATGTGCCTATGGCAGGACATATGGGTATGACAAAGACTTTCAATTTGATTTCTCGGCAATTCTGGTGGCCTGACATGAAAACATCTATACAAAAATTCGTCTCTTCATGCAATGTCTGTGCCAGGTCCAAAATTGACACTACGAGACCATCCGGCCTACTATGCAGTCTACCAATACCCCAAACTCCATGGGAGGTTCTGTCATTGGACTTCATCGTAGAATTGCCTCCTTCCAAAGGATTTAATACCATCTTGGTGTCAGTGGACCATCTGACAAAGATGGCACATTTCATTGCTATTCGCAGACTACCTTCGTCCAAACAAACGGCAGAACTCCTGATGAAACATGTCTTCAGATTACATGGTATCCCAAAAACTCTTTTGTCTGACCGTGGATCCCAATTTATTTCTAAATTCTGGCAAGAACTATGTCGCATACTACGGATTGAGCGGAAGCTCACTTCTCCTTACCATCCGCAGACCAACGGACAGACTGAAAGAGTCAACCAATGCATCGAGCAGTATTTACGTTGTTACACTTCTTACCAACAGGATGATTGGTTGGATCTTCTCCCCCTGGCAGAATTTGCCTACAACAACGCAACTCACAGTACAACCAAGCAGAGTCCGTTCTACTTGAACTATGGGTTCCATCCCTCTATTCTCCCTCCACGCATCCTTCCTTCAAATAACCCAGTAGCCTCAGACTATCTTTCCCAAATAAAGGATTCTCTGGGTTTACTAAATACTACCATTGCACACGCTCACAGTCAACAAAAGAAGTACTATGATCTTCGTAGAAGACCTTCTCCACAGTATACTATCGGGGACCTCGTTTGGCTCTCAACAAAAAACTTGAGACTGAAGATCCCTAGCAAAAAGCTTGGACCTCTGTTCTTGGGACCTTTCCCAATCAAGAAACTTATTGGAAAAGCTGCAGTGCAGCTTACATTGCCAATGGACCTAAAAATCCATCCCATTTTCCATGTGTCGCTACTAAAACCCCATGTTCCGGACCAAGGAATAAGGCCTAATATTCCACCTCCCCCTCCTGTACAAGTTGAAGGTGGAGAAGAATATGAGATAAAAGAGATTCTGGATTCTCGTATCTACAGAAGAAGACTTCAGTACTTGGTTAGATGGAAGAACTATGGGCCCCAAGACGACACCTGGCTAAACACCTCTGACATACATGCCCCTAGATTAATCCGCAATTTTCATGCGAGATACCCAGACAAACCAGCTCCAGAGGCCTTCAGGAGCAGGCCTTAAAGGGGGGGTATTGTAATGTTCCGGTACCTTTGGTACCCTAAATTACACTTTCCACAAGTGTATGCGCCCTACCATTTACTTTTGGAAAGGTGCGCATACACCTTTAAGACTGGAGCTGTCATCACTCAGCGCCGGACTAGATGGCTATTTAAGGCGTCGGCTCTCACTCACATGTGTTCGTTCAAACACCCTTATCTGGATGCTAACCTTGCTTGAAGCTTCCATGCTTGCAAGCTTACTTCACTGACGGAACCTCGCTGCGCTGATCCCTGTATCCCGCTACTGGATCATCCGCCTCTCCTGAACCACCCTTCGGCTGTATCGCTAATAGTGCTAAGTACCCCGCAGGGGAATTCTCTATAAACTTATACTAAGCTTACACTATCTAGCTCTGCATAGTAGAGACTGTTTATCACATCTGCATAAACTAGATTGCTAGCTCTTGAGACTACTGCTACTTTTCTGCACTGGGTTGATCTCTTTTGTATGTCCACCTGCTATTCTATCATCTGCTATCATACAACATTGTTAAACCTTCCTGCATCCATCTGCTACTGTCTCACCTTCAAGTGTCTATCACCTACCACCTCCACTAAACCTATCCCTCAAACCTTCATCATTGTGATACCACATATATAAAGTCACTCTAGGAACCAGCTTGCTAATTGTGTGTATTTACTGGCCGAAATAAGACCTTCCACACATGATGAGTCATTGAGGTTGGGAATGGTATCTCAGCATATCTCTTACATGACAACTGACGTGGAACTATTTCTGCAGCTGAAAATCCACACCATATAAGAAACGCAGGAGCGTTACACACAGTAGGCAAGGTGTTCTTTTCTTCATAGGCCTTGTTCTTCCTCCTCCAAACATAGCGTTGATCCATGTGCCCAAACAGTTCTAATTTTGTTTCATCAGTCCACAGAACACTACCCCAAAACTTCTGTGGTTTGTCCACATGACTTTTGGCATACTGCAGTCGACTCTTCTTATTCGTTGGAGACAGCAAGGGGTGCGCCTGGGAGTTCTGACAGGGAGGCCTTCATTACGCAGTGTGCGCCGTATTGTCTGAGCAGAAACTTCAGTACCCACATCTGACAAATCTTTTCTCAGTTCCTCAGCAGTCACACGGGGACTTTTCTCCACTCTACGCTTCAGGTAGCGCACAGCAGTCGAAGTCAGCATCTTCTTTTGGTAGCGTTTCAACAGTGCCCTTTGCCTTGAATTTGCGAATGATGCTTCCTATGGTGTCTCTTGGTATGTTTAACATCTTTGCAATCTTCTTATAGCCACTGCCCTTCCTGTGAAGAGTAATCACCTCTTCTCTTGTCTTCCTGGACCATTCTCTTGACTTCACCATGTTTGTAACCACATCAGTAAATGTCTAAAAGGAGCTGAGTATCACAGTAATTTTAAAGCTGCCTAATTGTTGCTTATTAGGCTTTATTGCTGCTCCCTGACATCCACAGGTGTTTTCAATACCTGATTATAAACACTTCAATTGATGTCATTTTAGTTGCATATGGTTCTTTAAGAATTCCTTGTAGGATTTCATTCTGAATACAATTACAAATGTACACTAAATTCCCTAAAACCCTTTACAGCATTGGGGGTTGAATAATTTTGAACACAACTGTATGTCACACCTGTGAGGGGGAGGGATTATCTCAGCAAAGGAGAAGTGCTCACTAACACAGATTTACAAAGATTTGTGAACAATATTTGAGAGAAATAGGCCTTTTGTGTACATAGAAAAAGTCTTAGATCTTTGAGTTCAGCTCATGAAAAATGGGGGCAAAAACAAAAGTGTTGTGTTTATAATTTTGTTCAGTGTATATAGGAAGATAGTGGAAGGATTTAGGAAAGAAGAGAAGAAAGCCAGACTGAAGAAGGAAAAGGACAGGAATAAAGAGAGGAAGGGGGTGAAGCAAATAAAGAAAGAGGTGAAGGAAAAGAAGGAAGAAATTAAAAAAAAGAAGATCTTGGCAGATTTAAAAGAGAAAGTAAAAGAGAAAAATAAAATAAAAAGACAGGATAACAGAGATGAGGAGGAAAGAAAGAGAATTTGTGACTGCTGAAGAAGACAGCAGAAATGATGAAGAGGAAGATCAAGAAAAGAAGAGTGGGATCTGGATAGAGCAGAGACAAAAGGAACGGCAGCTCAAACTATTTCTGCACTTATTTTGGTTCTGAAGCTAGAATGACAGTGTGAGTATCTTATAATGATTAACATAGTTCACTAGGCTGAAGAAAGACCCATGTTTGTAAAGTTTAGACTCTCACGAATTGTAGCAGTTTGGACACGTGAAAGGCAGAACAGAAACCTATGGTGAGCTGGAAGTAATTTTCACTAGTTTGGGTGGTGGGGGAGACAAAATTATAGTTACTATGAGATTGCCATTTTTTTTTTCCTTTTTAGCTTGTGAGGATAATGAGGATATTCTATTTATGAATAATGTTAGAAGTGCCAAGTAGAAATAGTCAAAAAGCTAGATTTAAAAAGTTTATTGTTGTCAAGGTGTTACCTTCCTGTTGGCAGCCATCTTGGATATGCAGACTGCTGTCTTTTATAAACTCTGTTTGCATCATCATTTGCCTGCTGACTGGGCATTGCTCAGTGATGATGTTGCACACCTGACTATATATATATATATATATATATATATATATATATATATATATATACAGTATATATCACCTGTTGGCTTGCAGCCCTTTGCCCTTGTGTTTGTGCTCCAAGGTGCATCACTGCTAGCAGTCTTCTGTTCTCCGTGTTCCTCCGTGCATGACCTGGCTTGGCTGACAACTTTCCTGGCTCTTGATTCCGCATCGGCAGACAACCCGGCATTGGCAGAGTACCCGCCTCTGGACTCGATCCTGGCTTGGATGACTACCGGCTCTGGAATTGACCCCGGCTGTTCCTGATTTCGCTCCTCACTCTTGCTGTGCATTTATTGCTGTTGCTCTAATAAACTGCTTTATTTTACTTGCATCTTTGTGTGGTCTGGTTTCCTGGCATCCTGACAGTACACAAGGGCCATGAATCCTGACGATGCAGGTGCTCCTAAGCTCCCCATGCTGGTTTCCAGGCTTGATCAACAAGATCACCTTTTGGATTGCTTCCCTCAGGGGTTGCAGATGCTGCTTGAAAGCACAGCACACCTTGCTCCTGGTGCTGCTAGGCCGGTGGTTCCTCCTGCTGCTGCTCCTGTTGCTGCTCCTGCTCCTGCAGCTGGAATCGCTGTTACCAGAGGGATGACTGGTTCAGCCCCCCTCCCACAGTGCGATGGGGGTGAACTGAGTCAGTGTCATGAGTGAGTAGGGGACCGAGAGGGGAGCACTTACTCACAATATATGAGCACCGGTACTTTGGATAGAATATCCTGAGCAAGCACTTAGCATTTTGTTGTGGATTTGTTGGTTTGCACAAAGACTGTCACTCAGCACAATATATTTTATTTAAGAATTTAAGAACTTTTTATGAACTTTGCACCGGAGATACTTATTATGTATTTATATATTTTTTGTATATATGTGTATCACTATCACTGTAGCACTTTGTATTTATATTTTATATACACTATAGATGAATTTTATTAGCATTTATGAGCACGATTATGTACTGAAAAGTTGTGATGGGTATTACATTGATATATTTTTGCACTAGCACTTTTGCATAACACAAGGTAATAAGAATATCAATGAGGAATTCTATGCATTATTATTTATTAGAGGAATTGTTGAGTATGTGCACATACAATTATTGAGCAGCGCTGATACTCCACCATTTTTTCAGTGTCATGGCTTCCTAAACCAAGTGGGCATTTATTTTGAGATGGTTCCTCAGGCGTTTCTCTCTGACAGGTCCAAGGTGGGCTTCCTAATCTCGTTGTTCTCGAACAAGACTTTGGTCTGGGTGAATCCCTTATGGGAGTATGATCATCCTGTGATACTCGATTACCCGAGTTTTGGTGCCTCCTTCCATAGGGTATTCGATTTGCCTGCTTGCTCTGCCTCTGCTGCTAAGCTGCTCCTGTCCATTCAACAGGGTATATGAACTGTTGCTGAGTATGCCATTTCATTTTGTACCCTGGCAGCAGAGGTGTTCTGGAATAATGAGGCTCTGGTGGCTGTCTTCTCTCATGGTTTCTCCGATGCATTGAAGGACTAGATTGCGGCCAAGGATCTCCCTGACAAGCTCGAGGCTCTCATTTCTTTCCTGATTTTGATTGATACCAGGCTCCGGGGGAGACCATCGTTTAAGGAGCGCCTGCAGAGGCCTCCTACCAGATTGGATCGTACGTTTTCTTCCCCACCCATTCCTCCCTCACCTCCCATGCCTCCTCGGGATGGTGCGTCTGGCTGTGAACCCATGCAGCTGGGGTTCACTCACTTTTTTGGAGGCTGAGCAGGCCTTCAGGAAGAGGGAGGGCCGATGCCTGTATTGCGGCCTTGGTGGGCATTTCCTGAAATCTTGTCCTACCCGTCCAGGAAACGCTCGCACCTAAGGTCCTGTCGGGGGCTGATCTCAGGTGGAATTTCCTCGTCCCCGGTTTCCCATAAAGATAAACTGCTAATCAAAGTTTTCCTCTCCTAGGCAGCAGGTCCGGTGGTTACTCAGGCATTAGTAGACTCTGGTGCTGGCAGTTACTTTATTGACAGTGCGTTTTCTGCTGCGAATTCCATACCCTTGCAGCCCTGTGTTTCTCCTCTAGTCATCGAGGCGATTGATTGCAAACCCCTGCAACCGGAACAGGTTATCCACGAGACTGTTCAGGTTGACATAGCGATGGGGCTGTTCAGAAAGAGTCAACCTGTTTCCAGGTTATATCGTCCCCATGATACTCTGTTGTTTTGGGGTACCCTTGGCTTCAGAAACACAATCCGACCCTTGATTGGCAGTCAGTCGAAATCCTCTCTTGGTCTCCACAGTGTGGCGCTGTTTGTATCCATGGGCTTGTTAAGGTACTTTGTACCTCCTCTGATTCAGTATTGCCTACTGAAAATCATGAGTATCAAGATGTATTTGACAAGGTGCACGCTGGTTCTCTTCCCCCTCATCGTCCGTACAATTGTGCCATAAACTTGCAACCTGGTGCCATTCTCCCTCGTGGCAGGGTTTATCCTCTCTCAGATGCGGAGAATAAGGCCATGGAGGAGTATGTGGCAGATGCGTTTGCAGATGCGTTTGCCCGGGGGCACATTCCAAAGTCCACTTCTCCAGCAGGTGCCGGTTTTTTCTTCGTAAAGAAAAAGGGGGGTGAGTTGAGACCTTGCATTGATTATAGGAACCTCAATGGCATCCCGGTCAAGAATGCATACCCGATATTCCGTTGATAACTGAATTGTTCGACTGCCTCAAGGGAGCAACGGTCTTTACCAAGCTTGACCCAAGGGCCGCCTATAACCCGAGTAAATTCTGAGCCTTTCGCAATGCCTGCCAGTTGTACTTTTCTTTGCAACCCCGAACCTTTTCCCTGGTGGCCACCAAGGTGGGGTTCATCATCCTACTGCTCCAGGACTAACCTTAGTCCTGGGCCCATCGACTCCTTGAGGAGGGCAGTCCCCATCTGGACTCATTATCGTCATATTTTATGGCCATGGCCCAACTTTATGATGATCCGCAGCGGCCCTCCACCGCAGAAGCTGCGCTTCATGTTCTCCAGCAGGGTCGCAGGCCCGTCGAGGACTATGTTCCTGACTTCCGTCGCCTGAGCTCTGATTCTTCCTGGAACGAGGCGGCACTGCGGTATCAGTTCCGTCTAGGCCCGTCCGAAGGACTAAAGGACGAGCTGGCTCGAGTGGGTACACCTGACGCCCTGAAGGATCTGATTTTGCAGGCCATTCAGATTGATCGCTGGCTCAGAGAACGCCGAGCAGAACGGTCTTCACAACAGTTTTGGCCAACCTGGATGCTGCCACGGGTAACACCTCTGGCACATTTCTCCCCCACTGGACCAGTCCCTGCCAGGCCCGCTCCTGCCGGTACCACTCCAGATGTGCCCAAACCCATGCAGCTTAGGATCGGGTGACCAGCCCTGACTCCTAAAGAGAGGCATCATCACCAAATGGGTAACCTCTGCCTTTATTGCGAAGAAGCCGGCCATTATGTGCGATCCTGCCCTGCCAAGTTCTGTAAGTTTATTCCTGTTTCTCCACCCAGTTGTGTGGCATCTGTTACCAATACCTCCCACTTAGCTTTCCCTGTGTCATTGCACTTTCTGGAAGGTCCCATTCTGGTTAGAGCGATCATTGATTCAGGAGCCTGCAGCTGCTTTATTGATTGTACCTTCGCTGCTCAACAAGGCATACCTCTCCAGCCTAAGACCCAAGGCCTCGCCATCTTTGTGGCCGATGGGTGCCACATCAAATCCGGACCAGTGACCCAGGAAACTCCTCCTCTTCCTATGGTCTCCTCATCTGGCCACAAAGAGATAAGCCTAGATGTTATTGCATCTCTGTTATTCCCCGTTATCCTGGGCTTACTGTGGTTGCAGGCACACAACCCGCAAGTTGATTGGTCCACAGGAGCCATCAAGTTCCCATCACCATATTGTAGGAACTTCCAAGACCTTACTCTGCCTCGAATCTGAGCCTGACCTACGCTCTGTTGTGCCCCAAGCCTACCACAACTTTCTGGACATTTTCAGTAAGCGAGGAGCAGAGACCTTGCCCCCTCATCATCCGTACCATTGCCCTATCGAACTGCTTCCTGGGGCTGAAATTCCATTTGGCTGGATTTATCCCTTATCCGAACGTGAGTTGGATGTGCTGAAGGATTGTGGACGAAAGCCTAAAGAAGGTTTCATCCACCCATCCACTTCCTCGGCAGGGGCAGGCATCTTTTTTGTAGAAAAGAAAGACCCCTCCCTCCGGCCCTGCATCGACTACCAGAACCTAAACAAGGTCACCATTAAAAAACACTATCCCCCTTCCTCTGGTTCCCGAGCTTTTTCAGAGGCTCAGGTCTGCCACCCTGTTCATGAAATTGGATCTTCGTGGGGCCTATAACCTAGTCCACATCCAAGACGGAGACGAGTGGAAGACGGCTTTCCGCACCCGGTTTGGACATTTCGAATATTTAGTGATGCCCTTCGGCCTCTGCAACGCTCCTGCTACGTTCCAGGATTTCGTGAATGATATCTTCAGGGATTGGCTGGACATTTTTGTCATTGTATACCTGGATGACCTCTTGATCTTTTCAGCAACACCGCGAGCATGTCTGAAATGTTCTCGGCCACCTCCGCCAGCACGGCCTCTACATCAAAGCTGAGAAATGAGACTTTGAGCAAAGCAGCATTCCATTTCTCAGGTTAATAATTTCCACGGAGGGAAAAAAAATGGACCCCCAGAAAGTGTCCACTATTCTGGATTGGCCTCCGCCATCTGACAAGAAGGGAGTACGGCGCTTTGTAGGTTTTGCTAATTTCTATGGGAGATTCATATAGGGATTCTCTAACATCATTGCTCCTATCACCCAGCTAACCAAGAAAAATGTCAGTTTCTCAGGACTCCTGAGGCCCAATCAGCCTTCATGGTTCTAAAGAAGCTCTTTACCTCTGCCCCCTGCCCCTATCTTGAGCCATCCAGATCCCACCTTACCCACAGTGGAGAGGAATTATTATGTGGGAGATTGGGAACTCCTGGCTACTAAAGCCGCACTGGAAGAATGGCGATATGTGCTCGAAGGTGCAGCACACCCTATTCTCATTTTCACCGACCACAAAAATCTCCCTGAGATCTGCCAAGCGTCTGAGACCCCGTCAGGCACGATGGGCACTGTTTATCTTGAGATTTTCATTGCATATTACCTACCGACCTGGGTCTAAAAATATCAAGCCAGATGCCCTGTCTCGGATGTTTGACAACCCCAAGGAAGTTCCGGTACCTGACACCATTCTGTCCAATAATAATTTTTTGCTTCCACTTACTGGGCTGGGGACCCATCTCGAACTAGCCTCGGCTATGATTTCTGGCCCACCAGGAACATTCCTGTCACGCAGGGACGGCCTGTTGTGGTCTGGGGACAAGATTTTCATTCCAGAGGACGTCAGAACGGCAATTGTAGGTGCCTGTCATGATCATCCCCTAGCCGGTCATTTTGGCATCCAAAGAACCTTCGATCCTTCTGCAATGCACCTTTTGGTGGCCCGATATGGAGAAGAATTGCAGACACTATGTACTTTCCTGCACCATTTGTTCTCGGAGCAAGACCGCAAGAAGTAAGGCTTGGGGTCTTCTCAGACCACTCCCATTTCCTGACCAGCACACAATCGCCATGGATTTCATTGTTAAACTCCCTCCCTCGGCAGGGTGCCATCCTTGTGGTCGTAGACCGGCTCTCCAAAATAGCCCACTTTTTACCCCTCAAGGTTACTCCCACCGCGAGAGAAACTGCAGACGTCTTCCTCAAAGAAATAGTAAGACTACATGGGGTACCTACAAGTATTATCTCCGACAGAGGGGTACAATTCACGTCCCGTTTCTGGAAGGCGTTATGTGGGCTCCTGAAGATTGACCTAGCTATGTCCTCCGCCTACCATCCACAGAACAACGGTCAAACCGAGAGGACGAACCAGACCCTAGAGCAATACCTCCAGTGCTGGATGAGTGGGCGAGGAGGAGGACTTATTACCATTTGCGGAATTCGCCTACAATAATTCCAAACATTCTGTCACTGGGCAATCTCCCTTCTTCGCCAATTATAGGTTTCATCCTTCCTTTCTGCCCGACATTCCATCTGATTCTGGATTTCCCGCAGTTCAAGACACCATTGACTTTTTTCACCCGTAATACCATCTCCTGCAGGAAACCTTGACCAAGGCTCAGACAGTGTCCAATAAAGTCTTTGACAGGAAAAAGAGGGGAGAGCGGATCCTTCAACCAGGTGACCGGGTTTTACTGTCCACAGCTAACCTCCGCTTGGCCTGCCCTTCCAAGAAGTTGGCTCCCAGGTTTATCGGCCCATTTTCTGTTAAAAGAAGACTCAATGCCGTGTCCTACAAATTATCCTTACCTGATACCCTGCGGATCCACCCTGTGTTCCATGTCGCCCTCTTAAAACCCATGGTTCCTGATTCCTTCCCCGGCAGAAACTCTGAACCTCCAGAAACAGTGATTGTGGATGGAGACGTGGAATATGAAGTTGAGGCTGTACTTGAATGTCGGAAGAGAGGTAACCAGCTCCAGTACCTTATCAAGTGGAAGGGTTATGGTCCGGAAGAGAATTCCTGGGAACCTGAGAGGAACATCCATGCCACAGACCTAATCCAGGCGTTTTTCCTTGCCCATCCACAGAAAAGGAGTTTGTTGGAGGTTGCCCTTAAGGGGGGGCAATGTTAGGAAAAGCAAACTGGCATGCGCGAACCATCTTTCGGGGTTATTCTATGGCTAATGCGCATTCATCAATGCGCATGTGAGTTCACGCGTTTGCAACTTGCGTGACCTCCATGCACGTTATGCGTGCTCACGTGCACACACCGTGGTCCAACTGTTTTGGTGCCAAAGAAGGCCTTTTTAATGGCAGCTGGTGCACTTGCACTTTGTCTTGTCTTCAGCTCTTCTGTGTTCCTGAACCTGCATCCTGTTGATTCCTGCCTGATTCCTGTTGACCTTTGACTCATCCCTGACTTTGTTTGTTTGCTGCCCGTCCTGATCCCAGCTTGTTTGACTACTCTCTTGTATCCTCCTTGTCTGCTCATCTGCCTTCGGACCTTGACCGTTTCCCCCCCTGGTGGGGCGAACCTGGGGACCACGACCTGGTATTCACCCGCAGCCAAATCCATCCTCACTATCAGAGGCTCTGGTGAAGACCGGTGGATACTTAGATTCCACACCTCAGGCTTGCCTGTACTACTCACCTCGGGGGTTCCATCCAAGCTCCACTCACCGGCAATCGATAGGCCTTCCTCTGCACAACAGGCTTCCACCAGCATTATAACAGTGATGAAGTTGCACATCTGACTATATAAATCACCTGTTGGCTTCCAGTACTTTGCCCTTGTGTTTGTGCTCCAAGGTGCATCACTGCTTGCAGTCTTCTGTTCTCCATGTTCCTCCATGCATGACCTGGCTTGGCTGACGACTTTCCTGGCTCTCAATTCTGCATCGGCAGATGACTTGGCATCGGTAGAGGACCTGGCATCAGCAGACTACCTGCCTCTGGACTCGACCCCAGCTTGAATGACTACCCGCTTCTAGACTCGATTCCGGCTTGGATGACCACCCGTTCTGGACTTGACCCCAGCTGTTCCTGATTTCGCTCCTCACTCTTGCTGTGCATTTATTGTTGTTGCTCTAATAAACTGCTTTTATTTTACTTGCATCTTCATGTGATCTGGTTTCTTGGCATCCTGACAATTGTAAAAAATACAGCTAAAGCATTTTGGGGGAAAGACCTCCCCCTTCTTCAGGACTAACAATTGGAACACAATAGTGGAAAAAAATGGTGTGGGCTACCCCCCAAATTTCATACCATGGAAAGGGATGGGACAAGGGTCTGCCTCACTTCTGAACCATACCAGTCTATATGCTTTCAACATGAAGGCATCCCCTGGCAATGTACCTTGTCCCTTTGTTGATGAGGACAAGAGCCTCTTCCCCACAACCCTGGCCAGGTGGTTGTGAGGGTCTGTGGGCTGGGGGCCTATCAGAATCTCAAAGCCCCTATAGCAATAGGTGGGTCCAAGGATACCCTTTCCCGCATAAGTTCATAATGGCCATGTCAAAATTTGGACAATGACGTCACCTGGGAGACTTGCCTCTTTGTTTACTTTAGTGCCAGGGAGCCAGTTCTGCCATTCTGTGTGAGGAAAGTGATGTGGCAATTTACACCCCACATTGAGGGCATGTGCCCTGGTAAGGTTTAGGAGGGAAGGCTTGCCACTCTGCATGCTTGGATAAGTATACACTTGGATACTTGGTCTGATATGAAGTTTCCTGGGACCCCATGGATTTTTTTCCTTATGTTTTACGATTGGGGGCCCCCCTAAAATACATACATGTTTTATATTTACGTTTACTTATTTTTGTCGATATTCTCTTGCATCACACTCCTGATGAAGCAGACAGGGTTCTGCAAAACGCATTGAGTTTTAGGATGTCAGGACAATTTGTGTGTTATATCTATATCAATCATGTATTTTGTATATTTTTTTACACATATATAATCATGTACCAGTTTATTATGAATGTATTTATTAATTATGAATTTTTACATGTCAGCTCTGTATTTTATATGTTCCTATTTATATTTATGAAATATCATTATGTACTTTATGATCATGGAACACTGCTGCTGTTTTGCTGTTTTTTTCAATAAATTCAGCATTTTATGTATTTTATATACTCATTTAGACAAAGTAACTGGCCTGATTTAAAGTCCCATGACCTTTTCTTTTTAGTTTGTACACATATTTAGGCTTGTCACTGTGCTTGCTTCGGGTCACTGTTTTCTCTTAAATACACACCTGACTTGGAGGGCCTGGTATAATATTTGGGGGTGACCCCACAGTGTTTTTTAAAGCTGTCCCCGCCCATTTGTTTAAATTCACCTGTTAGCGGGATATCCCCGAATGACATATGAATGTTCTGGGCAGGATGAGTCACTGGTTGTTAGGTCAACAAAGAAGAAGTGAGCGAGGGCAGAGAAGTGAGCAGAGGAAGTCTTTTTTTGGTGCTGGCTTTATGTTTACAAGTGACAGCAGCGATCATCTGAGCTGTCACTACATCTGTGGCTGGAGAAAAGTGCAGCAGACAAGAACAATGAAAGAGATGATAACATTTATCTACAGAGGTGACGGGTGTCAGCTAACAACCAGAAGCTCTGAGCATTAAACGTTCATGTTTAACAGCTGTAGTAATGCCCCCTAAAACATACTGGCTTTATTATATCCAAAAACCTTTAAAAAAATCAACGTCAAGCTTTTTGACTATTTCTACCAGACACTCCTAACTTTACTCATATAAAGTAAATATTTGTTAAACAGTCTGTTGCCCATGATTAGAGAAGCAGCAGCCTAAAGACAAGAACAACCTTTACTTTAGAGCAAATTCCCCACAAAAATATTGAGTACCTTTGGCAAACAGGACCACAAGAAACCATAGAGCCACATACAGCCTACCTGAGAAGCTTCACCAGCAATTATACAAGTACACACATATACAAAAGACAGTGTTCTGGTGCAGCCTTTCCTCCTGCTTATCCTCCAACAAAGGGAGCCTAACGCATTTTTCTCCTTCTTAATCATTGTTTCTTATCTTATTGAGCTTACTTACCTTTCATTGAGTTCACTATCCCGTGTGTGTGTGTGTGTATGTGTGATAATGATTGCTGTCCCCTCTGTGTGTGTCTAGGTGTGATCATCATCCCTTCTGTGTGTGTGTGTGCATGATTGCTGTCCTGTGTGTGTGATCGCAGTCTCACACTCCTTCAGCACCTGATGAGTTACATACACCGATCCGCTATAACATTATAACCACTGACAGGTAAAGTGAATGTAGCAGGTTTTCGAGGCATTGGTCCTGATGTGGGTCTGCCATGGTAACCGGTGACACCTTCAGCCCATTTAAGCTGAATACCCAAGTGTGAGATTGGAGACAATGACAATTCCGGCATATTTTGTTTGTTTTGTTTATTTGATAACGGGGATGGGAGAAGGGAATGAGTGGGATAATCCTCTGGCTCAACTAGATACAACTTGGGACACTCTGGACAAAAAATGCCTTCCAGCGCTGTCTTGACGCCGGCTTGATGCCGACCAACGCTTGCTGGAAAAGTACTGATTTGTTCAACTGTACTTGGACTTGACTTTTGACACTCTGGTTAGCTCAAAAGGTCCTGGACTGTTGCTGCAACTCTTAACACTTTAACACTTCAGGGCCCAACCGCTGGTGACCCCTTTACACTTCAGGGTCCTCTCACTAGGTACCCTCTCTGCACTTTAGGGTCCTCTCACTAGGCACCCCCTCTACACTTCAGGGTCCTCTCACTAGGCACCCTCTTTACACTTCAGGGTCAACACTGGTACCCCCTTTACCGCTAGCTAGCTCCTGGATCCCCTGGACCTTCACCGGAGTGGCCCCTCTCAGCTAGGCAGACCCCAGGGGTAGTTTGCAGTACTCACGAACTGGGAATGCTTTCCTGAAACTGGACCCCCTCTACTCCACTGGTCCTCAGCACACCGGATACTCTATGCAGCTCAGCTCAGCTCTAATCCCTGTCCCCTTAGGCAAGCCGCCTGGGATGCCCAATCCTTCTGACAGGAGGAGAGACAGCCATCCTCTCCCTCCACTCCCAGAATCCTGTGCGGCAGAATCTGCCTTTTTGGGGTAGATACAGGCTTGAATGTGCCATTGATTGGGTTTCCTCCACTGCCAATGAGAACCCTCTTATAGAGCACAGTGGGGAGACTCCCCAGTCTCAACAGCCACACCTGGGAGACATGACAGCCCAGCTGAAAATCATGGCCCTGCTTTTAGGCAGCCAAGGCCCACTATACTTTACCTAGCACCTACCTGGTAGGATGCTACATGAATAACATTGATTATCTAAAGTTGATGTGTAAAAAGCAGAAAAAATGGGCAGGCTTATTGACTTTGATAAGGGCCCAATTGTAATTGTAAGGGCCCAATTCATGACTGGGCCAGAGCATCTCCAAAACTTCAGCTCTTGTGAGATGTTTCCATCTGCAGTGTTCTGAACCAACCAAAAGTGGCCCAAGCAAAGAAAACCTGTGAACCAGCCACAGGTTCTTGGGTAGCCAAGGCTCTTTGATGCATGTGGGGAGTGAAGGTTGGCTTGTGTAATGTGATCCATTAGAAGACCTACTGTAGCTCAAATTGCTGAAAAAAGTTAATGCTGGTTCTGATAGAAGGATTTTAGAACACACAGTGCATCGCAGTCAGGTCAGGGTGCCCTTGTTGACCCATGTCAACAGCTAAAAGCATCTGCAGTGGGCACATGAGCATCAGAACTGGACCATGAAGGTATGGAAGAAGGTGATCTGGTCTGATGTCACATTTTCTTTTACATCATGTGGATGGCTGGATGCGTGCGCATCTCTTACAGGGGGAAAAGATGGCACCAGAATACAGTATGGGAAGAAGGCAAACCGATGGATGCTTTGGGCAATGTTCTACTGGGAAACCTTGGTCCTGCTATTCATTTGGATGATACTTTGGAGCTCATGCCTCGATGGGTCAGAACTGTTTTGGCAGAAAAAGTGGAACCTACTTTATATTAGGTCAAAGATTTTTAATTCTATGGCTGATCACAGTATATGTATAATCTGTTTGGATTTCGGCACAGATATATCTTATTTCTATGCGTGATTGCCATCCTCTGTGTGTGTGATTGCTGTTGTGTGTGTGTATGTTAGGAGCAAGTTCACCTGCTGGTGGCACTGTGGCACTCTGGGCTGATTGCTGCAGTTCTAGTGTCCACCAGCAGGTGTCTCCTAGAGGCAAGCAGGCCCCAGTAATCTCTTCCAGATGGTTTCAGCTACTAGCAGAACATATAATGCTTCTCCCACTAGCACACAGCCAGCGCATCAGTGTTTTGGCTGCTCCCGCCCTGTACTCTGGTTCCCATGCTGCTGCCGCCGCCTGATTCTGTTTTCTGACCTTGCTCTTGCCCTGTACTCAGTACCCTGCTGCCCTGCTCCTTAAGTTTTCCTCTGCGTTGTGTGTATGTCATTTTTTTGTATATAGTGTATATTGTTAAATTCGTTTTTGGTTTCTGGTTAGGCATTTTATCATTTAGATTCTCATGCATTTTCATGTTTATTGTTTGCTCGTGTGTGATGTAAATAAATCTCACTTTGAAGATATACATACATGGTCTGGTCTCAGTTTCCTTGTGTAGCTACATTTATCTGGTTGATTCCTGACATATATGTGCAGCTCAGTGTGCATTCCCAGAATATTTCAGCTGTGGCAGAAGGACTCATGCCTGTGCACTTGCACCAGATGACATCATCCCCTGCTGGCCAATCATGAGCCAAAAAATCGACACCTGGGAGAAGATGAGAGCAATCGGCAAGGGATGTAACCTCCTCATAGCTAGAAGAAGGTGAGTATACTGGGAAGTTTAGTTCTGTTAAGCAGTAATACTCTCATCACCCAAAATGTAATATATTGCAGCTTATTAAGCTTCAGATGTAGTGGCTGTATTAATTTTATTTTTTGTCTCTGTTTTCAACTGGTGATCTGGCCAGTACCATACTTCCTGTATTAGAGTGCCCCCGCTCTGGATGGAGGAGCAACAGGGACACTTTTGGGCAGAAGCATTGTGTCTGAGGGTAAGGGGTGTGTTAGATATATTAACAGATTTAGATGCACTAAACAAACTCCAGCAACAGTTGTGTTTCTTTTATGTTCATGCACATACTGACAAATACAGAATTTTATTTCTATTATCATTTTTTATCATTATTTTCATTTTGTTTTTTTACATATATTTTTATGTATTTTTTAATTTTTTTTATTGGCATTTATTTTTATTATAATTTTTTTATATTTATTCACATTTTCAATCCCATCATTCCTTTTTTTTTTTTTTTTGCCGATCCCCTGGCTTGCTCTTTTTTTTTTTTTAATATGGAACGCTTCACAAATTTGCGTGTCATCCTTGCGCAGGGGCCATGCTAATCTTCTCTGTATCGTTCCAATTTTAGTATATGTGCTGCCGAGGCAAGTACTGGCTTGCTCTTGTAGCGCATCAGGTTCGCCAAGGCAGTCATGATGGTCTGGGGCTCCAGGGGTGCATGTGTCCCCATGTCTAGTCCTTGATTTTTCTCCCCTGTTGCACACTTCTAGTGGTGGACCCACTTCCAGCAGCCAGGTATCCAGGGGCCCGGAATAGCATGCATCCCATACAGGGGGCCAGAGACTTCTGGGTCCCTCCCATTGGATGACGTACTTCTGGTGCATCTGGTACATGAGCTGGATGGCGTATGACACATTCTGTCAGGGGGACAGCAGTACAGGAGCTGCTGACATTTTGTACACAAGCTCAACAATATAGCAACGTGTGGGGAGCTTATTTTCCTGTAAATTGGACGTTCCACAAAAGGGCTGTATATGAATATATTAACCTGTTCTGGACCGCCCGCCGCAGATATACTGCGGCAGGCAGACCCTCCTGCGCGAACCCACGTAGCGCTATGTCGGTCGCGCGCCTCCTGCTAGGGGGCAAGCGCTCGCTGCCGGTGGCGCACTCCTGCCCCCACTCGGCAGCGGGGACTCCGATGCACGGGGCCGGCGGCTCCGATTGCCTCCGGCCACCGTGATCGCTCCCCGCTGAGAGAGAAGGAAGGGCAGTTGTTGTAAAAACAGCTGACCATTCTTCTCTCTAGAATGATCACAGAGCGCCTGTGATCCTTCTATATAGGATCCCAGGTCTCCGTGATCATTTCAAAAGCCCATCCCCCCCACAGTTGGAAACACTCACCTAGGCTTACATTTAACCCCTTGATCACCCACTGTGTTAACCCCTTCCCTGCCAGTGTCATTATTACAGTGACAGTGCATATTTCTAGCACTGATTACTGTAGTAATGTCACTGCCCCCCCCCCCCAAAAGAGTCAAAAATGTCAGTTAGGGGTCCGGTCTGTCCACCGCAATGTCACAGTCCTTCTAAAAATTGCAGATCGCCGCCATTACTAGTATAAAAAACAATAAAAATGACATAAATCTTTCCCGTAGTTAGTAGACGCGATAACTTTTGCGCAAACCAATCAAAATACACTTATTGCAATTTTTTTTACCAAAAATATGTAGCAAAAAACAAATTGGCCTAAAATGTTAAAAACATTTTTGATTTTTAATTTTTTTTTGGGAATGTTATATAGTAGAATGTGAAAAACATTGTTTTTTTTCATAATTGTTGCTCTTTTTTAGTTTATAGCGCAAAAAATAAAAACCGCACAGGTGATCAAATACCAACAGAAGAAAGCTCTATTTTTGGGAAAAAAAGGACATAAATTTTATTTAGGTACAGTGTCGCACAACCGCTCAATTGTCTGTGAAATTAACGCAGTGCCGAATTGCAAAAAATGGCCTGGTCATTAAGGGGGCAAATCATTCCGGTCCAGAAGTGGTTAAATACATTACCTTTAATGTCTATATATATTGCCTTTTTTTGTGTGATTTATTTTGTAACCAGTGGGTTGAAGCTTTTTGTTTAATTTCCTGTTCATCAGTTGTCAAGTTAGGTTAGCTCTGAGGAAGGGGGCATGACTCCCGATATGCGTCAGCTGTCCAACCAGGACGTACTGCATTGCATTCTAGCAGGAGCAGATCTGTGTTGCTTGGTGTTTTTTACTTGCATGTGAGTATCCATTTGTCCACGTGGAGTAAATAAAAATGATCTATGGTAATGCACGAGGTGGTTGCACCCTCCCGTGTGTTTTTTGCAGTTGGTTCCAAGGATTTCCCGGTCGGAGGAGGGCTGCACCCTTGATTGGGCATTTTTGTAAGAAAAGCGATAGAAGAGTACCTCTGGGTTTAGCGCTAAAGGGTTTTTGAATGTTTCTGTTTCTTTTGGGATAAAGATTTTACACAAATGAAAAAAGCATCTATATATTGTAAGCACCCCTGTCAGTGGTAAGTGATTTGTCTCAACCTTTTAACTGCTATATTTGGGGACAGCTTGTTCTGTTGAAAAAAAAACAGACTTACTGGCCGGATCACTAGATAAAAATCAAAGAAAAAGACAATGTAGCCATCATCTCTAAGAACTTGTAAGCTACAATATAATAAATGTTGCTTTTGGGTTTAATACCGCTTTACGGTTTACTTTAACAGAGTTATAAACTACAAACAAAGATTATAAAACATACACAAATTTTTTTTCCATCACATGTTATAAAACAGAAGGAAGCTGATCAATCTTGTTTTATTATCACTGGTAAGGAAATGGACTGGGTGGAGGCTTCCAGGTAATGGAATAAAAATGGATAAATAACCTGAAATTATAAAAGAAAATAAAGTCTGGATATGAAATGGTCCTAGTAAAGTCAGCAGGGCGCAGGAGTTGATATCTTTGTCCGCCTCCCTTCCCCCAGTTAAGTATGTGTTGAAGGTTCTGGTATGTTTCATTGAGTCTTTATTTTCTGCCTTCTACACAATTCTCAGCTTCCCATTAACACATCATAACTCATAACTCTGCTTACATCTCACTGTGCCGCACACCAGCATTCCGTCTGTATGTTCACACACATTCCTGGGAAGGATAACAATGGAACAATAACAAACTCCAATGCATTATCCGGGATTTTATTCTTTGCAATTTTTCTAGGTGGAATTTTAAACATTTTATTTCCATTGTTAACTCACTGGATACTTGTGCTTGGAAGAACTGTGCTACGTTTTTATTGTATTTTAGCTATTTTATTATTGTATTTTAGCCATTTTCTTAAAGTGTTACTAAACCTACAACAGTAAAATCAGCCTGTATGTGCAGGAAAGCATGCTTCTTATACTCACTGTGGAACCTAGGGGGGTTAATACTCTGCATTGTGTAAAAAGGCTGTTTGATCCTGTCTTATCTGATCCTCCCATTCTTTCACAGTCCCCAGTCTATCTGCTGATAGAACAGAGCCTTCCCATCTTACTCCATCATACTACTGTATCCTTTCTATGATCTCAAAACCCCCATCCACAGTTACCATGAGCTACTTCACTTAATATTGTAACTATCAGCTTATTTCTCTTCTGTTCATTAGTTGTACTTCTAAAGGCCCTAACTAGAGTTGAGCGGACACCTGGATGTCCGTGTTCGGCGGGTTCGGCCGAACTTGAAAAAAAAAGTCTGGGTCCGTGTCCCGGACTTTTTCCGAACTTTACCCGGACACCAAACCCCATTGAAGTCAATGGGGACCCGAACTTTCAGGCACTAAAATGGCTCTAAAAAACCAATGGAAAGGGCTAGAGTGCTGCAAATGGCAGCAAAATGTAGTTAAGAGCATGGCAAGTGCTCTGCAAACAAATGTGGATAGGGAAATAACTTAAAACAACAAAAAAAAACAGAAAATATAAAACAATTTTCTTCATCTGTGAAGGACGAGGCCCATATGGAGTAGGAGGGAGGTTGAGGTGGCGGTGGATGTGGTGGTGTAGGTGGAAGCGGCGGTGGAGGGGGACGAGGTAGCCAACACTGTTTTTTTTTAGTCATTTAAAATTAGGGTACACCCCAAAAGAGTGAGAAAGATCAAAAATATAACAACGGCTGGGTAAGGTCGGTATCCATCTCTATTCTGCACAAGGTACGGAAAAGTCCTGTGGGATCCATGCCTGGTTCATTTTAATGAACGTGAGCTTGTCCACATTGTCTCTGGACAGGCGGCTGCGCTTGTCTGTGATAACGCCCCCAGCCGTGCTAAATACACGTTCAGATAATACACTGGCTGCAGGGCACGCCAGCACCTCCAAGGCGTAAAGGGCAAGCTCAGGACATGTGCCCAATTTGGAGACCCAGAAGTTGAAGGGGGCAGACCCGTCATTCACTACATGTAGGCGTGTGCACACATACTGCTCCACCATGTTGGTGAAATGCTGCCTCCTGCTAAGACGTTCCATATGAGCTGCTGGTGCTGCTGTTTGTTGTGGCTTGCTGGCAAAGCTTTTCCACATTTCAGCCATGCTAACCCTGCCTTCTGAGGTGCTGCCGGTGCCCTGGTTGTGTTGGGGACCTCTTCCTCCTCCTCCTCTGCCTTGGCCTTGTGCTTCCACTGTGGCCTCGCTGTCAGGTGGGAATGCCAGCAGCATTGCGTCTACCAGCGTGCCCTTGTACTCCCGCATCTTGCGATCACGCTCCAGTGAGTGAATTAAGGATGGTACGTTGTCCTTGTAACGGGGATCCAGCAGCGTGGCCACCCAGTAATCAGCACAAGTTAGAATGTGGGCAACTCGGCGGTCGTTGTGGAGACACTGCAGCATGTAATCGCTCATGTGTGCCAGGCTGCCCAGAGGCAACGAAAGGCTGTCCTCTGTGTGAGGTGTATCGTCTGTGTCCTCTGTATCCCCCCAGCCACGCACCAGTGATGCTCCAAATAAAAAATTCAGCCAAGCGCTCACTCCGAAGGGGAAGACTGGCGTGCTGCTCTCCTCAGGCAGAGAACTCCAACATGGGTACATAAAAAAGAGAGAAAGGAGGCGCAAACACCTAGTGCATAACCCGTGGTACACTGTTAATAATTTTAATAAAATGCCAAATGCATACTCACAGACATGAAGATAATAAAAGCGTGTTACAAGAATCCACCATGCATAAACAGGAACATGTCCTTGAAGTCAGGACTGCTAACGCGTTTCGGGAGTCAAGCCCCCTTCCTCAGAGCTGGTCTTGCCAGTTGCAGATCACAACTATATATAGTGGCTTCAATTGCATAGATTCAGCCCCCCTCCCCCTCCACCCAGAGGGAGTGGGCGGGAACATCCAGTGCCTCAAATAATAGCCCTCTCCGCCCTAGATGAACATTAACCCTTTACGCATGCATGGAAGAAAAAAAAAAAAAAAACACCCCGTCAAAACAAAACAAATAGTTATATATGGTGAAATTATTATCATGACTATATATATATATATATATATATATATATATATATATATATATATATACAAGCTCTAGATGGAATGGGTACTTATTGGTGGGCAGATTCATGGGCTCAGTGTATTTTTATTTATGTTTATATTATTTTATGCAGTGTATTTGAAACCTACCCTGCTCGGATCTCCTTGGTGTTTCACCGTCTTCTCTGCTCAAGCGGCCCCGATTTGACATGAATCTGGCCCCTCGTGTGAGAGCATTTACTACTGCTCTCTGGGCAGCATTCTTCCTATGATATGTTACTTCCGGGTCCTGGGACGCACGCCACCCGCTCTGCGCTCCGGGACCCGTATCGCGTCACTCCGGGACCGGGACTGAGATGCAGTGTGAGGCCCGCCTCTGTCTGTTGCCATGGGGGCCTGTAAACAACCTCCGTTCGATCGATGGCGTGCTGTATTGGCGTGCTGTATTGCCACCTATCGGCTGGAGGATTAGCTGCACCCCGAATGTCACTGCCTAAATGCTTACACTAGATACACATATGTATGATTGTGCCACTACAGTCAGCTTGGTTTACAGTATTTGGTTTAATAAAGAATCTTGGTATTAAGCTGACGAGGGGGCTAGCAGAGATAAAAACAAAGCGGGAGAAAACAAAAAAAAAAAAGGGGGAAGTACCCCAAAATGCAAAAAGAAAAGGAAAAACATTTATATATATTTTCCTTTGGGTATTATTGCGCACCGGATATTCCCGCCCTGCCCCCTCATATATAAAACACATGTCCAGCTTGGTCCACCTACTCAATTGTACTAAGTGGTGTTCCAACCTGACAACATGCGGGATCATGACCATTGTAATATAAAATTTCATTTTTAAAAATTACCATATATAAAAGTGTATGTGTTATTAAATTACATGTTTATAAAAACAAATATATGGATGTATATACACACATATATATGTGTATACACATACACACATATACACACGATAAAAATGCAAGGACCGAAATGTATGCAATGCAGCTGAAATAGGCAAAAACTTTTAAAACCATCATATACTGGATCTGCTGAGGTTAATTATTGCTGTAGTTAGCATATTTGATGTTTTGTTTAATAAAAAATGGATGGTAATGTGGACCAAGTCCACCCAAAGTGCTCATTCCCAAAATCCTGTCCCCTTTGGTGGAAAAACTAAACTGTGGTTCTGACCTGAACCTCATACTCCTAAGCTCCCCTCTAAACACCTTGCCACCCGTCCCTCCCCTCTCCCATTCCTCTAAAATCCCTCATGACAATGGCCGTGGGATGCACTGTACCTGTATCAACGTATGACAGCTGAAATGTCTATACACTCATTCAATCCCCTAGGCGCCAGTGAACCCAGTTGGTGGATCCAGTAGGTTTCTCTACTGCACAACTTTTGGAACCTGAGGCCTACATCCTTGTAGCCTGTGATAGACTCTAGTCCAAAGGCTTTCAGACCTGTGGATTTTTTGTCGTGTACATCCCGAAAGTGGCAGGAGATAGAATGTTTATCGAAACCTTTGTGGATGTTTCTTTTATGTTCCCCGAACCTTGTTCTAAAAGCGCGTGAAGTGCGTCCCACATAGAGGAATCCACAGGGACAGACGAGGCCATAAAATACAAACTCTGTTGAACAGTTAATGAACTGTCTGGTGACATGAGCTGTGAACATAGTTCCATCTCCTCCTCCATCTCCTCCTCCTCATCCTCCAGAACTGTGCCCCTGCTGGACAATTGTGTGCCTGGCGTTTGTGGGTGCAGGAACCCACCCTCTGAGCCACATGTGAATGACTGCCCTGAAAGCCTTGGAAATGGTCCCTCTTCCTCCTCCTCCTGTGCCACATCCTTTTCCATCATCGCCCGAATCGTTTTTTGAAGGAGCCATAGAAGTGGGATAGTATAGCTGACAACGGCGTCATCGGCACTGGCCATGTTGGTGGAGTACTCAAAACAGCGCAACAAGGCACACAGGTCTCGCATGGAGGCCCAGTTATTGGTGGTGAAGTGGTGCTGTTCCGCAGAGCGACTCACGCGTGAGTGCTGCAGCTGAAACTCCACTATGGCCTGCTGCTGCTCACACAGTCTTTCCAGCATGTTCAAGGTGGAGTTCCACCTTGTGGGCACGTCACATATGAGGCGGTGAGCGGGAAGGCCGAAGTTACGCTGCAGCGCTGACAGGCGAGCAGCAGCAGGGTGAGAAAGCCGAAAGTGCGCACAGACGGCCCGCACTTTCTGCAGCAGCTCTGACATATCGGGGTAATTTTTAAGGAACCTCTGCACCACCAAATTCAGCCCATGCGCCAGGCAAGGGATGTGCGTCAAACCGGCTAGGCCCAGAGCTGCTATGAGATTTCGCCCGTTATCGCACACCACCAGGCCGGGCTTGAGGCTCGCTGGCAGCAACCACTAATTTGTCTGCTGTTCCATGCTCCTCCACAACTCCTGGGCAGTGTGTGGTTTTTCCCCCAAACAGGCAAGTTTTAAAACTGCCTGCTTCTTTTACCCCTGGCTGTGCTGAAGTTGGTAGTGAAGGTGTTATGCTGACCGGATGAGGAGGCGGTAGAGGATGAGGAAGCGGAGTAGGAGGAGTTAGGAACGGGAGGCAAACTGAAGCGCCCTGCAATCCTCGGTGGTGGAAGGACATGCGCCAAATTGCTATCTGCCTCAGGCTCAGCCGCCACTGCATTTACCGAGTGTGCCGTTAGGGAGATATAATGCCCCTGACCGTGCTTACTGGTCCACATATCGGTAGTTAGGTGGACCTTGCCACAGATGGCGTTGCGCAGTGCACACCTGATTTTTTCCCCCACTTGGTTGTGCAGGGAAGGGATGGCTTGCCTGGAAAAGTAGTGGCGGCTGGGCACGACGTACTGTGGGACAGCCACCGACATAAGGCTTTTAAAACTGTGCGTCTCCACCAGACGGAATGACAGCATTTCAAAGGCCAAGAATTTTGAAATGCTGGCATTCAGGGCCAGGGATCGCGGGTGGGTAGGGGGGTACTTCCTCTTCCTCTGAAGTGTTTGGGAGATGGAAAGCTGAACGCTTCCACAGGACATTGTGGAGATGCTTGGTGACCCAGGTGGTGGTGTTGCTGACAGATCGTCTGTTTGCGGGGTGGCAGGTGCCGGTATCAATACAGAGGTGGATGAAGAGGCCGAGACTGCAGCAGAGGAGGAAGCAGGAGGAGCCAGAGACCTTTCTTGGTTTTGAAGGTGTCTACTCCACTGCAGCTCGTGCTTTGCACTTAGATGCCTGATCATGCAGGTTGTGCTCAGGTTGAGAAGGTTTATGCCTCGCTTCAGGCTCTGATTGCACAGGGTGCAAACCACTCGTGTCCTGTCATCAGCACATTGTCTGAAGAACTTCCATGCTAGAGAACTCCTTTGAGCTGGCTTTGGTGCGCTCGGTCCCTTGCTGCGTTGGGCAGTAGCAGGCATAGTGTCTAGGGCACGGCCGCTCCGCTTCTGCACCCTGCTCCCTCTTCTGCTGTGCTGGTGGCTCTATGCGACCATCGCCTCTTCCTCCAAACTACTCAGGTCACCTGCATGACCTTCATTCCATGTGGGGTCGACGACCTCATGGTCCTCCACATCATCTTCCACCCAGTCTTCACCCCTGCCCTCCTTGTCGGTCTCCACAATTCTGAGTGCCGCAGCAGTTGGCACCTGCGTTTCGTCATCATCGGAGACGTGCTGCGATGGTCCTTCCATGTACTCATCTTGAAAAATAAGTGGTTGGGCATTGCTGCACTCAATCTCTTCCACTTCTGGGGCAGGGCTAGGGGGATGGCCCTGGGAAACCCTGCTGACAGAGTCATCAAAAAGAAGAAGAGACTGCTGCATGACTTGGGGCTCAGACTGCTTGCCTGATTTGCAAGGGGGTGAGGTGAAAGACGGTTGGACATCGGCTGCAGGTGCCAACTCTGACCTTTCTGCAGTAGACTGGGTGGGAGACAATGTGAAGGAACTGGAGGCACTGTCAGCAACCCAATCTACTATCGCCTGTACTTCTTCTGGCCTCATCACTTCTAGAGGCGCATGATGCCCTACCAAATACTGCTGCAGATTCTGTCGCCTACTCACACTTGAGGAAGGTGTTTCACTTGTGCGTGCAGCTGGCACAGATCGACCACGTCCTCTCCTTGCAACAGCAGCTCTACCAGCAGCACCACGACCCAGGCCACGGCCCCTATTTGACGTTCTCCTCATATTTCTGTAATTTATGATCTTGCCCTAGAAAGGTGTTTATTGAATAGCGGAACAAAACAACAACAGTATCGCACGGGTGTATCTCACAGTCAAATATGCAAACTATGCTGCAATTTAATTTTTTTTACCCCAAAAGGGTATTTATTAAATAGCGGAATAGAAAAACAGTATACAAATACAACGGGTGTATCTCACAGTCAAATATGCAAAGTATGCCGCAATTAAATTTTTTTCACCCCAAAAGGGTGTATATTGAATAGCGGAATAGAAAAAAGGATATAAAACGGTGTATCTCACACGTACAAACACAGACTAGGCCCCCGATTACAATTTTTTGTACCCTAAAGGGAGGATGAGGAAGAGGAGTAGGAGGAGTTCGGAACAGGAGGCAAACTGAAGCGCCCTGCAATCCTCGGTGGTGGAAGATGCGCCAAACAAATTTAAAAGGTGTATCTCACACGTACCGATACAGACTATGCCGCAATTTAATTTTTTTCACCCCAAAAGGGTGTATATTGAATAGCGGAATAGAAAAAAGTATATAAAAAGGTGTATCTCACACGTACCGATACAGACTAAGCCGCAATTTCATTTTTTTTACCCTAAAAGGGTGTATATTGAATAGCGGAATAGAAAAAAGTATATAAAACGGTGTGTATCTCACACGTACAAACACAGACGAGGCCCCGATTACAATTTTTTTGTACCCTAAAGGCAGGATGAGGAAGAGGAGTAGGAGGAGTTCGGAACAGGAGGCAAACTGAAGTGCCCTGCAATCCTCGGCGGTGGAAGATGCGCCAAACAAATTTAAAAGGTGTATCTCACACGTACCGATACAGACTATGCCGCAATTTAATTTTTTTCACCCCAAAAGGGTGTATATTGAATAGCGGAATAGAAAAAAGTATTTAAAATTGGTGATTTTTCAATAGCACATGTGAACACAGCAGTGTCTTATGTTTTATGTCACGGTCAGCAGCAGGCTATGAAGGGAAAAAAAAAATTCCCCTTTAACTTTGTAATTTTTAAATAGCAGATTAGAACAGCACTCTGTAGTAAAATATAGCTGAATGCTGCACACAACAGACTGATAAAAATATTTTTTTTCTCCCTCCTCCTCCTCAGTGGGCTCAAGTGAGGGCAAAAAAAACGTTCACTGCACCACCCCCCACACAGCAAAATCGATGTAGATCGCTAACAGATGATTGTTCTGTCCTGTGTCTCCTAATCTCTCCCTGCCTACTCTCTCCAGCCTGTCCCTAAAATGCTCTTCTATCTTTCCCTGCCTACACTCCGACCTGTCCCTGCATTCTTTTAGGGCACAATGTTTTTTTTCCCTGTCCGTCCCTAATCAGCAGCAGCCAGCACCGTTGTGTGTGCTCTCTCCCTACACTAGAGCAGACTGACGCACAGCGTGCTGTGTCTCTAGCTTATAAAGAACTGGGTCACATGCTTCAGCTGGCCAATCACAGCCATGCCTACTAATGACATGGCTTCTATGGCACACCAGTTAAACGCTTGTTGATTGGCTGTTGAAAGCCCTCCATTAAAAGCGCGCCATTACATACAAAACAGGAAATAAAATTACCGAACACGGATTTTAAACCCGATCATACAGTAAAGTTTTCGGGTCTGTGTCCGGGTAACAAAAATCCAATTATCCGGTACGGACCCGAATAATACAGTCCGTGTTCGCTCAACACTATATATATATATTTAAAAGAAAAGATGGACTCACGTTAATAATTAATTTATTATACATAGATGATTTTTACACTGTTTTCAGATATTTATTTATGCACTATAATTTGAATTCACTTTATTGAAGGAGAGTGCTGCACTTTTTTGTGACTATTTTTATATACCGTATTTATCGGCGTATAACACGCGCCGGCTTATAACACGCACCTCAATATTAGGAGAGAAATTTCAGGAAAAAAGCTTAAATTTAAAATAAACAGCTTTGTCAGAACTTTATTTTTAAATCAAATTACATGTCACTGGTGCCCATGAATGCAGCCTCATCAGCAGTGTTCAGCAATGTAGCCTCATCAGCAGTGTCCAGCAATGCAGTCTCCCTCAATGCAGCCTCATCAGCAGTGTTCAGCAATGCAGTCTCCAGCACTGCAGCCTCATCAGCAGTCTCTAGGCAAGGCAGCCTCATCAGCAGTCTCCAGCAATGCAGCCTCGCCAGTGCAGTTTCCAGCAATGCAGCCTCGCAAGCGCAGTCTCCAGCAATGCAGCCTCTCAAGCGCCATTGACACTATCCAAATCAGTTTTGAAAAAGGCCGGGAAGCAGCGTCGAGAGCAGAAGGGGGTGGGCCGGGCCGAGGAGAAGGGAGAACGAGCGCTCGTTGTCATTGGAAGTCCCGCCTATGATAGACGTCACACGTCTCGGCAGAGGAGGCAGGACTTCCTATGACAGCTCGTCCTTCCTTCTCCTCAGCCCGGCCTGCCCCCTTCTGCTCTCGGCGCTGCTTCCTGGCCTTTTTTTTTATATTGGCGTATAACACACACTATTGGTTTTTCCTTCATTTTTAGGAGGAAAAAGTGCGTGTGATATACGCCATTAAATACGGTATTTATTGCATTTTGTACAGGTGGTTGGATGCATAGTGGTGCTAGCTGCTTCCTGTAGTATATAGAGTTGAGTAATAATAGGTGGTTAATACACAGGGATAGCGCAGAATTTTTTTTCACATTTATGTATAACTTCTTTCACTGATTCAGGGAATCTTCTGATTCTGAAGTTGTATAGTCTTGAATGGTTTTCAAGGTCATCTTTTTTGAACAATGCAGTTTCCAACTGATTCTGGATGTCCTGTGTTCTGGAAGCGTTTAGCTAATTCTGGCTACAGATTGATCAGCCTTCTTTTCCATGACTTCCATCCGTGATCCCAAATGGTGCAGTTTAGCATGGATGGAGGAGGTGATCTGTGCAGCTGTTTGGGCCAGACCCCTGGACAGCATTGTGGAAAAAGCGGCTATCATGGAAAGGAAATCAGTAGAGCTGATATGTGGATTGTGGGCCCCCTTCTCACATGCATATGGGGTGGCCAGAAAGTCACCCATGGGTGTCAGGATAAGGTCTTCACATATCCTCCCAATCAGTGATTCAGTAGATGCTGGGGTAGGGGCAGCATGGGGCTGGTTTCTCACTGTGACATGTATTATAGTAGTCATTGCAGGGCTAGAGGCATCTTGGTCAGCAATGGAATCCTCTGTATCATCGTCTGTGCCTCTTGTGGTAGCGGCCGCCATTCTGGATAGGCCGGCCTGCTGTGGGAAGTGATCCAGCTGACTGGACAGATTTCTCCTGGCAGAGCCTCCGGACATCAGATTATTCCCTGGGTATTCCCAGGTCGATCGCTGGGGGAGTGGGTCAGGAACAAGTGCTCTGAAGGCAGTGTGGAGCTCCAAGGCTAAGCGGCCATCTTGGAGTGGTGACACCAATTTTACATAGTTAAATAGTTAGTCTGGTTGAAAAAAGACACTAGTCCATCCAACATTGGGGAAAAAACACGCACACACACACACAAAAGGAAAACCTCCATATATAGAATTCTATACCCACAGTTAATCTAAAGAAAGGGGGAAAAAAAAAAACGAAAAAGCATGATCCAACTTATTCCAGTGAGGGGGAAAAATGTCTTCCTGATCTCCCAACAAGCAATCGGATATTCCCTGGATAAAATTTACCTACAGTATAAATATTAGTATCCAGTTATATTATGTGCATTTAGGAAAGAATCCAGGCCTTTTTTAAACAATCTACTGAACTGGCCAGAACCAGCTCTTGAGGGAGTCTATTCCTCATTTTCACAGCTCTTACTGTAAAGAAGTCTTTCCATATTTGGAGATTAAATCTCTTTTGCTACAGACGTAATGAGGCCGCCTTGTCCTCTGTGATGACCTTAAAGTGAATAACTCTACACAAGTTCACTATATGGACCATTTACTGTATGTATTTATACATGTTGATCATATCCCCCCCTTGATTTTCTCTTCTTTAGAGAGAATAAATTCAGTTTCTCTAATCTTTCCTCATAGCTGAGCTCCTTCATGCCTCTTATCAGTTTGGTTGCTCTTCTCTGCACTTTCTCCAGTTCCACAATATTATTTTTGTGAACGGCCAAAACTGAACTGCATATTCCAGATGAGGTCTTACTGATGTAGCAAGATTCCCAGCTCTTTTGCTGGATGTGAGTCCGCCATGGTTACCACTAGCAACAACAGTACATCTAAGCATGTTCTCCAAATGTAAGCACTGGGACAGTAAACAGTCCAGTATCTTTGGGTTTTTTAATTTATTTAGGAACTTGGATGGAAGAAGGGATGAGTGGGATACTCCTCTGGCTCAACTATGCACGCTGGCTGGATGCCGGTCAATGCCGGTTGGCGCTGGTTTACACTGACTTGCTGTCTGTTAATTCTGAACTTGCTTTGACACTACCAGGTGACACAAAGTCCTCTGTACTGCTTCCTTTAGCCCTCCTGGCTGAGGTAGCTACTTGTGAACACTGCTGCAACTCTCAACGCTTCAGGGCCCCCACCGGCACCCTCTTTACACTGACTTCTCTTCAGGGCTTAGACTCTGGCACCCCCTTTCTAAGCCTTTTCTACTGGTTAGCGGGCTCCTGGATACCTCTGACCTTCCGGAGTGGTCCCCTATCCTAGGCAGACCCCTGGGCAGTTTACAATACTCACGACACTGCTTTCCTGGAAACCCCTGCCCCAGCAGCTCCCCTTGGTCCTCAGCACACTGGATCCCTCTCTGCAGCCCAGCTCAACCTACCAATCTCAGGCCAACTGCTCTCCTCACACTGACAGGAGGAGAGACAGCCGTCACCCTCCTCCTGGGACTCTGCTTCCCGCCAAAGACACTGCATCATGTGCTCCCCTCAGACTTATACCCCAAGATGCATTGTGGCAGATTTCCTCCACTGTCCAATAAGAGCCCTCATTGGACATGGTGGGGAGACTCCCCAAGCTCAACAGGCACACCTGGAAACACATGACAGCCTAGCTGAACAATCAGGCTCTCCTGATAAGCAGACAGGGCCCCCCTTATGGTTTTTCTAGCACCTACCTAGGAGGGTGCTACATCGATGATTTGTACAAGGGCAAAATGATATCGCTCTGCAGTCCATACCCTTTTTAATGCAAAAAAGGATTTTGCTTGCTTCAGAAACCACCAGAACACCCAGATCCTTCTCCATAATTGATTCCCCAAGTTGTACTCCACCTAGTATGCACGATGCATGAAAATTTGTAGCCCCCAAGTGCATAAGTTTACACTTTTCAACATTAAACATCATTTGCCACCCAGTTGCCATAGGTGTGTGCAGGGGAAGTGCCAGGTGTGCCTAGGCACACCTTATTCGCTATGTGTAGTGCCAATTCCCCCTACTGCCTAGGCTTCCCCCATGTTGGCCCCCCGTCCCGCAGTGCTGCTGGCTCTTATCTCCCCCCAGCTGCCGCGGAGGATGTTTAGGATGGAAAATGAGGGAAGGGGCTAGTAGATATGTAATTTACCGGTGCCTTCTTTTTCTAAATGAACACAGTGAACACACTCACTCACTGTGTTCATTCATAACTGAAGCATAATAAACTGTGTTTACGATTCAGTTTAGAAATGAGCAGAAAGCCGCTCAGCACAGAGCACTTCCCATTCATTAACTGTCCAGTGCAGATGAGGCTGCAGAGAAAGGCAGGTGTGTTTGAGCTTTGGGGTGCACCCTAATGCAATAGGCTGCACACACCTATGACAGGTTCCCAACTAAATAGTGCATTGAAGTTGGCTTGTAAGGACTTTATTCCATTGCATAGCTTGGTGTCACCTGCATATACTGAAATGGTACTCATAATCCCAGACCCTTTATCATTTATTAATATACTAAAAATAAAGGGTCCCAATACTGAACCTTGGGGTACAACACTGATAATCTCAGACTATTCAGAGTAAGAATCATTAACCACTACTCTCTGAATACAGTCTTGTTTACAAAATATTTTATTAGAAAGTCATACAAAAATAAAATTTAGATCAATACAACAGTATATAGATCAATATGATAACAGTGCTATAGACAAAGCAACGACATTCAGATTATAAGTGATAGTGCAAAACGAAATCTTGAACAAGTGAAAAGGTAGCTTGAGTTTACTACATCTTGTCAGGTAACATCCAAGCATTTATAAAAGGTAAAGGACAGTGCCAATCAAATATCAACAGTAAGAGTATCCCACACATCCCACTTGGCATGAAAAGTTGGCATGGAGCCTTGTAGAGAGTGTAGCACTTTCTCAGACAGTCTGATGCTGTCCATTCTGGAAATAACTTGTTGCCAAGAGATGATATCTGATCTCCAGTTTAGAGCTAACATCCAGTGGATTGAGGACATTAAGGTGTGAAAAAGTTTGGAGTTGTGGGAGGAAGCCCCCGGGATACGGGCATATAACAGGCATATACTTGGGGTGGGAGAGATATGACGGTCAGTTATGGATGGTAAGATTTGGCCAACTTTACTCCAGATAGACTGAAGATGGTCACACTTCCAGAAAATGTGTAGAAGTGTACCCTCTTCCGAGCATCCCCTGAAACACTGGGGGGGGCACTGAGTCATAATAGGAGTGAATCAAAGAGGGGGTTAGGTACCACCTGGTGAATAATTTGATCGGAGAATCTCTACTGGTGGAAGATCGTGTGCTTGCACGCAAATTTTTTATCACATTTCTCCATTCCAGGATTGAGAAGGTGCAAACTAAGTCTTCCTCCCATTTAAGCATGTATTTATGTTTGTCTGGTAGAGGGGTGTTATTAAGGTGACTGTATAAAAGTGAGATTGAGCCCCTACCCCTGGGGGAGGAGCTGCATATATTTTCAAAGGGGGTGTATGGGGGGTGTAATGTCAGGGAATGTCTAGAACTGAAAAATTCCCTAATAATGTCAAAGTGGATACGCTCCGATTCTGGAAGTTTGTGTGATACTGTGAGTTGGTTGAAGGAGCAGAAGGTGTTACTGGTTGAGAGAGCTTTAAGAGAAACCAGGCCCCTTGAGATCCAAGGCTGGAGCTGTTCCCTATTCAGGGGGAAGGCAAGCGAGTCTACCTCTGATAAAAAGGTTGCTAAGGGGGAGACCCGGGAGAGCTGGCCACTAGATTCGTTATATTTAAGCCATAATTGTATTAGGTGGTAAATGATTTTGTTAGACTGGAATGGGTTTTTCAGTGTGTTTGGTCTGTACCATATGGCGCCTGTAGAGAGCATGGTGCAACCGAAGATCTCTCGAATGTAAGCCAAGGAATGTCTCTCTCCTCAGAGAACCATTGGGCGATTTGTATGTATTTGGTCACCAAGTAGTAGGACCAAAGGTCAGGTAGACCCAATCCCCCCATATCCTGGGGGGCATGAGAGACCTGCTTGTTATATCTAGGTTTTCTGCCATTCCAAACAAACCTGGACAACACTCTCTGGAATTTTATAATGTGTGATTTGGGTACGATGATTGGAAGGGCTCTAAAAAAAAATAACAACTTGGGGAGAATCACCATTTTGATCGCAGCCACCCTACCCAAGAATGATATATGGTGCGAGGACCAAGAATGAAGGAGGGCTTCTAGTTTTTTAAATGTTGGGGGGAGATTAGTTATATAGAGGGAATCATAGTGAGGGGTGATCTGTACCCCCAAGTATTTAAAGGATCCAGAGCACCAGGAGAAAGAGAAACTCTCCCTAATGGAAGTCTGCATTCATTTGGGCATATTAATAGGCATAAGGGAACATTTGGAGATGTTGACTCCTAAACCCGAAATAGAGTGAAAGTCTTCTAACTCTATAAGTAAATGGGGTAGGGATAGGTGAGGATCCGACATAAACAGGAGAACATCGTCTGCATATAGACTAAGTTTATATTCCCCATCATCTCTACAATACCCCCTGATCTTTGGGTTGTTTCTAATTGCGCATGCAAGGGGCTCGATGGCTAGGGCAAAAAGCAGGGGGGAAAGGGGACACCCCTGCCTAGTGCCTCTATTAATTGAGAAGAAATCGGAGTTACACCCCGGAATGTGGATCCTTGTCTGGGGGGAGTCATACAGCGCTTTGAAACCGTGCACAAAGTTTCCACCCAACCCAAATTTAGGCAATAGATTTTCCATGTAAGCCCATCTGACATTATCGAAAGCCTTGTGGATGTCAAGGCTAACAAGGCAAGTGGGAGATCTCCTGAATTATGTTAGCTGTAAGTCTGATGTTGTCAGTGAGTTGCCTGCCTGAAATGAATCCAGTTTGATCGGGTGAAATTAGTTTGTGTATATGTTCAGCAAGGCGATTCGCCAAGAGCCTACCAAATAGTTTGAGGTCATTATTCATGACCGAGATGGGCCGAAAGTTTTGGGGGAGTGAATGGTCCTTGTCGGGTTTGGGAATAAGGGACATATTTGCAAGGAGCATTTCTTTCGGAAAGCTACCACCTTGAAGTATCCAATTAAAAAGATTGGTGAGTCTGGGAACCAGAATGTTGGAAAAAGACTTATAATAGGTGGCTGAAAAACCATCAGGGCCAGGTGCAGTAGATGTTTTTAAGGATTTAATGATAGATAATATCTCCTCATCCATGCAGGGTGATTCCATCTTTACCCTCTCCTCCGGGGAGAGGACAGGGAGATGTAATTTGGTAAGCCATGCATCAAATTTAGGCAGTGGCAGAGAGGAGGGGTTAAACAATAGGTCCTTATAAAATTTGGTAAAGACCTCAAGAACCTGCTTAGGATGAGAAACAATCTTACCATCAGCCCTCCTAAGTTTGTATACATGAGTGGATCTGACAGTCTGGGCTAGTTTTTTGGCAAACATGGAGGAGGGTATCTCCATTTTCATTTATATCAAAGTACTCCTCCAAGGAGGAGGATACCTGGGACACCAGAGAGGGATCATTTAAGATTGAATCGTTCAATCTCCAGTTACAGTGGGTACGGAAAGTATTCAGACCCCCTTAAATTTTTCACTCTTTGTTATATTGCAGCCATTTGCTAAAATTATTTAGGTTCATTCTTCTTCCTCATGAATGTACACATAGCACCCCATACTGACAGAAAAACACAGAATTGTTGACATTGTTGCAGATTTATTAAAAAAGAAAAACTGAAATATCACGTGGTCCTAAGTATTCAGACCCTTTGCTGTGACACTCATATATTTAACTCAGGTGCTTTCCATTTCTTCTGATCATCCTTGAGATGGCTCTACACCTTCATTTGAGTCCAGCTGTGTTTGATTATACTGATTGGACTTGATTAGGAAAGCCACACACCTGTCTATATAAGACCTTCCAGATCACAATGCATGTCAGAGCAAATGAGAATCATGAGGTCAAAGGAACTGCCTGAAGAGCTCAGAGACAGAATTGTGGCAAGGCACAGATCTGGCCAAGGTTAAAAAAAGATTTCTGCTGCACTTAAGGTTCCTTAGAGCACAGTGGCCTCCATAATCCTCAAATGGAAGACGTTTGGGACGACCAGAACCCTTCCTAGAGCTGGCCGTCTGGCCAAACTGAGCTATCGGGGGAGAAGAGCCTTGGTGAGAGAGGTAAAGAAGAACCCAAAGATCACTGTGGCTGAGCTCCAGAGATGCAGTCAGGAGATGGGAGAAAGTTGTAGAAAGTCAACCATCACTGCAGCCCTCCACCAGTCGGGGCTTTATGGCAGAGTGGCCCGACGGAAGACTCTCCTCAGTGTAAGACACATGAAAGCCCGCATGGAGTTTGCTGAAAAACACCTGAAGGACTCCAAGATGGTGAGAAATAAGATTCTCTGGTCTGATGAGACCAAAATAGAACTTTTTGGCCTTAATTCTAAGCGGTATGTGTGGAGAAAACCAGGCACTGCTCATCACCTGTCCAATACAGTCCCAACAGTGAAGCATGGTGGTGGCAGCATCATGCTGTGGGGGTGTTTTTCAGCTGCAGGGACAGGACGACTGGTTGCAATCGAGGGAAAGATGAATGCGGCCAAGTACAGGGATATCCTGGACAAAAACCTTCTCCAGAGTGCTCTGGACCTCAGACTGGGCCGAAGGTTTACCTTTTAACGAGACAATGACCCTAAGCACACAGCTAAAATAACGAAGGAGTGGCTTCACAACAACTCCGTGACTGTTCTTGAATGGCCCAGCCAGAGCCCTGACTTAAACCCAATTGAGCATCTCTGGAGAGACCTAAAAATGGCTGTCCACCAACGTTTACCATCCAACCTGACAGAACTGGAGAGGATCTGCAAGGAGGAATGGCAGAGGATCCCCAAATCCAGGTGTGAAAGACTTGTTGCATCTTTCCCAAAAAGACTCCTGGCTGTATTAGATCAAAAGGGGGCTTCTACTAAATACTGAGCAAAGGGTCTGAATACTTAGGACCATGTGATATTTCAGTTTTTCTTTTTTAATAAATCTGCAACAATGTCAACAATTCTGTGTTTTTCTGTCAGTATGGGGTGCTATGTGTACATTCATGAGGAAGAAGAATGAACTTAAATGATTTTAGCAAATGGCTGCAATATAACAAAGAGTGAAAAATTTAAGGGGGTCTGAATACTTTCCGTACCCACTGTATATGTTGAACTAATGAGCCCTACATTTTTAGTCTCAAAGGTGACTATCTGGTAGTCCGACCATGGGCATGGGTGAATGTGTGCGTCAGAGGAGCCTGCGAGGAGAACCGGAGTGCAGAAAATGTAATCAAGCCTAGCAAAGCTATTGTGTGGGTGTGAGTAAAAGGTGTATGATCTGGCTCCCACGTTATGGGCTCTCCATGCATCCACCAGTTGCATGTTACTCAACGAGCGGGTTAGGCATTTAGGAAAAGCCTTTGATGATTGCAACACCCTACTCCTATCCAGGACTGGGTGGGCAGCCAGATTAAAATCCCCCCCCCCCCCCACGATCATGTGGGGGGATTCAAACCTGCATAGTATGTCAAAGAAATTTTTAATAAAAGATGAGTGGGAATCATTAGGGGCTTAAATTGAGGCTATGGTAACTAATTTGCCACTCAGATTTACCTTAAGTATTAAAAATCTACTCTCAGGGTCACAGTAAGAGGAAGTGATGTCAAACAAAATATTGTTACGAATAAAGATAGCAACCCCTCTGGTCTTGTTACTGTACGTGGAACATCTGAATTGTTGGTAGGATTTGTGGAAGTATTTAGGATGATTAGGAGCAGCAAAATGAGTCTCCTGTAAAAGAATCACATCTGCTCTCAACCGTTTGTAGTGCCTGAAGGCTTTGTGTCTCTTGTTGGGAGAATTAAACCCCTGCACATTGTGTGTTAAAATCTTAAGCCCCATAATGAATGGTCAGGGTAGGACCCGCTTCACTAAATACACGGTCAAGAGAAAATACACATAACCAGAGCCACAATCTCCCGATACCCTGAGATGCTAGAAATATTAACATTTCACCTGTAAAAAGCTTTAAGCAAATAACTATATCACAGAGTCTAGAAACCCACCCAACTGAGGAGGGCCGCCTAGAACAGAGCATCACTGTTAGAAATATTACATTGATCTGTAAAATTGACTTTCTGTTTTCAATAGATTTTGGCAAAAAAAGTATAACCAGGAAAATAAGAACGTGGTTGAAAAAGGTAAACCTATGGAACACAGGAGGGGGATGGGTGAAAAAGAAAAGACCCATCCAAAATACTGAGTAACTATGGACAATTACGTCCAAGATCCGCCCGCGGGCAGGGCCGGACTGGCCTACCAGGATACCGGGAAATTTCCCGGTGGGCTGCCTGCCCTGGGGCCGCTTTGGACTGTGGCCAGCGGGGGATTGGCCGGGTGCACAGAAGAGCGGGACGGTGCTCCGTGATCTGAGACAGAGGGGAGGAGCATCAGAGTCCTCTTCTCCCTCCTTGTGTATGACAGTGGCGTAATTATAACAGCCTGCCGGGGGCCCGCACAGGTCCTCTGTCAAGTTTGGACATAGATAGCTTGCCTTAGCCGAAGTTGTAGGCGGAGCTGGGGGCGGTCCTAGGTACGGATACCTGCTTGTCACTTGTCCACACTGTGGATACAGCTAGCACGAGGGTGTATAGGCGGGCAGGAGGGGCGACATATAGGAGAACCAATCTCCTCCATTCTCCTCCTGGCTCCTGCAGGGCTTTCAGTGGCTGCAGGGGCGGGATCATTTCTACCATATGCCTCCCCACCGGACCTCCTATCCAGCCTGGCGCTAGCTGTATTCACAAGTAGTCATCTGTTCCTAGGACCGCCTCCTAGCTCCGCCCCCCGACTCTGGCCGGCTTCAACTCCTGCTTCTTGTCTCAAAGCTGTTCCAGCCAGCTGCCACTGGTCAGATAGGAGAAATGCTCCCTGCCCCGAGGCCGCTGAAGTAGAGCACAGTACAAACACAATCTCTGCCACAGCAGAGTGTCAGGAAATACACTGCCCAGCAAGTATAGTGTTCCAGGTGTCCAACTGACTGTCACTCTGCTCCCCCTGCCCCATACTGGCCCCTCCCCCCATACTGTCCTCCATTGTCCCCCTCCCATCATGCTGCCCCCCCATACTGTCCCCCTATACTGCTCTCCACTGCCCCCCTCCCAGCCACCCCCTCACCACCACCACCGCTGCCACCGATCCCACCCCCCTCATCACCACCACCGCAGCCACCGCAGCCACCGATCCCACCCCCCTCACCACCACCACCACCGCAGCCACCGATCCCACCCCCCTCACCACCACCGATCCCACCCCCCTCATCACCACAACCGCAGGCACCGATCCCAACCCCTCACGACCACCGATCCCACCCCCCTCATCAGCACCGCAGCCACCGATCCCACCCCCCTCACCACCGCTGCCAGACTTTGATTGTTTTTTATTCTGGTAATATATCACCATCGCAATAAGTGGACTGTTCTTGATAATTGCTCCACTTTTAACTGGAATTTACTCTTATGTACAGTATTTATTTATCTATCTATATGCCTCCAGTGTGAGGACACTAAATTAAGAGTGTAGGACTGCAGATTTAACAGGGTGCCGTGAAGTGGCTCTGCAGCTTTCACATGCGTTTGCAAATGTGTGTCAACTAAACCCCTGTTCTTTGTACCAAGAGACAGGTTTTATTTGGTTGGTGACAGACTGGAGGGTGAGTACATCAGACTGGGGGCTGGCTGACTTTCATGCACCTCTTACAATCCTTCAACCTCATTTTGTTGTTTGTGTTATATATATATATATATATATATATATATATATATATATATATATATATAACCCTATGTGATTTCATATCTGTCTTATCTACATATAATACAGGCTTCACATGTGCTTTAAAATGCATGGTTTTCCCTTTTAGGAACAGGAAAATAATGACATTATGCTGTTGGGCCGGTATAATAATGCTATGGGGCTGGTATGAAATTATTTCCAGGACTGGTTTTTATTCCCAGTCCGGCCCTGCCCGCGGGGATCCACAACCTGTCCGTCCGGATGCGGATAACACTGTGAAAGCCTAGGAAAGGTCAGGGTGAGGATCAGCACAGGTAGAAGGGTGGGGACAAACCAGCGAAAGGGGAGAGGGAGAGGCATAAGATAGGGGCAATTGAAAGCATGCCTAAAGCCATAAAACATAGATAGCAGCTGTGTTGTAGACCAATGCGGACCTCCTCATCTTGAGGGTAAAAACTCCTGTGCCAAGATGAGAGGCAAATATGGCAGGCCCAACTGTCGCGCCGCGTCCACCCCAAATCAGGGCAGCCACATAGCGCCAGGGGCCCACCTAAGGGCATCCATGCAGAAGCTCAAAAACAAAATTTTTCTTTCTTTAAAGAGTTCTCAAGTTCAGCGTGTGAGGTTTTATGAGAGACCGACAGTCGTCTATCAGTTAGAGGCATCTCTGAATGGGTTACGCCCGCGGCGAGAGTCCCTTCTAGAGGTGGGGGTAGACCAAATTGGAGAGGGTCTGGGAGTCACCTGCTGATGAGCTGCAGGTTCGGCGGTGATGAGGCCCAGTTTAATGAGCAGTTCTTTCCCCTCTGTAATGTTATAGACCACGTATACTGACCCATTGTGGGGAACAGTAAGCTTGAAGGGAAAACCCCATCTGTAGCGGATCCTAGCTGCTTGTAGCAGGGATGTCACCTCCTTCATCTTACGGCGTTTATCCAAGGTGGCTTGGGAAATATCTGGGTAGATCTGAATCCTGTTGCCCTTTAGAGGACAGAACACAAAAGTTTTAATATGACAACTGTCAAACAGTGCACAGTAATGAGAATACTTCATGCATTGCTCTTCAGTGAACTGACCTTATTGTGGAAATGTTTGTCAAAAGACAACTTGCATCTGTTTAAAAAAAAAATAATCTGGAAGCAAGTGTAGTGTAGATTTAGTTGGAAAACCCCCTTAGTAGTCTGCTTAGTAGACTGAGTAGCATTTTATGTATAGTGCCTTTTAGATGAGCCCAATGCACAGTTGCAATTCAGTCTAAATGGCTGTAATACCGAGGGAATTAGCAAAGCTCAGCAGGACTAATGATTAGCATTCTTTTAAGTGGAATAATATGGTCTGACTTTTAAAATAGGTCTTGGTAGGGAGAACTGTGCCTTCTACATTTGACTAGAAACTGTTGGAATGTGTGAGGGGAACATTGTGGGGTTGCCAAGACATCTGAGTTTAACAGGATTGTCCCAAATGTGCTGTGCACACAATTTGTCCCTTAGTTAGTTGTTGTGGGCACAAAAATGTTCCATTAAAAAGCTGAATGCAGAAAGTGGAATGGAAAATAAATGAGCTGAGGAAAAAGCAGGTTATCGGTTAGGGGGAAAAAAAAAAATGTCCTTCAGTAATGAAACAAGCACCACTTCAATAAAACCATTTCATTAAATGTATACTCATAATTTATTTTCTGTATCACATTTATTTTACAAATTTACAACTTAGACAAGAAAAATCTGCTCCAATTAAAATTCCCACAAAGTGGAGTCTCACTCTATTTTGTGACAACTAATTCCAGCATGAAATGAGAATTTATTTTTTCGGATATTCTTTCTTTTATTCGCTTTCTTAACCACTTCTGGAAACTTCTCGTTTTCTTCACTTTCCCCCTTAATGACTTAATGAATAATATTATTCCACTTAAAAGAATGCTAATCATTAGTCCTGCTGAGCTTTGCTAATTCCCTCGGTATTACAGCCATTTAGACTGAATTGCAACTGTGCATTGGGCTCATCTAAAAGGCACTATACATAAAATGCTACTCAGTCTACTAAGCAGACTACTAAGGGGGTTTTCCAACTAAATCTACACTACTCTTGCTTCCAGATTATTTTTTTTTTAAACAGATGCAAGTTGTCTTTTGACAAACATTTCCACAATAAGGTCAGTTCACTGAAGAGCAATGCATGAAGTATTCTCATTACTGTGCACTGTTTGACTGTTGTCATATTAAAACTTTTGTGTTCTGTCCTCTAAAGGGCAACAGGATTCAGATCTACCCAGATATTTCCCAAGCCACCTTGGATAAACGCCGTAAGATGAAGGAGGTGACATCCCTGCTACAAGCAGCTAGGATCCGCTACAGATGGGGTTTTCCCTTCAAGCTTACTGTTCCCCACAATGGGTCAGTATACGTGGTCTATAACATTACAGAGGGGAAAGAACTGCTCATTAAACTGGGCCTCATCACCGCCGAACCTGCAGCTCATCAGCAGGTGACTCCCAGACCCTCTCCAATTTGGTCTACCCCCACCTCTAGAAGGGACTCTCGCCGCGGGCGTAACCCATTCAGAGATGCCTCTAACTGATAGACGACTGTCGGTCTCTCATAAAACCTCACACGCTGAACTTGAGAACTCTTTAAAGAAAGAAAAATTTTGTTTTTGAGCTTCTGCATGGATGCCCTTATGCTCATTATGTGTTTCTCTTGCAGGTTGCAAAAAGAAAAAAAAATTTTGGGGGGTTTACAACCTCTTTAATAACGTTTTTTTTTAAAATGTTAACTATTAGTTTGGTTAGATATTCTCCATTCATATTACAGCTGGCATATTTAGACAATAGACATAATCCTTCTCTACTACTCCAACCTTACGTAAAGGGGACACAGACAAACGACTCCCAAATGACAAATAATTAGAGAGAGCGTAGGAGGATGATAGGAAGAGGATACATGTCAAAGGTATTAAAGCATTAGGCTATATTGTTACATGTATTGATTAAATTTTACATGCATCATTTTCAGGAACTGCTGACAAACACTGAGTCATTCGCAGCCCATTTGGATGACCTATACATCCCTGTTCACATCATTGATAAAACACATAGGCACAGCGGATATCACTGCAATGCACTGCAATGGGAGGGCAAACACTGTCATAAAGAATGGCTTCAAGAGGAAGAAATGGGATTGTGTTATTATACCTCAGATGGAGCCAGGTGATTACACTTTACCTAATTCGAGAATTAACATTGCATCATCCAGTATTTCAATACCCTCAGTCAGACTGTTATACCACCAGACCCCCCCACTTCCTATCTATACACACACACACTATAACTATATTCAGATTAGCAAAAGGGGATTTCAAATAGCTTTGTATCCAACTATGACAATTGCACTACATTATTGCTTGCGGCATTACCTTTTTATGAACACAATAAAATAATCATCGTAATACCTGTGTAATAATGCTCTATATATTAAATAATTAGGAAAAGTCAGCAAATTCAATTTTTTGCTTATATAAAATATCAGACAGTAAAATAATAAGCAGCTCTATAGGTTCACACTATATGCAGTGACCTGAATTTTTCTGCACAGAACAGCACAGGCAACCATTGGGGCACATAGAAAACAATGGTTTTCTAGGTTTCCTATCGCGCTAAAATGTTACATTAATGGTGCGGTGCAGAAAACTGCGGATTTGCTACTTTTTTCCACAGCCCATTGGGCAGAATAGCAGATGACTGCCCTGCAGCTGCAGCATGGAATGTAACTTTGTACCCTCTTATAGTTATAAAAAATATATAAATAAACCATGCAATGAACTGTAGCAGAGCATTGCATCTGGCAAAACAAATACCAGCCCACACACTAAGAGCCCATTCACACTGAAGTGGCACAACTCTGTACTACTTCGGGGGCGACTTGTGAAGTCCCGTGCACCGCGACTTCGGCGCGACTTGCACAGATTTCATATAATGAATGTCTATGCAAGTCGCCCAGAGGTCGCCCTGAAGTAGTACAGGACCCTTTTTCTAAGTCGGAGCTACTTGTGTCGCTCCTATTAGAACGGGTCCTGTACCAGTCAATGGACCGTGAGGGACCACGACTTGTCAGGCTGACAAGTCGCCTGACAAGTCGCGGTAGTGTGAATGGAGCCTAAAACTGACCATTTTATCATGTGACAAGTTTGAATGGGTTCTTAAGTTTGAGGAAATCAGCCTGGATTCTAATTGGTTCTCAAGTTCCTTGAACTTCCAGGAAATTGCAAACCTTAATTCAAACCCCATTGAAGTGATGTATACAGTGATACCTCGGTTCACGAACTTAATTCGTGAACTGACTCTGGTTGCGAACTGAATTGGTCGTGAATCGAGGCATATTTTCCCATAGGTTTCAATGTAAATCCGGTTAATCCGTTTGACCTTTTTTTTTTTTGGTTTGGGAGCCATATTGGGAGTCCAGCACAGCACAGTAAGCACTCAAACGGGTGAACTGTACAATACAGTAAGTACAGTATTGTACAGAAGTACTGTACAGTATTGTACAGTACAGTACAGTAGTACAGTACAGTACTGTATGTGCTAAAAAGCACACCAAAAAGCAAAAGGTGTCTTCACAGTACTCACAGTACTTCTTTCTGTGTCTCTTCTTCTCTCCACGATCTTTCTACAGGAAGTCACCACCATGTGACAGCCTGAAAATGGCCGCGGCTCCTGTTCGTGAACCGATGCGGAGTTCGTGAACCGGAGCATATTTTTTGTGAACTTTTCTGTTCGTGAACAGAAGCGTTCGTGAACCGAGTTAACACTGTAGAACAATCTGAGAGGTTACCCCCCTCCCCCCGGCAGTTTAAGGTGACCACTAGAAGTGTCTTTTTTTTAAAACCTACAAATTTTTATTTTAGATAAAGTTAAAATATTGTGGTTAAAACAACAAACATTGCGGCCTAGAGGTCCACTAACATACAATATGGCATCTGTGTATTTTGAATACATGTCTTATATACAGCATATGTACTGGAACAAACACCCAACGTGTTTTAAGTCCTCTTTTCTTCAGGGGTGTATCCACAGATAAATTTGTAAATATGTCTGTAACAAAGACAATATTCAATATACAGTATCTCTCAAAAGTGATTACTCCCCGCACATTTTTGTAAATACTTTATTTTATCTTTTCATGTGACAACAACACTGAAGAAATGACACTTGGCTACAATGTAAAGTAGTGAGTGTACATCTTGTATAACAGTGGAAATTTGCTGTCCCCTCAAAATAACTCAACACAGCCATTAATGTCTAAACCGCTGGCAGCCAAAGTGAGTACACCCCTAAGTGGAAATGTCCAAATTGGGCTCAATTAGCCATTTTCCCTCCCCCGGTGTCATGTGACTCATTAGTGTTACAAGGTCTCAGATGTGAATGGGGAGCAGGTGTGGTAAATTAGTGTTATCGCTCTCACTTTCTCATGCTGGTCACTGGAAGTTCAACATGGCACCTCATGGCAAAGAACTCTCTGAGGATCTGAAAAAAAGAATTGTTGCTCTACATAAAGAGGGCCAAGGCTATAAGAAGATTGCCAAGACCCTGAAACTGAACTGCAGCATGGTGGCCAAGACCATACAGTGGTTTATCAGGACAGGTTCCACTCAGAACAGACCTCGCCAAGGTCGACCAAATAAGTTGAGTGCACATGCTCAGCATCATATCCAGAGGTTGTCTTTGGGAAATAGACGTATGAGTGCTGCCAGCATTGCTGCAGAGGTTGAAGGGGTGGGGTATCAGCCTGTCAGTACTCAGACTATATGCCGCACACTGCATCTGGGTACCTTCAACAAGGGCCAGGGAGAGAGCCCAAATCTGGGTCTTAGGGTGCCCAACAGCAGTGGACACTAGGGCCACATGAAGCCCACCAGGAGGTAAATTCAAATCGTGAGTATCTGTAGCAAGATAAGTATATATTGGAAGGTAGGAAAGCAGGCTATACACTATGCCCTAAAAAACCATAAAGCTCACTCTGCTTTTAAAGATTTCCAAAATGGGGAAGTAATCCTAAAAATCATTCCCATGCAGAACATGTACTAATTCGAAAATTCACCAATAATTGCCTGCTGCAGAGGATCCTGAGTCTTCAGTGTTGCGGAGTGTGACAGGAGTCACTTTGGGTGGGGGGCTCGTGGAACCCAAATTACATTAGCGAGGTCGGGAAACTCCTTGTCCAGCTTCCCCAGCCCCTCTAATGTGTAGGTAACCCTGTGTCTATTAGGGGCACAGGGTGACCAAGAACCCCAGTCGGGTCTGCACTAACCAGACTTGCTGTACAACCACACCGCATTTCGTGTTATCCCAGTTATCCTGGGTTCTATATGTGTGGTTTGTGTTGAAAGAATGAAGGGCTTCTTTCACCTGGGACAATAATATTTCTGAACAATATCCCTCAAGAAATATATAAAGATAAACAATTTGACTTTTCAGATTGCTTGAATATTTTTGGAGTCTCTCATAGACACTTGCAAGATAGTGAGGTGGGTTTGGGTTTGTTATTGGTAAGTGCCTGTATCCCATTGTTCTATTGTTTCTGTCTGCCTTAAGATCAACTTATTATGGGATGTATATGTGTATGTGGATTGGCTGCTAAGGGGGAGGGGCAGTTGTCCCACAGTGTATATCTCTTTGTGCCTATGTTTGAATAAACAGTTCTTATTCTGGAAGATTCCAGTACAAGCTAAGTTGTCGGCTAGCTTTGTATGGGGCGGCTGTAAAATCTGATATCTATGTTCACGACTGGGAGGAAGCAGTATACTGATGGAAGTCCACAAGTGCAGTGTGGGTCGTGGTTCCGTTACATTGGTGGCAAGCAGTGGGATGCTTCCTGCCGTCTGGGACATCCAAACCTCCACCGGGATCCAAGGTTCGGATAGCAGAAGAGGAGAGGTACAGATATCAGCCACCATGGAAGAGGAATTCGGATGGAGGTTGCGGATACAGCACAGGGGGCCAGTGTCAGAGAAGTTCCTGCTAGGAATTTATGATTTAATCCACTGGGAACTCTGGAAGGAAGCGCTACCCTGTGAGCAGCAACACCAGGGAAAAATCCTCCCCTCCTTCCAGGAAAGGTACTGGTCGCAGTACGAAAATCAAATTTTTTGGGGAGACAACTGCACAAGGAATGGGAAGCTGAGTTAAGCAGGCTGGTCCAGGTGGAGACGCGGTTGGACGAGAGCTACAGAGCCCTCTGCTGGTATGTAACCCAAGTGTGCCCATGGACAGTGGACGACAGCCCAACAGGAGGCTTTTGCTACGGCAGCCCGGGCTGTTATTATCAGGAATGGGAGCTGGAGATCGCCTACGGACAGCTGCTAGACTCTGCTCAGTGCCAGGCCTGGGCTCCCCTTGCCTGGGAATATCCAGAAGTACCAGCTGACAGTCCAAAAATCCTGACTGAAGAATCGACAATATGGCACAGTAATAGTGTGCTTTGCTCACCTGCACCCACAGTCTTGGATGCGGAGGTCTTATGGCGGATGCAGCAAGTGCTGACTCACCTTGACTAACCTGTTTCTGCACAGGATGAGCATGGATGGAGGGATGTGTCTGTCCAGCCACTGGATAAAGGTATGGGAGAAGAGGAAGCCATCTTCATTCCCCAACCACAGATCACAGATTTAATTGACTTTCCATCAGAGAATGATATGGATGATAAATCACACACCAAAGGGGTGGCACTGGGCCCAAGTGCCACCAGCCCATGCCCTGGACTTTCAGCAATTCCAGGGGCTGGGGATTTAATAGACTTTTCTGCTGAGGAAGAACATTCCAGTAATCCTACGGCAGAAAAGCGGGCATCCAGGCATAGCGCTGCTGACCTCTGCCCGCAACAATTGGTGACCCAAGAAGATGTGTGCAAGGCCTCTGACTTTACAGTTTACTTTCCTGCAGAACAGCTAGCATCAGGGCCTAATAGCACTGAGCACTGCCCAAGACCAACAGCAGCTTCAGCCTTCCTGAGAGAAGAGGAAGTTGACCTTTCTCCTACACCACTGACAGGGACATGGGATTTCCTGCCAGCAGCATCTGTGGAGTTACAAGAAACTTCTCCAGCTGAAGCGCTGACAACTGGACAGAAAGTCCAAGACCTCTGCCCCACACCTGTGGCAGTTCCAGAGGCCTAGGGTGAGAAGGTGGTGATCACTCCCCAATGGCAGCTACACAGTTCAGAGAAGAAGGTGGTCAGCGAGAGATCCACAGTCTGGGAGTGGAGGAAGCCAGTCTCCCTCCCCAACAGTTAGCCGGAGTGGATTATGTGGAGTCCCCAGCAGAAATGCTGGCAACAGGGCAGAGTGCTACCAACCTCTGCTCAGCACCCGCAACAGCTACTGAGTTCCAGGAAGCTGGGGAAATCAGCCCCTCCCCCAGCGAGAAGTTGATGCAGTAAAGCTTCTACACCCAGCTGAAGCGCTGGCAGCCGGACAGAGAGTCAACGACCTCTGCCCCACACCTGTGGCAGTTCTGGAGGCCCAGGGTGAGAAGGGAGAGGAGGTTGTAGTCCTCCTTCCCCACCAGTCAGTCAGAGCGGAGGAAACTGTCTTCCCTCCCCAGCCAGGATCTGTGCATCTGGGAGACAGTACCAGAGAAAGGTTGTCCCATCCCCCAGATGAGGGTAAGGAAGATGGAGCAGATGACTCCCCTTCCCATCAACATATGGTGCCCCAGCAGAAGAGCTGGCAACAGAGCAGAGTGCGGCTGGCCTCTTCCCTCAACGTACAAAAGATGGAGTTCCTGTGGTAGTGGATGGGAATGTGGTCTTCACCTCTATATCCCAGGGATGCTGGGCAGTTGACCCAGGCCCCCAATGGCATGAGGCCAGCCACCCTGTCTTCTCTGCAGTGGCTGAAAGGACTTCAGGGAGAAGGACCAGTCCACGCTTCTCCCCATGCAGCGGGTATGTTCTATGAGAGAGGCAGTGGTTGGCTCTCCCCCCTTTCACCAGGTGTACCTCAACCCTCCACCTCCTCATAGTTCTCCTCCTGCCTGCTGCTCCTTCACAGGGATGGAGTCAGTTGTGAAAGGATGCTGCAGGCCCTAAGACACCAGGAAGCCCTTCATTACTACTACTTCGGTGCCTCCAGTGACCAGTCTATAACACTAAGCAGTGTGTGCTTCAGCGAGAACACCAGGGGAATCTTTTCGCTAATCCCCACCTTGCGACTCACTCATTATCCCACTCTGGATGAAAGAGTACAAGGGGCACAGCAGACAGCAGCATTGTTAGTCTGAGGGAGGACAGTGTTAGATGGTGTTTTTTCCTTTTGGGATAAAGATTTTGCATAAATAAATAAAAGCTGACCATTGTAAGCACCCCTGTCTGTGTTAAATGGTTTGTCTCTTCCCTGTAAACTGATACATCTGGAAGAAAGCTTGTTCTTTTGAAAAACAGACTTACTGTCTGGATTACCATATGAAAATAGAAGAGAGAAAGATGAAAAACAGAAAACAAATGCAGCCACCAATGCAGCCACCACATCTAAGAATTGGTAAGCTATGGTTGTAGTTATTGCCATTTTGTGAAGGACGTGGGACTGTCAATCATATGGCAGGCTGCTAGCAGTAGGTTCGTCTTTAGTTTAGAACTGTTCAGTGGCCAAGTTTTTTGGCATGCATATACTGATTTTCATTGCATATCTTAACAGTAAGAATAATATTTTCTATATATATTTAGTGTATGCTATTCCAACACAATATATCCTGTCAGCTATTTTGACATGCTTTACAGATACTTCTTACTGAACCAGTCATTTATTGTATGCATGTAAGTCGTTCTGTGCACATTGTGAGAACAGCTATACTGCCTTTGGGATCTTTGCCCTTTGTCTATGTATAATATTTGTTTTGTTTGGTTTTTTGAATGTATGTAAAAAGTTGAAATCTCTTAACCTCCCTAGCGGTATTCCCAGCTCAGGGTTAAATTTCGGTGGCAAAAGCGGTAACCCCGAGCCACACTCAGGGTACCGCTAGGAAGATCGCTGGATCCTGTAAGAGAGGGTACTCACCTTGTCCCCGGGATCCAGGGATGTATGTGGGCGGTGTGCGGCGGCGGATCTTCCTCCCGATGCTCTGTGCCCCGTCTTCCGTCTCCTGCGACGTGACGCTCGCAGGGGGGTGGAACCGGCGGCAAATCCAAACAGTAAAACACACCAAACACACTGATACATTGCAAAATGAAATAAATTCACATTAGTTTGCCCCCCAGTGCCCTTTCCTGCAGTTTTACTGTACTTTTTATATATATATATATATATATGTATATATATATATATATATATATATACATTATATATATATATATATATATATATATATATATATATATATATATATACACACACACACTATATATATATATATATATATACATACATACATACTTTGACTTATTTATAGTTATTTATTATATTATAATTTATGATTTTGTGTTTCAAACTTTATCATACCCGAGATGTAATAAAGAAGAACACACAGTAAAAAAAAAAATCATATGTAAATAGTTGGTTTGGGCTGCTCATTCTTAAGAATTACATGCAAAATAATGGTACCGCTTTCAGCACCTAAAATCTGAAAGAATCATACCGCCAGGGAGGTTAAAAAAACTATTTGACAAAAACAAAAAAAAAAACAATTGATAGGTTTCAATATAATAAATGTTTGTTTTTGGTATTGATACTGCTTTAACGTTTTGGCTACTGGGCTTAATGAAAACCAAAGCTGTCACAGACAGACTACCACTAAAGCCCACGGCAGTCACCAGAATAGAAGGGGAGAGGAGATCCCACAATAGGAGCATCTTTACCATCAGCAACACTTTAAGAGGTGATTTTCCCTCTCACTCCCACCATAAGATTTTTACATTAGGGCTATGTTTATACAGTATGTGTGATCATTGCTACACCTCTAAATGCGGTAGACTGTTTCTCAGAAGTGTTTAACCTGGTAAAACACATTACCAGGTGGTTGCAGTGTGGCCCATTTTCTTGAACATGACAAGGGGATCATTTTTGCCTCAAAAAAAGCATTACATCCACAGATGTGTACAGCCACATCTGGTTGCCTTTGTAGCTTAACCACTTGCCTACAGTGCACTTTCACCCCCTTCCTGCCCAGGCCAATTTTCAGCTTTCAGTGCTCTCACACTTTGAATGACAATTGCGCGGTCATGCTACACTGTACCCATATGAAATTTTTATCATTTTTTTTACACAAATCAAGCTTTCTTTTGGTGGTATTTAATCACCTCTGGGTTAAAAAGAAAAAGACAGAAAATTTTGAAAAAAAAAAGTTTTCTTATTTTCTGTCAGTAAATTTTGAAAATAAATAAAAAAAATTTCCTTCACTGATGTGCGCTGATGAAGCGGCACTGATAGGCACTGATAGGCTGCACTGATGGGCACTGATGAGGTGCCACTTATGGGCACTGATGAGGTGCCACTTATGGGCACTGATGAGGAGGTACTGATGAGGAGGTACTAATATGCCACACTGATGAGCACTGATAGGTGGCACTGATAGGCGGCACTGACAGGCGGCACTGATGAGCACTGATAGGCGGCACTGATGAGCACTAATTGGTGGCACTGATGGGTACTGAGAGGTGGCACTGATGGGCACTGATAGGTGGCACTGATGGGCACTGATAGGCAGCACTGACGGGTGGCACTGATTGGCACTGAGAGGCGGCACTGATAGACACTGACAGGTGGCACTGATAGACACCAATGGGTGGCACTGATGAGCACTGATGGGCGGCACTGATGAGCACTGATGGGCAGCACCATCAGTGCCCACCCTCAGTGCCCATAGTGCTGCCAGTCAGTGTCCATCAGTGCCTAGATGAGCAGGCACTGATGGGCACTGACTGGCAGCACTATGGGCACTGATTGTGGGTACTGATGGCAGGCACTGATGGCGGGCACTGTGGGCACTGATTGTGGGCAGTTATGGCATTTTATTTCACTCTTGTGTAATCAGGGCAATGGTGATCAGTGCCCTGATTACATTTCCCTGTGTCCCCTATGAGGAAGAGCCGCTGATCAGCTCTCCTCGCCTCACACACTGACAGTGTGAGCCAAATAACGGCACTTCCTCATTTACATGTGACCGGCTGTGATTGGACACAGCCAATCACATGGGTAAAGAGTCATGTCATTGACTCTTTACCGAGATCGGGATCGCGCCGTGTCCTAGCAACAATGCGCGGTCACGATCGCCGCTCAGCGCGCCCCTGGGGGCGCCCGAGAGAGGCTGTTCTGGTGCGCCGTCATATGACGGCGCCCCAGGATAATAGCTACACCGCTCCGCCGTCATTTGACGGCGGGCGGGTAGTAAGTGGTTAAAGAAAGAGAGAGGGAGAAAAACATTCCCCTCTGGGTGATCTGTGTACATTGCAGGGATTTTAACCAACTTTGTTTCAGATTCCTACCTTTTGTTAATCTGAAGAAATCATTGTTTGTTCCTCTGTGTACAGAGTGAGTTTAATGGGAGTGCTTTCATAATTATCTATCAGCTGCGGCAGTGCTGTATCTTGGCCTAGGCCGACAAGGCCCAGGCCTAGGGCGGCACTTTGCAGGGGGGCAGCAAAAAAGGTGCACCCCGCACGAAAAAAAAAAAAACAGCCTTCTCCCAGCTCCTGCATTAAAGGGTCCCCACCGACTTGCGCTACACTTTTAGTATAGTACCAGTCTTATGGGGCAGATTGTGCTCGAGGGCAGGGTCCAGGAGGCAAATCAGTCTGGCAGTCTCATAAAGCGGTCACACTGCTACCTGCTGGTATGATAATACCGGCCTGTGAGCACATTCAGACAGACTGCAGGCCGCCGACCACACTTAATACAACTGGACTGATGGCCGCCAATGCTAATAAGTGTGGCACTGCAGCCTAATGCTCCGCCTACCCTCCTCCGTCCCCAGGTATGGCAGGCATCATGTCAATAATATAATTTCATTTCTTTAAACATCCTTGTCCTTGAGTGAGCATATTGAATTGCATCATATACTATTTAAGACTTTTAATTGTTGGCAATAATATTTTGGACCCACTAACCTCATATGTGCTATCACAATATGTCACTGGATTAGTAAGATTGCTCCAATCTTATAAGATATTTGGACTTGTGTTTGCTGCCACTGATTATTTCACTTATTAGTATAATGACTCTGGACTTCCTAGTCATTATACAAGTAAGTGAAATAATCCTATGATTACAATCTGTGGCAGCAAACACAAGTTCAAATATCCTAAAAGAAAGGAGTAATCTTACTAATCCTGTGACATGTGGCTGTACTAATGGGCACCGATAAGGCTGCACTGATGGTCACTAAAGAGGTGGCACTGATAAGCTGCACTGATAAGGCAGCAGTGATATATCTCCCTGATGAGGCTGCACTGATATGCTGCACTGATGGTCATTGATATGTTGCACTGATGGGCGCTAACAGGCTGAACTGATGGGCACTGATATGTTGCACTGATGGGCACTGATATGCAGCACTGATGGGCACTAATAGGCTGCACTGATGGGCACTAATATGCTGCTCTGATGGCCACTGATGATGTGGCAATGGTGGGTACTGATAAACTGCACTGATGGGCACTAATGAGGCTGCACTGGTAAGGCTGCACTGATGGGCACTGATGAGGCTGCACTTATGGGCATGAGGCGGCACTGATAAGCTTCACTGATGGGGCTGCACTGATATGCTGCCCTAATGGACACTGATATGTTGCACTGATGGCCACTAATAGGTTGCATTGACGGCTACTGATGAGGCGGCACTGATAAGCTGCACTGATAGGGCTGCACTTATAAGGCAGCACTGATGGGCACTGATATGATGCACTGATTGGCTGCACTAATGCGCACTGATAGGCTGCACTGGTGGCCACTGATGGGGCTGTACTGATAGCCACTGATGAGGCCGCACTGATATGCTGCACTGATGAGGCTGCACTGATGGGCAGTAATGAGGCTGCACTGATGAGCACTGATAAGGCTGCACTGATGAGGCTGAACTTATGGGAACTTATAGACTGTGGTTGTGGTCTGTGGTTTACAGATAACAGGGTGGCCTTTACAGGAAGGGGGTGGGTCATATTTAGATTAGGGGGTGTCCACGTTTAGTCAGGCCTAGGGCAGCACAAAACCTAAATACACCACTGAGTTGTGGGACACTAATGAGGGAAGCTGCTGGGCCTGCATCCCTTTAGACGTGTTTCTATTGGGAGTATCTCACCAAAAATTAAATTTTTATTGCAGGGGATGCCAGATATCTGACTTGTATCTTAGTGCAGACTTCTGGGAAAATCAGTGAGCCAATCACACAAGCAGGAAATGATGTGTCTGGGGTGTGGTCAGTATACATTCTGTGTACAGAACAGCTCCAGGTAGCCATATTGTATTGCATTTTCAGAAAATTACAACAGCTGCAGATTGAAAAGGAAAGGTAATTTTTATTAACATTCAATTACAATATGATTTGTGTCGCAATTGTATACGCTATACTACAGGTGCACCTCATAAGATTTGAATATCATCAAAAAGTTAATTTATTTCAGTAATGCAATTCAAAAAGTGAAACTCATATATTTTATACAGATGTGTCACACACAGAGTGATATAATTCAAGCATATCTTTCTTTTAATTTTGATGATTATAGCTAGTGAAAACCCATAACTCAGTACCTCAGAAAACTAAAATATTACATAAGACCAATAAAAAAAAAAAGGATTTTTAATACAGAAATGTTGGCTTACTGAAAAGTATGGCCATGTACAGCATAATATGCACTTAATACTTGGTCTGGGCTCCTTTTGCATAAATTACTGCATCAATGCAGCGTGGCATGGAGGTGATCAGCCTGTGGCAGTGCTTAGGTGTTATGGAAGCCCAGGTTGCTGTAATTAAACAATTATCCTTAAAGTGTTACATCTTTATATATATCAAATTCATCAGTCTCTTAAAATACGTTTCTTATATGATAATGTGTACAACTGTCAAGATGCCAATTTATTTCAAAATAATGTACAAATGGTGTGGAAAAAATAATTGACCTTAAGCTGATAGGCTTAAAAAATAATATAGTTAGCGTTATTTCTCACTACTGATAATTGATACATATGCTGTAAAGATTGATATAGTCTGATCTAAGATCGCTAATTTCCTGATCCTGCTCTCTTCTATCTTTGAGATGTTATCCATCTAGTCCCTGTTTCTATGACATGAGTACTGGATCTTTGATAATCCTCTACACTACGTCTTTTGCAGACACTTAAATGGAGTCCTACCGTCACTACCGGTTTTCGGACCGGAAGTTGACGCTAGCGGCGCACACAGGAACATCCTCCCGCTTGTCCGCTCTGGACATTTGGCGGGCGGATGTGGGGGGCGGGAGACGCGAGGGAGGCGGGTTTGGCGCCATTTTCTGCCACATTTAACCGGAGACACTTGTAAAGGCTAAACATAGCAGGCATGCGGACGTTATAACTAACCTGGGAAAATCTCTCTCACGATCAATGCTTTTCTAATTCTTTTGAATAAGGTAAGCCATATTCAACTCATTATCCCTCCTTGACACTTTCATCTGTATTGGGGGTTATATCTATTCTTTGGATACCCCTTTGATTATCGCATATCAATCTTGACTTACAGATGGCTCCCTTGTTCTCTGCAGACAATATCAGGAGCATATGTCTGTGAGATGGACCCTGAATAACCTTCCTGCAAATCCTGAAATCCTTTAATAAGCCCTCTAGGATCTCATAAGGACCTCTATGAGCTCTATTTGTCACCTACACTGGTGTTTCTTTCTAACCCCATGCACACATATTGTTGACCGGATCAACACCATTTTTCTTTTGGTATCTATTTTTGATAACCACATTTAAACATATATGAACCCCATATTGTTTTCTAGGGTAAGTTTCCCTCCCGTGATTATCTATTTCTTCTTTTTAAAAAATTTATCTTCTAAACTATTAAATATCCATATATTCACTCTCTTCAAGTAGCACTATTTCCCCCTTTGCACACCTCCTTATGGATGATATGACTAATTTTTCTTTTATGCACGGGATGATCTGATCTTTAATATCCTCACATATCGCTTTATATATAAATGGTAATTTACATCTATTAAGATGTGTATGTTGGTACCTTTTTACATTATACTACAGGTATAACCGACCGCCTGTCTCCTGTAACGATACCCATCTGCATTTAGTATACATATACTGTACAATCTGATTGAATAGATCAAGACCAAAACCAATAGGTAAGTCCTTCTGAACATAGTTCCTCTTCATTTCTCCTTGGTTTTTGGACATAATACATATTATCAAACATATATATTGCTTACTTGAAATTAATTAAAGAGGCTATTGCTAGTCTGAATCCAACCCTCTCCCTCCCCCTTTAGTTGGCGTCAGCACCTACTTCGGGACTATTGTCCCCTTGTGGTTGTCCGTCCAACTTACGCCCCCCCTCTAGATTTTCTGATTAACCACTCCTCATAATACCCTCTCCCCTCCCTGTTTGTTTTGTTTTCCCACCCCTTTTCCCCCAAAGGTGTCTACTGCTTATCTCAAATTACATTTAATGACATCTGTACATTTATGGAAATAAAAGTGGCAAATTGAAAGTTCCCAACAACCTTGGTACTTTGATGTCCATAGTCAAATTAGAAAATATAATATATTGACACTGTATAAACTATAGATAAAATTACGTTTATGTTAATGAATTATTTGATCTATGGGTAAACAATCGTATAATAGACCTAAAATATAGAATATACCAAAGAGTAAAACATGGTTTATTGGATTTGATAGAAAGAATGTGTATAAATGTATGCTAACATGTATGTTACTTACCTTATAGACTCTCTAATATTTTGAAACAGCTGGAGCCTGAGGAAGCATCTTTTGCGAAACGCGTAGTTCCAGCAACGCTATATACATATACATAGTCCCTTGAAGGGCTCTTTGTAATCCAAAAAAGTATATCCTATGTACAATTATTGTATACAAATATGTAATGTACATGTATGTTTGTCTTTTTTAATACATACTAAATAAAAGTTTTTTATTCATTTTTAAATATGGACTGAAGTGTGGAAATATCTACCGTATAGGTGGCACATTTAAATCCCCTTTGGTTTCACCTCTGTACCATTTGGACAGAGTTGATAACCTCCCCCCCCACACACAATTTTTTCAAACGGGGAAGGGGCCAATTGATGTTTCAATGATTAGATAAGCCAACCTCTCCCCCTCCACAACAGGTTGCTGTGATAATTGCTTTTAGCTTGTCTGCATTGTTGGGTCTGGTGACTCGCATCTTCCACTTGACAATACCCCACAGATTCTCTATGGGGTTTAGGTCAGGCGAGTTTGCTGGCCAGTCAAGCATAGTGATACCTTGATAATTAAACCAGGTATTGGTACTTTTGGCAGTGTGGGCAGGTGCCAAGTCCTGCTGGAAAATTAAATCAGCATCTCCATAAGGCTCCGTTTCCACTATTGCGACTTGTTGGTTGACATGTGTCAAGTCGCACAGCAAGTCAAAAGCCATTCATTTCAATTTGGCCCCTTCTAACTGCTGCGACTTGAGTCGCAGTGACTTGAACAATAGTTCGTGCACTACTTCAGGGCCGACTTCAGTGCGACTTCCTTCTATAATGAGGGACAAGTCGCACTGAAAGCCGCAAACAGCTTACACTACGAAGTCGCGCTAGAAGTAGCACGACTTCGTAGCCGCGATAGTGGAAACGGAGCCTAAAGCTGGTCAGTAGAGGGAAGCGTGAAGTGCTCTAGAATTTCCTGGTAGAGGGCTGCACTAACTTTGGACTTGATAAAACCCAGTAGACCAACACCAGCAGATGACATGGCTCCCTAAATCATCATGGACTGTGATGTAAAAATGTAGCATTTCATTTTGGAAAATCACATACTGTGATGTGAAAATGTTGCATTTCATTTGGAAATTAAGGTCCCAGAGTCTGGGGGAAGAGTGGAGAGGCACAGAGTCCAAGTTGCATGAGGTCCCATGTGAGGTTTTCACAGTCAGTGATGAGGAGCCATGCAGCATTGATGCAGTAATTCATGCAAAAGCAGCCCCGACCAAGTTTTCAGTGCATACTATACTGTACATGGACATACTTTTAAGTAAACCAACATTTCTGTATTAAAAACCCTTTTTTTTTATTGTTCTGTAATATTCTATTTTCTGAGATACTGAATTTTGGGTTTTCACTAGCTGTAAGCCATAATCATCAAAATTAAAAGAAAGAAATGCTTGAAATATATCACTCTGTGTGTGACGCATCTATATAAAATATTTGAGTTTCACTTTTTGAATTACATTACTAAAATAAATTAACTTTTTGATGATATTTTATGTTATTGAGATGCACCTGTATTTCTTTATTTGCAATTTTTACCCCTTAACCACTTGCCGACCAGCCAACGCAGTTATAAGGCGCTATTTTTTTACCAAAAATTTGCAGCAGAATGCAAATTGGCTTAAAATAATAAAAAAAAAATTAGATTTTTAATTTTTTGGGGGGGGAATGTTATATAACAGAAAGTGAAAAATATTGTTTTTTTTTTTTTCCAGAATTGTTGCTTTTGTCACTTCTAAAGCATTGATCTTTTCTGTGTCTGCCTGTGTGCTGATGGCTAGATTTTCCTTCCCTTACTGTCCCAAAGACACTACATAGTGAAGTAAATCTCTCCAGAATTAAGGAAATTCACCTCAGAGTGTTGTCAAGGTAATTATTTCCTAATACAAAATATGCAAAAAAAAAAATAAAAAATGGCAATAGATACCCCTACAAAGTGTATCTAAACCTACAGCCAAAAATGTCATATATTGCAGATTACTAGTTATTGGTGCATTTTTTTTTTCAAAAGTCTTTTGCTTTATTTTAATCTGGTAATCCTGAAAATAACACCCTTCTTGTCCCTGGGGGGCTATGTCACTCCTCCACTCTAGGAGGGGTGGCATGTACAGGAACCATTCCCCTCCATTTTCCTCCAGCAGCCGATGAACCTCTACATGCTGCCCCGTCATCCCTCCCATCCAGGTGTACAAGAGTCTGCATAGTGCCGGGTCACAATTCCAATTGCCCCTGACTTGAGTATATGTGCACAATTCCACCAGGGCTCTTGTTGGCCCCCTTGGTGATAATACCTGTTTTTTCATTGGATATGTGTACTGTTATTAATCTTTTCTTGTATAAAGCTTGTATTATTTCCATACTGGTGTACATCTGCAGTATATGCTTATGGTTAAGTCTACATGCTGCTTGTAGTAATTCTTCTGCTCCCAGTTACTTTGATTAGATTCCTTGTTAATTTTTAAGGAAAGGGATCACTTCTGCGCACAGAGGCCCTGTCCTGGGTGGAGTCACTGCCAACTTTATTATAAAACCTTCTTGTTCTCCTATTTGTCTACAGGTTTAGCACAATATCCTGTTTTGGGAGGGTAACTTCTTATAACCCCCCAAAAGGGAGCTACACTTCATTTCTACTTTGAAATAGAAGTGAGGGCTGAATAATTCTGGCCATAAACATGAGACGATCATTGCCCATTCTGGCTGGGATATTTCTTAGGATTTAATGAGTGTTCATGACAGACAGCTAGCACTAAAGGTGTCTGGCATACGAGTCGGCTCTGAATTGTCAGGATTGCTGCGGCATAGATGTGGAATGAGAATGCAATTAGCAGTCAAAAGTGCAACACTATAAAAAGTAATAAGGATAATAGATGTTCATACTGCCTTGCATTTTGCCATTTAGCCTAATAACTTAGTTAGACCTATCAAAAAAGGCCAGAAACATTTCTTTTAAAGAAAGGGAAAATTATCCAGCAATAATATGAGGGTTGTCGGTGATAAAAGTTCCGCCATTAACATGGAGATGCTGACCCAAACAGCTACAGGACTAGGGTCAGACTCAGGTGCTTCAAGACTTGTCAGTGTTAATGGTCATATTTCTTCATAATAATGATTTGTTGAAGACAAAAAAGGTATCAAATTGGCAGAAAGATGGAAGTAGACTTTGATAGATGTAAGCCTTAAATGCAAAAATAATCAATTCCAAACAGTAATAGTTAATGTGGCTGAAAAAACGCAGATGCACAAGTAAAGTTCTTACAAATCTAAAACGTTCTTTTCTTCTTTCAAGTAAACCTTTAATGAGATATATGTGTGATCTCAAATTGCTGACTACCCATTAAAAACATTACTTTCCTAAATTTCTTGCTGGCCCCTGGTTTCATTGCTTCCTGAATTACTGCCTTGAAACAAGTATGAAGATAAAGAAATACAGAAGTCCTTCCAATTCACCAATTTGAAGCTAATATGTGCTTTGTCATTACAGTGCAAAGAAATAGGTTTGCTTTAACCCTCATATCTCCAGTGTCATATACTTACCTTTCCTTTGCTCCTTTGTTGCTTCATTCAATGCCAGGAGCAGAAGGAATCTGGCTATAGAAGAGCATATGACTTAGTTACTGGGACAGCACTAGGCCAGTACTAGCTACTACTCTAATGACTCACAGCATACACAGGATTCTATTTTCCCTTCTGGTTGATAAATTAAGCAGTGTGGGAGCAAAAGAAAGGTTAACATAAGATGGGGAGTAGGGATAATGGGGATTGAACTAAATTGGAATGGGACCGAACTCAGAGGGAAGCTGTCATTCCCATCCACTCCCACCCAATCAACTTTGGCCAAGGCATTCCCCGCCTGCTTGTCCTCAAATTAGCATGGATTATCTTGACATCATTGACCTAATATGGCCACATGATCATTTTAGGTGAATGTCATCATCCTCTGGCAATTTTATGTCAGTATTATCATTAACCTAGTCAACTGCAGCCAGGGCATTTTTGCTCCGCAGATGCACATTCACAAACGGACAGGGATGCTCATGATATCATTGACCTAATACAGTCACGTGGTCATAGTAGGCCAATTAGGTCACAAGGATCTCCGGCCCTTTGTGTGTGTGCAGCTGTGGGGACAGAACTGCCCTGGCTACAGTTGACTGGGCTATAGTGGTTGGAGTGACAGATTTCTTCCTGGTTCAGTCCAAACCCAAGTTTAGACCAAACCTGAGCTCATTTGAGCAACTCGTCTAAACAACATAATTGGCTCTTTAATACACAGAGACCAAGTAGGCTTCATCCCACTGCACCAAGCGGGTGATAATATATGTAGGGCAGTATTATTGATGCATACTGCTAAATCAATAAAAATCCCACTTTCTTTCTTATCCCTTGATACCAAAAAAGCATTTGATACAGTTTCGTGGCCTTACCTACATTATGTCCTACAACGCTGGGGATTTGGTCCCCATTTCCTCAGTTGGATCTCATTAGGGATGATCGAACTTTTGAAAAGTTCGGTTCGACCAGAACACCCGAACTTCACGAAAGTTCGGTTCGGATTTCAGAACCCCATTGAAATCAATGGGACCCGAACTTCGGTAATCAAAAAACACCATTTTGAAGCCCCAAAACCCAATAAATGCCCCTAAAAAGTGCCTAGGGTTCTGGGTCATGCCCCATTAACTATTAATCACACAAAAAAAAGTTCTTAAAAATTGTCATTTTTGATAAAAAAGCCAATTATTGAAAAATTAAAAAAAAAAAAAAAAGAGATTTTTTGATTTTTACTTTGGCTTTCAGATCTGGGGGGTCTAAAAAGTGTACATGTGAAGTTTCAGCTCTGTAGCATGTCCAGAACCATAAAAAAAAAGATCGTTTGTATTAGAAAACTTTAAGCACAGGAATATGGCTTCTCTGCTGTAACACCTTGCCGGTTTAATAGCAGGCATTTTTTTGGGTTCTTTGCAGTCAGGAAAAACATCTGAACTTGTGTATAGTGGTACTGTGCACAAGTTCTGATGTTTTGCCTGCCTCCAAAACCCCCCAAAAAATGCCAGCAAAAACACACCTGGGCATTTTTTTTTTTGACGCTAGCGTTTTTTTTGGCATTTTTTGGGGTTCTTTTGAGGCAGGCAAAACATCTGAACTTGTGTATAGTGGTACTGTGCACAAGTTCTGATGTTTTGCCTGCCTCCAAAACCCCCCAAAAAATGCCAGCAAAAACACACCTGGGCATTTTTTTTTTTGACGCTAGCGTTTTTTTTGGCATTTTTTGGGGTTCTTTTGAGGCAGGCAAAACATCTGAACATGTGTATAGGGGGTATATATAGACATATATGTCTGAATATATACCCCTAGACATATATAGGTGTGATAGTAGCAGAAATAAATGCTTGCGCTAATGAAATCATTTACAGTAATATATTTCTGCTACTATCACACCTATATATGTCTAGGGGTATATATTCAGACATATATGCCTATATATACCCCCTATACACATGTTCAGATGTTTTGCCTGCCTCAAAAGAACCCCAAAAAAAACGCTAGCGTCAAAAAAAAAAAATGCCCAGGTGTGTTTTTGCTGGCATTTTTTGGGGGGATTTGGAGGCAGGCAAAACATCAGAACTTGTGCACAGTACCACTATACACAAGTTCAGATGTTTTTCCTGACTGCAAAGAACCCAAAAAAATGCCTTCTATTAAACCGGCAAGGTGTTACAGCAGAGAAGCCATATTCCTGTGCTTAAAGTTTTCTAATACAAACAATCTTTTTTTTATGGTTCTGGACATGCTACAGACCTGAAACTTCACATGTACACCTTTTAGACCCCCCAGATCTGAAATCCAAAGTAAAAATAAAAAAATCTCTTTTTTTTTTTTTTTTTTTATAATTTTTCAATCATTGGCTTTTTTATCAAAAATGACAATTTTTAAGAACTTTTTTTTGTGTGATTTTGTGTCTGGGGGGTCTAAAAGGTGTACCTGTGAAGTTTCAGCTCTGTAGCATGTCCAGAACCCCCAAAAAAGATCATATAAGTGTAAAAGAGGGGTCCCACCATCCCTGCTCTACTGAAAAATGATCTTTTTTCTGGTTCTGGACATGCTACAGAGCTGAAACTTCACAGGTACACTTTTTAGACCCCCCAGACACTAAATCCAAAAAAAGTCATGCCTGCCTCCAAAAATGCCCGATAAATGCAAGAAAAAGCGCCGTAGAGAAGCCGTATACCTGTTCTAATAAAAATTATAAGAAAATGCTAATTTTTGGGGGGTTCTGGACATGCTACAGAGCTGAAACTTCACATGTACACTTTTTAGACCCCCCAGATACTAAATCCAAAGTAAAAATCAAAAAATCTCTTTTTATTTTTTTTATTTTTTTTTAATAATTTTTCAATCATTGGCTTTTTTATCAAAAATGACAATTTTTAAGAACTTTTTTTTGTGTGATTTTGTGTCTGGGGGGTCTAAAATGTGTACCTGTGAAGTTTCAGCTCTGTAGCATGTCCAGAACCATAAAAAAAAAGATCGTTTGTATTAGAAAACTTTAAGCACAGGAATATGGCTTCTCTGCTGTAACACCTTGCCGGTTTAATAGCAGTCATTTTTTTGGGTTCTTTGCAGTCAGGAAAAACATCTGAACTTGTGTATAGTGGTACTGTGCACAAGTTCTGATGTTTTGCCTGCCTCCAAAACCCCCCAAAAAATGCCAGCAAAAACACACCTGGGCATTTTTTTTTTTGACGCTAGCGTTTTTTTGGCATTTTTTGGGGTTCTTTTGAGGCAGGCAAAACATCTGAACATGTGTATAGGGGGTATATATAGGCATATATGTCTGAATATATACCCCTAGACATATATAGGTGTGATAGTAGCAGAAATATATTACTGTAAATGATTTCATTAGCGCAAGCATTTATTTCTGCTACTATCACACCTATATATGTCTAGGGGTATATATTCAGACATATATGTCTATATATACCCCCTATACACATGTTCAGATGTCATGTCTGACATCAAACATGTCCTCAAAAAAACACTGGCAGTGGCAGCCCCTGCAGCATAAAAAATGCTTGCTGGTGAGAAGCCACATACCTGTCCCGAAGCAACTCAGAGAAATGATCATTTCTCTATAGCGGTCACCCTGCTATGGAAGGGTTTTGTCACCCTGCCATAGCAGTCACTGTCAGTTAACCCTACACTACACTACGGTCCCCTGACACTTAACACTTTCCCTACAGAAACTAAATTTTTGAAGCTAACTTAAGTGTAAAGGAGCACTCTAACTACACTAGATATCCCTTTCCTCACACTAAAAATAGCTAAATGACACTTTTAAAGTAAAATTAACAGAACTGCTTCCACTCTCTTCCATGTCCAGTATAACAATGCTGGGAATATGGCGGGGGCGATCTTATATACTGGGGGGCGTATTCACTAATGATTGGTCTAGGGACCCCCTAGTCACTCCAATCACATTCCTAGCATTCTCCTGCCCCCTCAATTGGCTTTTGCTAATGGTTCTGGTCCAATCACGGGCTTTTAAAGCCCATTTCCTGAAGCATTGCATTTTGGGCGGTTCTGGTTGCCGAATTCCGAACTTTTTGGGCAAAAAGTTCTAAATTCGGCCGAACCTCGAACACCCAATGTTCGGGCCGAACCGATGGTGGACCCGAACCGTTCGATCATCCCTAGATCTCATCTTTATTTGATAAACCCAAAACATATATAAAATATGCAGGGTATAAATCAAATCCATTTAACATCTGCAGAGGTACACGACTTGGTTGCCCACTTTCTCCACTCCTATTTGCCCTACTAATTGAACTTCTTGTCCAATCAATCCGCTTTGATCCTTCAATTAAAGGTCTTAAATTAGATGGAAATCATCACAAAACTTGTCTCTTTGCCGACGACATTTTCTTTATGTCCTCCCCGCATATCTCTGCCCCTAACATTATTCGGGAACTTGATGATTTTGCCCACATTTTAGGTCTAGCCATTAATCTCCTAAAATCCATGGCACTAAATATTTTTCTACCTCCCTCAGCTGTACAACAAGCACAAGCATCTCTCCCTTTCTCATGGTCTAAGACCCATCTTCCCTACTTAGGAATCACTCTTACACCCAATCTTTATTTAATTTTACTCCTATCTTAAGCCAAATTACCAATTTATCAATGGTCCTCTCATATCTTGGATAGGTAAAATTAATGTTATTAAAATAACTATATTACCTAAAATTCTTTATCTCTTCTTCTGCCTCTAAATCAAGGTAAAAATAATACCTAGAAAGTGACAAAAAATTACTGTATAGGTAAGTTTTTCATATATATATAAAGTGCCAGTGAAAATAAAATCCATAAACAAACATATAAAGCAAAAAAGGCCAATGCAATCAATAATAAAGCTTCTTATAGCTTGTGCAAACAAAAAAGTCTCTATTTGATAAGGTGCTTCATAAGGATGGCACCACGCTTCTTTCACCAGGTGAAGTGCAAGCTCACCTCCATTATAGACCCATAAGGGTCACAAAGCATAAACGCAGATCAATCTGATGGACCCAATACCCATTCAGATGGGGAGGCGGGATCTGGGATTTTGATAAACTCCCCACCCGCAGACCCCACAACCTCAACCCAGGGTTGTCGGGAAGAGACCCTTGTCCCCATCAACATGGGGACAAGGTGCTTTTGGGGGCACCCCAAAGCACCCTCCCCATGTTGAGGGCAGACGGCCTGGTATGGTTCAGGAGGGGGGGTGCCCGCTCATCCTACCCCCCCCCCATCCTGGCCAGCCAGGCTGCATGCTCGGATATGGGTCTGGTATGGATTTCGGGGGGGACACTACGCCATTTTTTTCATTTTTTTATCTGTATTGCCAGGAGCCAACAATACATCAGCCGCGAGCAAGTTTAAATGACATTTTTTCCTTTAGAAATGTCAGCATTGCTGCAACGGGCTACATATACTGTATTGTACAAATACGCCACTTTACAAGTACATTAAGGGGACCCCCAGGCACAATATTAAAAGGATTTTTTCATTTTTATTGTTTCACTTTAATCATCATTAAAATCACTGCTTCTGTAAAAACGATTGTTTTAAAAACAAATTTTGCATTGATACATGTCCCACAGGGCAGTACCTGGATCCCCATACACTTTTTATGGCAATAACTTGCATATAAGCCTTTAAAATTAGGACTTAGATTTTTTATGTTCGTGTCCTATAGACTTTAATTGACTTTGCATGTTCGCTAGAGCTTTTTGCCTGTGAACCTGAACAGGGGGGTTGTTTGGCCCATCACTAGTGAGGAGTACAAAGACAAGTGTGTTTACAGTTAAGCATGGTGGTGGGAGTGTCATGGTCTGGTGCTGCATGAGTGCTCCTGGCACCGGGGAGCTACAGTTCATTGAGGGAATCATGAATGCCAACATGTACTGTGATATACTGAAGCAGAGCATGATCCCTCCTTTCGGAGACTGGGCCACAGGGCAGTATTCCAACATTTTAAGGACCCCAAACACCCCTCCAAGACGACCACTGCATTGCTAAAGAAGCTGAGGGTAAAGGTGATGGACTGGCCAAGCATGTCTCCAGACCAAATCCTATTGAGTGGGGCATCCTCAAACAGAAGGTGGAAGAGCGCAAGGTCTCTAACATCCACCAGCTCTGTGATGTTGTCATGGAGGAGTGGAAGAGGATTCCAGTGGTAACCTGTAAAGCTCTGGTGAACTCCATGCCCAAAAGGGTTAAGGTAGTGCTGGAAAATAATGGTGGCCACACAAAATAGTGACACTTTGGGCCCAATTTGGACATTGTCACTTAGGGGTGTACTCACTTTTGTTGCCAGCGATTTAGACATTAATGGCTGTGTGTTGAGTTATTTTGAGGGGAGAGCAAATTTACACTGTTATACAAGCTGTATACTCACTACTTTACATTGTAGCAAAGTGTCATTTCTTCAGTGTTGTCACATGAAAAGATATAATAAAATATTTACAAAAATGTGAGGGGTGTACTCAGTTTTGAGAGATACTGTATTCTCTGAGAAAAAAAAAAAAATGGCCTGGTGATACTATGTATACAGCAAATAATTTGATGTTTATGTACCCGCGCTACAACAATATCTTAAACAGGGACAAAGCTGGGATTTGCACATAGCCTATTTAAAGGGGAATCACTTATATTGCAGTAGCACTGGGGGAAAAAAACGTCAACATTTTTTGAATAAAGCATTGAAAACGATTTTTAAAAATGAATCTACTTTCCTTGAAAGCCAAGTAAATGTGATCTATTTATGAGAATAAAAAATAATTTTTTGGCCACTTTTAATGAAACTCTGACAAGTAGAACTAGAGGAGTTTTCTGTGGTTACGCAGCTGACTTGTGGGTGTATGTACATGGCTAAAATAGTATGTTCTCAGTTCTTTGTTCAATGCAGTGATTGAATGTGATAGACGTTAATGAAAAAAGTTATCATGTGGTTATAAAGTATTAAAATGTAATTCTGGAAAGTGGAAATACGGTATTCCCTTGTCAAAGCATATCAGATAAATGATTGCTTTGATTGACCTGTTACATTCTGATAGATCTGTCATTTCTGCAAGACAATGGGCAGGTGTTGCTATATTGAAGATATTAAAAATGTGTCAGAGGAGAATATTGTACAAGTATCTTTGGATTCATTTGCTACATAAGAGGAGATGACTGTTTGGCACAGTTGCAAGTTTCAAGCTGTGTGTGAGACTCATAGAATGTGTGATGATTTTAGAATCAGATGGGAACAAAATGTGTTTTAACTAATCAAATATTGTCTGTGGATAACATTTTCCTAGGATAAAATGTGTAACTTAACCACTTTACCACCGGAGGATTTTGCTGTCTTACATCTGGGCCACTTTTTGCGATTCGGCACTGTGCGACTTTAACTGACAATTGTGCGGTCGTGCGATGCCGTACCCAAACGAATATTTACGTCCTTTTTTTTCCCTTTTTTTTTTTGCCTGTGCAATTTTTACTTTTTGCGCTATAAACAAAAAAAGAGCGTCAATTTTGAAAAAATGACAATATTTTTCACATTTTTTTATATGAAATTCCCCCCCAAAAAAATGTAAAAATCAATTTTTTTTTAAATTTTTGGCCAATTTGTTTTCTGCTACCTATGTTTGGTAAAAAAAATCACAATAAGCGTATTTTGATTGGTTTGTGCAAAAGTTATTGCGTTTACTAACTAAGGGAAAGATTTCTGTCATTTTTGGTGTTTTTTTTTTAACTAGTAATGGTGGCGATCTGCGATTTTTTTTTGGCGGGACTGCGACATTGCGGCGGACAGATCGGACCCTTGACTGACATTTTTGACACTTTTGGGGGTACCAGTGACATTACTGCAGTAATCAGTGCTATATATATGCACTGTTACTGTAAAGATGACACTGACAGGGAAGGGGTTAATTCTATTGGAGAGGGAGGGGTTAATGTATGCCCGGTGCTTACTAACGTGTGTGGGGGGAGTGACACAAGGACAGATCGAGGGTTCAGCTATGCTGAACCCTGCAATCTGACCCTGTCTGTCACTTAGGAGATCCACCCGCTTGTGTTTACAGGAGCGAGAGAGGGGAATGTCTGGTGACGTAGGTCTACGTCGCCAGACGATAACGAGCCACTGTGCCGCAGTAGCAGCACAGTGAGCAGTGGGCAAGTGGTTAAAGAGTTTGTAAAGGCTATTTTTTTTATAACCAAATAGCCTTTAAAAAAAAATAAAATAACAATCATGTTATACTTACCTGCTCTTTACAATGGTATTGCACAGAATGGCCCAAACCTACTCTTAAGTGTCCCCTGTTGGTGCTTCAGGTTCCTCCTCTTTTCAGTGCACCACCATAGCAAACTGCTTCCTATGGGCGCACACCTTTGGGGTTTTTTTTTCCCAAAAAGTTTATTGAAGAATAATTCAGTATACAAACACCAATTATTCAGTCAAACATTGAACTTAATGTAACAGAATAACGTAGGATCAGGGGACCAATCAACATTAATCGGTTGAAACAACAATATTGTGAATTGTTAAATACATATAGTATGATCTAAGAAAAGATGCAAACGTTTAATTGGTAAGTAACATGAAACGAAATATGAAAGTGGGATAATTATCCCGTAGATGGTTACATTAAAAGTAGAGTAAAGCTAGTGTCATTAGATAAATATGGTTGTTTATATATAGTGTTGAGCGAACACGGACTGTATTATTCGTGTTCGTACCGAATAATTGGATTTTTTGTACCCGAACATGGACACGGACACTTTACTGTATGTTCGGGTAAAAATCCGTGTTCGGTCGTTTTATTTCCGGGTTTTGCATGCTTTGGCGCTCTTTTCATGGCGGGCTTTCAACAGCCAATCAACAATCGTTTAACTGGTGTGCCTTAAGCCATCCCAGCCATGCCTGCAAATGTCTCAGTAGCTGTGATTGGCCGTCTGAAGCATGTGACCAAGTCTTTATAAGTTCGAGGCAGCCGCAGCGGCGTCATTATGCTGCTTAGATTCAGGGACAGAGCACACATCAACGTGCTGGCTGCTGATTAGGGAAAGATAGGCAGGAAAAAACCATTTGTGTCCGGATAGAATTGAGGGACAGGTCGGAGTGTTTAGGCAGGGCGAGTTGTAGGCATTTTAGGGATAGAGTCTGCTGAATTATAGGGTCAGTGTCTTCTACAAACTACAATCGATATTGCTGTGTGGGGGGTGGGGTCTGCACTCAATCCTGATCTACGATCTCTTCTCAATCCTGTTAGGGACAGAGTCTGCTGAATTTTAGGGAAACTGTGTTCTACAAACTACAATCGATATTGCTGTGTGGTGTGGGATTGGAGATAGGCAGGTGTCAGTGATCCACATCCATTTTTCTGTGTGTGAGCTGCAGTGAACACAATCTTTTTGGGCTGCAGTGAACACAATCTTTTTGGGCTGCAGTGAACACCATCTTTTTGGGCTGCAGTGAACACAATCTTTTTGGGCTGCAGTGAACACAATCTTTTTGGGCTGCAGTGAACACAATCTTTTTGGGGTGCAGTGAACAAAATCTTTTTGGGGTGCAGTGAACACAATCCTTTTTGGTGTGCAGTGAACACAATCTTTGTGGGGTGCAGTGAACAAAATCCTTTGTGGGGTGCAGTGAACACAATCTTTTTGGGGTGCAGTGAACAAAATCCTTTTTGGGGTGCAGTGAACAACATCCTTTTTGGGGTGCAGTGAACAAAATCCTTTGTGGGGTGCAGTGAACACAATCTTTTTGGGGTGCAGTGAACACAATCTTTTTGGGGTGGAGTGAACAACATCCTTTTTGGGGTGCAGTGAACAAAATCCTTTTTGGGGTGCAGTGAACAAAATCATTTTTGGGGTGCAGTGAACACAATCTTTTTGGGGTGCAGTGAACACAATCTTTGTGGGGTGCAGTGAACACAATCTTTTTGGGGTGGAGTGAACAACATCCTTTTTGGGGTGCAGTGAACAACATCCTTTTTGGGGTGCAGTGAACACAATCTTTTTGGGGTGCAGTGAACACAATCTTTGTGGGGTACAGTGAACAGAATCTTTGTGGGGTGCAGTGAACACAATCTTTGGGGGGTACAGTGAACACAATCTTTGTGAGGTGCAGTGAACACAATCTTTGTGGGGTGCAGTGAACACAATCATTGTGGGGTGCAGTGAACTCAATCTTTGTGGGGTACAGTGAACACAATCTCATACTTCTGAAGGTTTGAGGGTGCTGCCTGTTCCATACTCCCCCTACTCCTCATCTAGCCTTTTAGGGGTACAAACAATAGTAATTGGGGCCTAGTGTGGTTGTGTACGTGTGATATACATACACTTTTTTGGGATCATATTTTCTATTCCGCTATTTAATCAAAAACCTTTGGGGATCAGTTAAATTGGGGGATAGTCTGTGTTGGTACGTGTGAGAGAGATCCACCTTTCCAAGTTGTTGGGGTTCATCTCATACTTCTGAAGGTTTGAGGGTGCTGCCTGTTCCATACTCCCCCTACTCCTAGCCTTTTAGGGGTACAAACAATAGTAATTGGGGCCTAGTGTGGTTGTGTACGTGTGATATACATACACTTTTTTGGGATCATATTTTCTATTCCGCTATTTAATCAAAAACCTTTGGGGATCAGTTAAATTGGGGGATAGTCTGTGTTGGTACGTGTGAGAGAGATCCACCTTTCCAAGTTGTTGGGGTTCATCTCATACTTCTGAAGGTTTGAGGGTGCTGCCTGTTCCATACTCCCCCCTACTCCTAGCCTTTTAGGGGTACAAACAATAGTAATTGGGGCCTAGTGTGGTTGTGTACGTGTGATATACATACACTTTTTTGGGATCATATTTTCTATTCCGCTATTTAATCAAAAACCTTTGGGGATCAGTTAAATTGGGGGATAGTCTGTGTTGGTACGTGTGAGAGAGATCCACCTTTCCAAGTTGTTGGGGTTCATCTCATACTTCTGAAGGTTTGAGGGTGCTGCCTGTTCCATACTCCCCCTACTCCTAGCCTTTTAGGGGTACAAACAATAGTAATTGGGGCCTAGTGTGGTTGTGTACGTGTGATATACATACACTTTTTTGGGATCATATTTTCTATTCCGCTATTTAATCAAAAACCTTTGGGGATCAGTTAAATTGGGGGATAGTCTGTGTTGGTACGTGTGAGAGAGATCCACCTTTCCAAGTTGTTGGGGTTCATCTCATACTTCTGAAGGTTTGAGGGTGCTGCCTGTTCCATACTCCCCCTACTCCTAGCCTTTTAGGGGTACAAACAATAGTAATTGGGGCCTAGTGTGGTTGTGTACGTGTGATATACATACACTTTTTTGGGATCATATTTTCTATTCCGCTATTTAATCAAAAACCTTTGGGGATCAGTTAAATTGGGGGATAGTCTGTATTGGTACGTGTGAGAGAGATCCACCTTTCCAAGTTGTTGGGGTTCATCTCATACTTCTGAAGGTTTGAGGGTGCTGCCTGTTCCATACTCCCCCTACTCCTAGCCTTTTAGGGGTACAAACAATAGTAATTGGGGCCTAGTGTGGTTGTGTACGTGTGATATACATACACTTTTTTGGGATCATATTTTCTATTCCGCTATTTAATCAAAAACCTTTGGGGATCAGTTAAATTGGGGGATAGTCTGTGTTGGTACGTGTGAGAGAGATCCACCTTTCCAAGTTGTTGGGGTTCATCTCATACTTCTGAAGGTTTGAGGGTGCTGCCTGTTCCATACTCCCCCTACTCCTAGCCTTTTAGGGGTACAAACAATAGTAATTGGGGCCTAGTGTGGTTGTGTACGTGTGATATACATACACTTTTTTGGGATCATATTTTCTATTCCGCTATTTAATCAAAAACCTTTGGGGATCAGTTAAATTGGGGGATAGTCTGTGTTGGTACGTGTGAGAGAGATCCACCTTTCCAAGTTGTTGGGGTTCTCTCATACTTCTGAAGGTTTGAGGGTGCTGCCTGTTCCATACTCCCCCTACTCCTCATCTAGCCTTTTAGGGGTACAAACAATAGTAATTGGGGCCCAGTGTGGTTGTGTACGTGTGATATACATACACTTTTTTGGGATCATATTTTCTATTCCGCTATTTAATCAAAAACCTTTGGGGATCAGTTAAATTGGGGGATAGTCTGTGTCGGTACGTGTGAGAGAGATCCACCTTTCCAAGTTGTTGGGGTTCATCTCATACTTCTGAAGGTTTGAGGGTGCTGCCTGTTCCATACCCCCCCTACTCCTCATCTAGCCTTTTAGGGGTACAAACAATAGTAATTGGGGCCTAGTGTGGTTGTGTACGTGCGAGATACATACACTTTTTTTGATCATATTTCCTATTCCGCTATTCAATAAAAACCTTTGAGGATCAATTGAATTGCGGGATAGTCTGTGTCGGTACGTGTGAGAGAGATCCACCTTTCCAAGTTGTTGGGGTTCATCTCATACTTCTGAAGGTTTGAGGGTGCTGCCTGTTCCATACTCCCCCTACTCCTCATCTAGCCTTTTAGGGGTACAAACAATAGTAATTGGGGCCCAGTGTGGTTGTGTACGTGTGATATACATACACTTTTTTGGGATCATATTTTCTATTCCGCTATTTAATCAAAAACCTTTGGGGATCAGTTAAATTGGGGGATAGTCTGTGTCGGTACGTGTGAGAGAGATCCACCTTTCCAAGTTGTTGGGGTTCATCTCATACTTCTGAAGGTTTGAGGGTGCTGCCTGTTCCATACCCCCCCTACTCCTCATCTAGCCTTTTAGGGGTACAAACAATAGTAATTGGGGCCTAGTGTGGTTGTGTACGTGTGATATACATACACTTTTTTTGGATCATATTTTCTATTCCGCTATTTAATCAAAAACCTTTGGGGATCAGTTAAATTGGGGGATAGTCTGTGTCGGTACGTGTGAGAGAGATCCACCTTTCCAAGTTGTTGGGGTTCATCTCATACTTCTGAAGGTTTGAGGGTGCTGCCTGTTCCATACCCCCCCTACTCCTCATCTAGCCTTTTAGGGGTACAAACAATAGTAATTGGGGCCTAGTGTGGTTGTGTACGTGCGAGATACATACACTTTTTTTGATCATATTTCCTATTCCGCTATTCAATAAAAACCTTTGAGGATCAATTGAATTGCGGGATAGTCTGTGTCGGTACGTGTGAGAGAGATCCACCTTTCCAAGTTGTTGGGGTTCATCTCATACTTCTGAAGGTTTGAGGGTGCTGCCTGTTCCATACTCCCCCTACTCCTCATCTAGCCTTTTAGGGGTACAAACAATAGTAATTGGGGCCCAGTGTGGTTGTGTACGTGTGATATACATACACTTTTTTTGGATCATATTTTCTATTCCGCTATTTAATTTAACTGGGCCTCCATGCGAGACCTGTGTGCCTTGTTGCGCTGTTTTGAGTACTCCACCAACATGGCCAGTGGCAATGACGCCGTTCTCAGCTTAACTATCCCACTTCTATGCCTCCTTGAAAAAACAATTCGGGCGATGATGGAAGAGGATGTGGCACAGGATGAGGAGGAGGAGGAGGATGAAGAGGTAACATTTCCAAGGCTTTCAGGGCAGTCATTCGCAAGGGGCTCCGAGGGTGGGTTCCTGCACACGCAAACGCCAGGGACGCAATTGTCCAGCAGGGGCACAGTTCTGGAGGATGAGGAGGATGAGGAGGAGGAGGAGCTGGAGGAGGAGATGGAACCATGTTCACAGCAGGGTGGCACCCAGGCCAGCTCATGGCCATCACTGGTGCGTGGCTGGGGGGATACAGAGGACACGGACGATACACCTCCCACAGAGGACAGCCTTTCGTTGCCTCTGGGCAGCCTGGCACACATGAGCGATTACATGCTGCAGTGTCTCCACAACGACCGCCGAGTTGCCCACATTCTAACTTGTGCTGATTACTGGGTGGCCACGCTGCTGGATCCCCGTTACAAGGACAACGTACCGTCCTTAATTCACTCACTGGAGCGCGATCGCAAGATGCGCGAGTACAAGCGCACGCTGGTAGACGCCATGCTGCTGGCATTCCCATCTGACAGCGGGGCCACAGTGGAAGCACAAGGCAGAGGAGGAGGAGGAGGAGGTCGCCAACGCAACCAGGGCACCGCCAGCACCTCAGAAGGCAGGGTTAGCATGGCCGAAATGTGGAAAAGCTTTGTCAGCACGCCACAACAAACAGCAGCACCAGCAGCTCAGATGGAACGTCTTAGCAGGAGGCAGCATTTTACCAACATGGTGGAGCAGTATGTGTGCACACGCCTACATGTAGTGAATGACGGGTCTGCCCCCTTCAACTTCTGGGTCTCCAAATTGGGCACATGGCTTGAGCTTGCCCTTTACGCCTTGGAGGTGCTGGCGTGCCCTGCAGCCAGTGTATTATCTGAACGGGTATTTAGCACGGCTGGGGGCGTTATAACAGACAAGCGCAGCCGCCTGTCCAGAGACAATGTGGACAAGCTCACGTTCATTAAAATGAACCAGGCATGGATCCCACGGGACTTTTCCGTACCTTATGCAGAATAGCAATGGATACCGACCTTACCCACCCATTGTTCCATTTTTGCTCTTTCTCACTCTTTTGGGGTGTACCCTCATTTAAAATTTTTGAAAAGAAGCAGTGTTGGCTACCTCGTCCTCCTCCTCAGGGCCAGATTAATGTAGGGGCTATTGGAGCTGCAGCTCCAGGCCCCTACCTTTTATATAGGCCCCGGGTTGGCCATATTCACTGTTACCGCTCTTCTGTCACTTGTAAACACAGAAGTCTGGCTTCTATGCTCGCTTCCCCAGGCAGCACCCTCAGAACCTCCCCACACAGCGTGAAGGCCGGACAAGGAGGGACAGTTGGCGATGCATGGATGTGTTTATGGGCTTCAGAGACAGCATCCCATGTTGAATTAGGCATGCATGGCTGCACCCTTCCTCCTCTGGGTGCATGGCAAGGCACGGCCCTTAAGGCCCTTCAAAATCCTCAGCACCAAGCCCATGATGCTGTTAATCCGGCCCTGGTCCTCCTCCACCGCCGCTTCCACCTACACCGCCCATAGGTGTGCGCAGCCTATTGCATTAAGGTGTGCACCCCAAAGTTGAAATACACATGCATGTGTTTGCCAGCAGGGAGAGTAATGTATCGGGGCCATGTACCTGTAGGCAAGGAGAAATAGAGCAGAGCAGGTCCCAGGGAGATCTTTCCCATCTCCTCACTGGCAATGCTATGTGCCCTAGGTGATTAGGGTGTGCCCAGGCACACCCAGCACACCCTGTGCGCACGCCTATGTCACCGCCACATCCACCACCACCTCAACCTCCCTCCTACTCCATATGGGCCTCGTCCTTCAGAGATGAAGAAGAACATTGTTTTATTTTTCTGTTTTTTTTTTGTTGTTTTAAGTTATTTCCCTATCCACATTTGTTTGCAGAGCACTTGCCATGCTCTTAATTACGTTTTGCTGCCATTTGCAGCACTCTAGCCCTTTCCTTTGGTGTTTTAGAGCCATTTTAGTGCCTTAAAGTTCGGGTCCCCATTGACTTCAATGGGGTTCGGTGTCCGGGAAAAGTTCGGTAAAAGTCCGGGACACGGACCCGGACTTTTTTTTAAAGTTCGGCCGAACCCGTCGAACACGGACATCTAGGTGTTCGCTCAACCCTATTTATATACCAATTATATTGATGTAACAGGGGATTAATCTTTATAATCCTAATGATAGGGTGTTGATCGGGGTAGAGGGAGGTCCCTATGGCCTGCATAAGGACCAAAAAAGGAAGAAAGAGAGAAGAGGATGAAAAGAAAAAGAGGATTGGGAAGGGGGGAGGGGAGTCTGAAGGTAAGAGGTAAAGGGGGGAAGATCACCTGGTATGAGCGGTAGTAGTATGTGAAAGGTAATCTGATGTATTATATTGTCTAATCCTCATTCCTGTTGGTGATATTGTTGTACTCTTGCGAGTATTTGAAGATTATCCAGTCTTTCCAGATTTTTGTGTATCTGTTTGGGGAATCATGTACTGTGGATATGAGCTCTTCCATCATTGATATTTTATCAATTTGAGTAAGCCAAGATAAAAGGGATGGGGTTTTATTGGTGCCCCATAGGCGCGGTATGCAAAGTTTGGCAGCGTTTATCATGATCATGGGAAGAGATTTGAAATATCTGGGTGGAGAATTGGGGTGATAATGAAGCAGAAATTGAGCTGGATGTAATTGTAGATCCTGTGATGTGATTTTGAGTATATATTCTTCGACCACATTCCAAAAAGGCCGTATCTGTGGGCATGACCACCATATATGCAGCATGTCAGTTTGGGCTTGCTCCAGAGATGGGCTGTCTGCGTCTGTTATAAAACAAAACCAAGAGGGCACCTCTAGCTAGGTGTAGAGATTTCTTAAAAAAAACCCCTAAAAATGCACTCACTATGTAAAAGTGCATCAAGGCTTGTCATACACCCATATAGACAGGAAATGGAAGGGGCATGGCTACATGTATCATGGCAACATGACCGCCCCTTTATCAAACACAGCATGACTCAGCCCTGCTCTCAGTATATGATTGACAGCAGCAGTCAATGGCACCCACTGCTGCCTCTGTAGACAGAGGGAGAGAATGGGGAGGGTTGCTGCGGACAGGTACTGTGATGGATCGAGATATGACTCAGGTAAGTATAAGGGTGGTAAGGGGATGATACAAGTATTATTCAAGTAAACCCTCAAACAATGCCCTGTTAATTTTAACTGATCCACCACTTGTCATTCATGAACAGTTTTTCATGATGGCATTGACCATGCTCTTTGTTATGTGTCTTATACTTACTTTGAAGTAACAGTGCTTTGGCTTTGGCACTATGGCTGTCATTCACTTATGATAAAAACATGCATTGGAGAAGCTTTTAGTTATTACTGTTCCACTTCTATAATCAACATATTTAAAGCTATCATTGAGAGGGTTATTCATAAAAGGCCACTTGCTTACCTATGGGTCACCAAGTTTCATGTCTTTAAAGCGGAGTTCCGGGCACAAAAACAAAAATTTTTTTTTTTGTGCCCCTCCGCTAGGAATGCCTCACCTGAAAAGGAATTGGATAGTTAATTTTTTTTTTTTTGTTTACTTACCTTGCAATTGAAGATCGAAGATACTCACCTCAGAGTACTTCCTCCCTCGGAGCCGCGGCTCACCCCGTCACTTCCTGCCTCGCTATGATTCCTGGGAGCTGAACGTCATAGCTCCCAGGAATCAATGCGACGGCACCGGCCCCGCTCGTCATTTCCGGGCGACGCCGCATTCCCCTGCTAAACAGCTTCTGGGCATGCCCAGAAGCTGTTTAGGAATGCGGCGCCGCGCCGGAAGTGACGAGAGGGGCCGATGCGGCGCATTCTGGGACAAGAAGACGCGGAAGAAGACACAGAAGAGGACCGCGCCGGCTTCAGCTGCCCACAAGAGAGATGGAAACGCCGTGGAAGAAATTTTCTAAGTAAAGTTACAGGATGTAGCACCCTCCTAGGTAGGTGCTAGGTAAAGCATAGTTATGGCCCTGTTCTGCTAATCAGGAGGGTCTGATCTGTTAGTTTAGGCTGTCACATGTTCCAAGTTTGATTCACTGGGTCTGAGGGTGTGTCCCCACTGCAGCCAATGAGGGAGCTCATTGGACAGTGGAGGAAACCTAGCCAGTGACACACTCTGTTTTATGTCAGTTCCAGTGGGAGGGCATTCCTGCAATGCATCCTGGGATTGCACATAATTAGGAGGGGAGCACGTGACAGGGTGTCTTTGGGCGGGAAGCCAGGTACCAGGAGGAGGGTGACGGCTGTCTCTCCTACTGTTGCTAAGGAAGGCGGTCCAGGCAGTCGGCCTAGGGACCAGGGGATGAGCTGTGCTGTGGAGGATCCAGTGTAGAGCTGGGGGGCAAGATTCTTCTGGAAAACCAGTGCTGTGAGTACTCAAGATCTGCCCAGGGGTCTGCCTAAGAGGGGGAACCATTCCAGAGAGGTCAAGGCGATCAGAGAGCCAGCTAACCCGGGATGTTGCAGTAAAGGGGGTGCCAAGTTGTAAAGCCCTGAATAATAGGGAATAAAGAGGGCGCCAGGAAGGGCCCTGAAGTGTCTCAGCAGTACAGTCTGCACTACAAGTCAGTTAGGAAAGAGTACCTTAGGGAGCTTAAAGGACTTTTCACAGTCAAAGGTGAAGCTAAAGTAAGCAGTGTCAATCAGCAATTCTGTATAGTCCCTGCCTATTTTGTGCATAGTTCAGTAGTTGGAGTATCCTACTTATCCCTTCTCCTATCCAAGTTCTCAATAAACCCTAAAAACCAAAATAAACTGGAATGATTCTTGTCTGAGGTAATCACACTTGGAAACATGCTTAACCACTTAAGCCCCGGAAGATTTTACCCCCTTCCTGACCAGGGCCTATTTTGCGATTAGGCACTGTGTGACTTTAACGGACAATTGCACGGTCGTGCGACACTGTACCTAAGCGAATTTGACGTCCTTTTTTTCCCACAAACAGAGCTTTCTTTTGGTGGTATTTGATCACCTGTGCGATTTTCTGATCATGCGCTATAAACAAAAAAAAGCGTCAATTTTGCAAAAATAACAATATTTTTCACATTTTTTATATGAAATTCCCCCAAAAAAATAAATGTAAAAATCAAAATTTTTTAACATTTTAGGCCAAAAAAAATCGAAAAAAGCGTATTTTGATTGGTTTGCGCAAAAGTAATTGCGTTTACTAACAAAGGGAAAGATTTTTATCATTTTTGTTGTTTTTTTTTAACGCGTAATGGCGGCGATCTGCGATTTTTTTTGCGGTACTGCGACATTGCGGCAGACAGATCGGACCCTTGACTGACATTTTTGACACTTTTGGGGTTACCAGTGACATTACTGCAGTAATCAGTGCTATACATATGCACTGTTACTGTAAAAAATGACACTGGCAGTGAAGAAGTTAACTTTATTGGAGAGGGAGGGGTTAAGTGTGTCCTAGGGGCGTGTTTCTAACTGTGATTGGCTGTGGCTACTAGTGTAAGAACAGAGATCAACAGTCCTACATAGTAGAATCGTGTGATCTCCATTCTTACACAGGGAAGAATGACAGGCAGCTGTGTTTACATTAGCCGCCTGCCTTTCTTCCAGTGTAACGGAAGATCGGGTCCGCCGGGCACACGCGCGGGGGGTCTGTGACTGCGCGGTAGCGCGCCTCCTGCGGCGCGCGCTCGCTCCCCAGAGCCTCACAGGCTAGCGACGTAGCCCTACGACGCTTTGCCTGTGAGGGGCTGACCGCCGACGTAAATAGTCGTGCGGCAGTCGGCAAGCGGTTAAATGTCCTACTGTTGCTATTGGTAACCCAGGGGAACCCACACTCAGCGCCTCCCATGGGAGTACTGCTACAAGTATATTTTGACAATGTTTGCAGGCAGTTTGTGAAGCTGTGAACAATTTTTCATCATCCTCTACACCAGTGGTATCATTGTTAATATACAACATTTAAGTATTTTGAAGGGTTTTCTAGAATCAGTTTGAGTTTTGGGAATGTCAAATGGTGTTGCTGAATGATGTCTTTTTCCTAGCAGAACAGGATCAGGATACTGCCACTAAACCCAGGGCAACATGGAATGCCTTGCTCAAGTAAATTTGGATGAATATGTATTGAGTGTATTGGGATCACAGCATCATTTGTGCCAAATTAATTAGGCTCAGGTACTTGGACAGGGTATTATCTACTTGTAAGAAATGGTTGGAGGTGGAAAACCTGGAGCAAGATGGTCTTGTTGGATCACAGCGGGTAGGGCTGCTATTTATTTTATAAGGTGAGAGTTTGCATCTGAGGTGTCAATTCCCCTCATGAATAAGAAGCTGGCTGCTTTGGCTTTTCTGTTCTAAGTGTCAGGCTCTCAGGACTTTAGGAAATAATTCTTGATATGCCAAGTTATGCATGCTTTCCATAGGGGCAGATTGACAAAATAAATGATGCACTATTTCTATAAGGAAAACAATAATGTGCAACCACTATGCCTCAAACTAAAATGAATAAAGCTTATTTGAAATACTGCTGCACAAGAAACAGTGCATACATGTAACATTTAATAAATACTACTCAATGTTCAAGGGTGCAAAAAGGTTCAGAAAAAGTCATATGAACTTTAGTAAAGTAAGTACTCCTTCAGAAGCATTCATAAGAGGTCAATATGTCACTCATATTAGTACACATAGACGACAATCTAAAGAAAATCTGGATAGGGTTGAGGCCTAGGCTGCCAGATTTGAGGCTGCTTATGTTACTTCCCATGACCCCAATTCTTATAAAGCCCTCTTGACCACCCTACTGGAAATCTCTGAAATTCACACCTAATTTACTAGGAAGGCCCTATTCTATCAAATACAACGTATATAAGAACAAGGAGATAAATGTGGTAGATTTCTTGCTTGGTTGTCCAAGGAACAGTCAGCTATTAAATATACTGTATTCCTAGGAGCTATGGTCGAGGTGATCACATTTATACCTGTCCTAGGCTTGTTGGGAATCAATTTGCATCCTTTTTTGCCACCTCTCTGCCTCTACTGTAAATTACAAGCCTAGTGAGCTGGATGGCTACCTACAAGATATTTCACTACCCACCTTGCCCCTGCCCAAATGCTCTGCATTTGAGATGAATATTACACAGGAAGATGCAATTGCATCTCTCCAATCTGCCAAAACTCCTGGAGGGGATTGTCTCCCTGGAGAGTATTACTATTTAGTCACTCATCCAAACAGCTTTTTCAGTTCTTATTTGTTTTAGGAAGGTATTCCAGGATGTATAGCTCCCACATATGTATACTGTAACTCAGTCCCCTAATCAACCATTAGTGTATTGTGCCAAGGCAGATGTTGATGACCCAAGAAAATGTTTGGAAGTGTCAAATTTTGTGAAACCATTGTTTTAATTACATATTCAAATAGGTATGGTTCCAAAAAAATCTGGGACACATATTAATTGTTCAAGACAGAGATATATAGGCGCTAGAGGGTATAGGTGATGATATAGCAGCATTGATGATGATAAAAAAAAAACAGCAGAAATGTAAATGCAGTGCTGATTACAAGGGGAGGGGGGAAGCAAAGGGGGGATTTTAAGTCCATGTGCATACAAATGGGTTGGGAGAGTAATTGCAGTCTTGGAGAAGGCCTGCTGGATCAAGACCAGTACCTGGGGTAGATGACAGCAGCTCAGGGCCGGCTCTTCAAGAAGAGAGAAGTCAGCTCTAGACAACAGATGAAGGAAGAGGGAAGAGGGAAGAGCGCCTCTGAGTGCAAGGTAATAATTTATCACAGCAATAAAAACATAATCACTTACATAGCAGTAAGGGTTAATGCATATGTCCTGGCACGGCAATTGAGTGAGTCACTTGAAAAAGGAGTGCACATGCCCCGCCCAGGTTTAGCACAGACTCTGAAACGCGTTGTGAAGCCATTTCCGCCATCTTGCAAATTCCAGCCGTCAGACGCTTTCCAGTCTCCGCCTCGCGGTCCTCCGCCCGCCCGGACACATACAGTCAGCCGGCTTGGCTGTCTGCACCGAAGGCTTCTCAGGACCCTGCGGACCCCCACCATTCCACCTTGGAATCACTGCGCCAGGACATACGCATTAACCCTTACTGCTATGTAAGTGATTATGTTTTTATACTAGTTTCCCCCATCGTAGCCAGCTTGTACATAAAGAAGGTTAAAACTCCTTCAAAGGAACACCACCAGGTATGCAAAAAATACATGGGTCAAGATAAAATCATCTGAAGCACAAGATTTAGTAAACACATAAAATCAATAGATAAGTGCATCAAATTTCCACTGGATAACACACAATATAAAACTACTCTTTTTGAACTATGTGTGAACTATGTTAAATGTTAAGGAGGATATGTGACTTGGACATTGAAGTGTACAGTAATTTACCTTAACACTCAAAAAGATAAAAAAAGGGATATACATCACTTAAAGTAAAATAAGTAAGGCCGGCTCACCCTGTGTATGGGTGGGGTATCTGGAGCCAGACAATCAATATACAAAGAAGTGTGACTGGAGCTCAAAAAGGAGGCTCCATATAGAAACTGTAACTTGTGTATGCTGCAGTGAGTTTCTATATGGAGCCTCCTTTTTGACTTGAGTTCTCCTTTTGAGCTCCAGTCACACTTCTTTGTATAGGAATTTAATTTACACAGACCAATGTAGATGGGATGGTCACAACAAATACAAAGTCTGAAGACAAAGAACAAAAGCAGCTTAAAAAGTGCAATATTGAACAAAGGGATGAAGCAGAACATTCTGTATGTGACTGAAATGTCAGAAACAATTTTGCATCCCTGTGATTTTCAAGTCCAACACACTGAGACAGAAGCTTATATGGTACATCCAAAAGATCCAATGCTTGGACACCAAACACAAGCAGAGTAACCTAGTATATTTAGTTCAGTGTTGTAAAAAATTGAAAAAAACCTGAACATTTGCGAGACCAAACAACTTCTCATCGAGTGAATAGTGCTGGTTGGTATTCAGTAGTCTTTCTACACCTTAAAGTGCACCTGTACCCAGACTATAGACCATACAGTATTCAAAGAGTAACTCCACTTTTGATGAGAAAAAAACATTCCCCTCTGGGTGATTAATGTACAATGCAAACATTTTAACAAACTGTGTTGCAGATTCCTACCTTTTGTTATTCTGAAGAAATAGATGTTTGTCTGTGTTCATGTGCTCAGTGAGTCTAATTATCAGTCAGGTGCTGCACCTGCAGGGCTCTAAGGAGGGACATTGCAAGGTCTGCACCTCTTTAGACATGATTTACCTTTGGTACAGTGGCGTCCCAACGGGGGGGGGGGGGCGGGGGTGCGGCCCGCCCCGGGTGCCACGCACTGGGGGGTGTCAGCCGACGTCTTGCCCGGCGTGTTTTGGTTATCCCGTATGCAGTGTGAAGGCAGCTGCAGTGGCAGGCTAGCAGCTCCTTCAGTCCGCACTGCTAGCGGGGGGTGGAGCCGCGGCGGGAAGAAGGGGGGCGGAGCCGCGATGGGGAGAAGGGGGAGGGGCCTCGGCTGGAAGAAGGGCGGAGCCTCGGCGGGAAGAAGGTAAGTGCCCAAGTGTGTATGCTGGATAGGAGGGGGATGGGGCAGCAGCCAGTGGGCACCAGCATCTGTCACACATTGCATGAACATTGGTGCATGGATCCTGCCAGTGTGCACAAGTGCATTAGCATTGGCAAATTTCGATGTGCCAATCTTTGAATTTGCTGGGCATTTGCAGATGTGCCAATCCTTCTACAAACTGTTCTCTGACACCGTCATTCAGGCATGCCTGGATGCCTGGAGCGAGTGGTAGGTCAAGGACAGTGTCCCTGATTGTTAGGGAAGGTAAATAGAGCAGGGAAAGGTTCCTGGTCCTGCAGCTGCTGAATAACTGATTCTCCTCCTCTCCCTCCTGCAGGAAGACCCCCCCCTCCCGGTGCTCTTCAGCTCCCCACAGTGCTTTTAATCTCCCTCCCCCTATGCTCCCTGTCCCCCCCAGTGCTCTCCACCCCCCCTGGTTTTCCCTGCCCGCCCCCCCAAGTGCTCCCTGTCCCCCCCAGTGCTCTCCACCCCCTGCGCCTTCCAACCCCCCTGCAATGCTTTCCAAACCCCCTCTTAATTCTCTCCCCCCCCCACCATGCCCTTCAGTTCCTCCAGTGCTCTCTGCTTCACCTGTGCTCTCCGGCCCCCCTAGTGCTCTTCTATCATGTCCGCAGTCTCTGACCATCTCCTGTAACATGTCCGCAGTCTCTGACCATCTACTGTATCATGTCCGCAGTCTCTGACCATCTACTGTATCATGTCTGCAGTCTCTGACCATCTACTGTATCATGTCTGCAGTCTCTGACCATCTACTGTATCATGTCCGCAGTCTCTGACCATCTACTGTATCATGTCCGCAGTCTCTGACCATCTCCTGTATCATGTCCGCAGTCTCTGACCATCTACTGTATCATGTCCGCAGTCTATGACCATCTACTGTATCATGTCCGCAGTCTATGACCATCTCCTGTATCATGTCTACAGTTTCTGACCATTTCCTGTATCATGTCCGCAGTCTCTGACCATCTCCTGTATCATGTCCGCAGTCTCTGACCATCTCCTGTATCATGTCCGCAGTCTGACCATCTACTGCATCATGTCCGCAGTCTCTGACCATCTCCTGTATCATGTCCGCAGTCTCTGACCATTTTCTGTATCATGTCCTCAGTCTCTGACCATCTCTTGTATCATGTCTGCAGTCTCTGACCATCTGCTGTATCATGTCTGAAGTCTCTGACCATCTCCTGTATCATGTCTGCCGTCTCTGACCATCTCCTGTATCATGTCCGCAGTCTCTGACCCTCTCCTGTACTATGTCTGCAGTCTCTGACCCTCTCCTGTACTATGTCTGCAGTCTCTGACAATCTCCTGTATCATGTCTGCAGTCTCTAACCATCTCCTGTATCATATCTGCAGTCTCTGACCATCTCCTGTATCATGTCCGCAGTCTGACCATCTCCTGTATCATATCTGCAGTCTCTGACCATCTCCTGTATCATGTACGCAGTCTCTGACCATCTACTGTATCCTGTCTGCAGTCTCTGACCATCTCCTGTATCATGTCCGCAGTCTCTGAGTCTCTGACCATCTCCTTTAGCAAGTCTCCAATCTCTTACTCACATTGCTAATAATATTAGCTATTTATGCTGAAGGTAGGACTGTGCAGGGGAGGCAGAGAGTGTAAAAGGGGGCACTGTGATTAGAGAGACGGAGGGCCACTGCAAGGGGCACTGTGATGGGGGGCTGTGAAATTTGTGCAATAAATATTACTGAAAACATTACAAATTTTTGTGGGTGTTTTTACATTTTAAAGTTGGGGGGGTGCCAGATATAGGATCCGCCCCGGGTGCCAAATGCTGTAGGTACGCCACTGCTTTGGTATTATCTCACCAAAATTACATTTTTGCTGCAGGGGATGCCAAAAACCCAACTTGTATATTAGTGCACACTTCTGGGAAAATCAGTAAGCCAATCACACAAGCAGGAAATTACATTTTCAGCAGGTGTCCTGTACACCATCTGTGTACAGAATGCCTTCAGGTAGCCATATTGCATTGTATTTTACAGAGAGAAAGGCTCCATGTACACGGGACGTTAGAAAAAACGTGCTGCAAAGCTAGTTCTGATGCCGGGAAAAAGCAGCTGTTAAACGTGCTTTTAGTAGCTTTTTCCATTGGCGTTATTGCACGTTTGGCCACGTTGCTTTTAGCAGCGTTTTTTTCTGCCTCCATTCAAAATCAATGGTTCCCTACGGGAGCCTATTGATTTGAATGGAAGTCGCACCACAAGTCGGATCAGGATGGGGCTACCCTCAAATTCCATACCAGACCCGAAGGGCCTGGTTTGAAACCTGGGGGGGGACCCCCACGCAGTTTTTTCCCCCCATTTTTGGCGTGGAGTTCCCTTACATCCGACTTGCGGTGCAACTTCCATTCAAATCAATAGGCTCCCTTAGGGAACCATTGATTTTGAATGGAAGAAAAAAAAACGTATAACGTGGCTGAACGTACTTCATCACGTTCCGTCCCGTTTTTGAGTTTGAAACGCCTAGAAACACACGTTCGAACGCAAATAATTGCGTTCCAAAAAACGTTCCTGAACTCAACTGCCTGCAAATGACTGTAAACGACCCCGTGTACATGGACAGATAAGATAACATGTAGGTGGGTTCAGGGGCTTCTGAAAAAAACGCCCAACTGCTCCTAAACGGCTATTTACAACGTCCCGTGTACATGGAGCCTTACAGAGCTGCAGATTTAGAAGGAAATGTCATTTAATATTATACAACTACAATACAACTACAATATGACTTGTGTCGCAATTGTATATGCTATATTATACATTTTTTTATTTGCTATTTTTTTTTGTCCCACAAAAGTGGAGTTACCCTTTGCGTTTTTTTAATCAGTGGTAAAAGAGTGTTTTAACATGCCATTCCTAAACTCTCTAGCTGCTTGTACTGTGAAGCAATTCATTCTAAAAGGTCCTCAAAAATCACAAAAATGGTTTGGTTGGTTTCTAACAGCTTAGAAACGCCAGCTGTGTATTTCAATTTGTGTTTTAATTAGGCTTCCAAGATTCTGGTTCAGCAGAAAGTAATAAGAAGAAAAGCTAAAATGTCAACGTCTTTGTTGGGAGGGACTGATGTGAATGTGCAATGTATATGTAAAAGCGCTGCATAAATTGACAGCGCTATATAAGTACCTGAAATAAATAACACTGAAAATTAATTTCTCCACAATGCCTACTACTAAAGAGATGAATTAATGCTTCCTGTTGCTGCTTGTTCTGAATATGTAAGTACAAGTACTTTAGTGTGTATAGTCTGGGCACAGATTCACTTTAACCACTTCACCTCCGGATGATTTGCCCCCTTCATGACCAGGCCATTTTTTATGATACGCCACTGCGTTACTTTAACTGACAATATGACAATTGTGCGGTTGTGCACAAAAAAAATGTATGTCCTTTTTCTGCCATAAACAGAGCTCTCTTTTGATGGTATTTGATCACCTCTGCATTTTTTTATTTATTTTTTTTGCGCTATAAACAAAAAGAGACCGACAATTTAAAAAAAAAAAAAACAATATTTTTTACTTTCTGCTATGAAACACTTTCAATAAAAAATTTAAAATATCAAATTTCTTCTTAAATGTAGGCTAATATTTATTTTGCTACATGTCTTGGTAAAAAAATATCCCAATAAGCGTATATTGATTGGTTTGCACAAAAGTTATATAGTCTACAAACTATGAGATAATATTATAGAATTTTTATTTATTTATTTATTTATTTATTTTACTAGTAATGGCGGAGATCAGCGACTTCTAGCAGGACTGCGATACTGCGGCGGACAAATTGGACACTAAGTTTCACTTTTGACACTTTTTTAAGGGACCAGTGACACCAATACGGTGATGAGTTCTAAAAAAAATACTGTATGCACTGTCACTGTACTAATGACACTGGCAGGGAAGGTGTTGACATCAGGGGTGCTCAGAAAAAATGTGTCCCTATGATGTGATTTCTAACTGTGTCGGGGTGCTTTAACTGTGGGAAGACAGAGATCTGTGTTCCTGCTCTGCAGGACCTGTTGTCACATACAGGTGGTCAGCAGGGGCGGGAGTCTCCTAAACCTACAGGGGGAAGCCAGTCTTGGGATTTTTACAGACAGTTTGTGTGCCTGAATGGTCAGCCTGCCCCTGGCAGCCACAACTTGGTTTCCTTGGTTTGGGCCCAGGCAGCGGAGCCCTTCAGGACACCTGGGTCTCTCAGGATGCCCGGGCCCCCTACACGTGTATGGGCTGTCCCTCCCCTGATGGCAGCCCTGACTGTAAATCTAGTACATTTTTATTAGACAGTGCTCATGTCACACCTACTTCCCAGCACGATGCCAGATGTTTGTGTTCCCAGCACTTCTCAGTGGTGACCCATCCTAACTGGACCCAAATTTCATCAACACATCGGTAGCATTAAAGAGCTTTAATAAAATAGCAATAAGCCCCATGGGAAAGAAGCTAGTTAAAGAGGTGTGACAATAGTAAGGTCAATATGTTATCAACCACCAAAATATACTGACACACAGTGAGGTCAATACAGCTTGCATTCCTTCCCATTAGCCACTGGTGAATGATTCTTCCGAAGACGTCACATTCTGACGAAAGGCGTCAAGTTGGCACGCACGTTGCCTCGCTCTGACATTGTAGCTGGACCGCACGCCGGAACCCACACTTCCGGGTACGGCGCACACTAGCGGAGTAAACCAGCATCCTGTTGTACTACAGCCGCGAGGCAATACAGGATCTCATGAGCGGTAATCTTTTTAGCCATACTCGAGTGTTTTCTTTGGTCGAGTTTTTTTGCTGTGTCACGCATGTTTTTACCTGGAGTGATTTTATCTGGAGTATTCAAGTTTTAGCTGCAGTGTGTAACGCTCCTTGCGTTTCTTATAAGGTGTGGATTTTCAGCTGCAGAAGTAGTTCCACGTCAGTAGTCATGTAGGAGATATGCTGAGATACCAATCCCAACCTCAATGACTCATCATGTATGGAAGGTCTTATTTCAGCCAGTAAATACACACAGTAATTAAGCTGGTTCCTAGTGTGACTTTATATACATGTGGTAAGACAATGATAAAGGTCTTAGGGATAGGTTTGAGTGGAAGTGGTAGGTGACAGACACTTGAGGTGAGACAGTGCAGATGGATGCAGGAAGGGTTAGCGATCATGTATGATAACAGATGACAGTAGCAGGTGCATACAGGAGAGATCAACCCAGTGCAGGAAATAGTAGCAGTAGCCTCAAGAGCTAGCAATCTAGTTATGCAGATGTAAAAGACAGTCCTTGCTATGCAGAGCTAAATAGTGTAAGCCTAGTACAAGTCTATAGAGATTTCCCCTGTGGGGTACTTAGCACTAATAGCGATAGCCGAAGGATCGCTCAGGAGATGCGGATGATCCAGTAGCAGGATGCAGGGATCAGCGCAGCGAGGTTCGTCAGCGAGGAGAGCTTGCAAGCATGGAAGCTTCAAGCAAGATTAGTATCCAGGTACTGGTGTTTGAACGAACACATGTGAGTGAGAACCGACGCCCTAAATAGCCATCTAGTTCGGCGCTGGGTGATGACAGCTTCAGCCTTAAAGGGAAACACACCTATATGTGTTTCTTCTGTCTAGGTAGATGGAAATCACCCGGAATAAATGTGATAGGAGGCACTGAGAGTGCCAGAACCTTACATTACCCCCCCCGTAAGGCCGGCTCCGGAAGGCCTCTAAGGCTGGTTGTTGATATAAGAATCACATGAGACTGGTTGCCGATGCGAAAATCGGAAGGAAAAAAAAAAAAATTTCTTTTTTTTTTTGTTGCCGATATGAGAATCGGAATGAGACTGGTCTCCGATGCGAGAATCGGATAAGACTGGTTGCCGATATGAAAATCGGGAAGAAAAAAAAAAATTGGTTGCCGATATGAGAATCGGATAATACTGGTTACCGATACGAGAATCGGATAAGACTGGTCTCCGATATGAAAATCGGAAAAAAAAAAAATGGTTGCCGATATGAGAATCGGATCAGGTTGGTAACCGATCTGAGAATCGGATCCCTTGTTGCCGATATGAAAATCGGATCAGGTTGGTAACCGATGAGAATCGGATCACTTGTTGTTAGGGTGTCTGCTACATGGACCCCTCACTAGAATCGGACGCATAACCATCCGAAGTAATCCTAGTAGACCTAGCAACCAATGTTTCTTCAAACATCCTCAGATCCTTCCTACATACCACCGTGCCATTAGAAGCACGTACGCAGTCAGGTGCAAGAATCTCTGTATTTTCATCGGAAGCCAGAAATGTGCTTGCAAAAATAGGAGTATCCTCAGGAGGTGGTACAGGAGGGTTTTTTGAACGTGGTATAAAGTTCACTGGAGTTGAAGGAATATCTATTCCAATATTTGTTAATTTCTGGGTGTCCTTCACTGATATAGAACGGGGACAGGGCTGGCAACAGCCTTGATAATTTCCAGGCTGTTTTTCAGGGAAGACCCTTCGGATTCGCCTGGCCTCCATTGGGAGAGCCTTAGGCCTATGGGGTCTGGTTGGGCAGAATGTAATGAAATGTCCCCCTTCACCACAATAAAAACAAAGGCCACAGATTCTCCTGTGATCTCTTTTTTCTTGTGAGGACAACCTAGCATGTATGGCACCAATCTCCATAGGCTCCTCATCCATCTCTGTAGGATCAGGGTCCAAATGGGATGTGTCAGAGTGACAAGGTCGACTGTTTGAGGCAGGCTCGGACCATGACCAGGCAGGATCACCATATCTACTAGGTCTCCTTTTTTCCTTAGGTAGCCGGGGTCTGTGGTTACCTGGAGCGGGTTTAGGAGTGGGGTCAATAGCTGAATTCTGAGAAGAACTGGATAATGGCATTTCCATTTTTTCAGACTTCCTTTCTCGTAGTCTTCTATCTATGGTGATACTGAGTTGTATCAATGTATCCAGGGTTTTTGGCATCTCTGCTCGGGCGAGCTCGTCCTTGACGGCTTCTGATAGGCCAAGCCTAAATTGGGTTTTCAGAGATGCATCATTCCATCCTGAATCAAGGGTCCATCTCTTGAATTCTGCGACAAAGTCTTCTACAGGCCTTTTTCCTTGTTTCAAGGATCTTAACTGAAGATCGGCAGTACTCTGCCTATTGGGGTCATCATATAGGCTAGTGAGCTCTGCCAGGAACAAGGCATAGGAGTTGAGAAGCTGGTCGTTTTTTTCAAAAAGAGAATCTGCCCAGGCTCGAGGATCGCCTGATAGGTAAGAAATAATAGTACAAACCTTAATGTGATCAGTAAGGTAGGTACGAGGTTTTAGCAAAAAAAGTAACTCACATGCGTTTTTAAATTCGCGAAATTTTTTGCGATCGCCTGTAAATACCAAAGGGGGATTTATCTTGGGTTCAGGAGACTGTGCAGAGGTAAGTTGTGTCAGTCTAATTACCTGCTGCGACAGAGCCTGATTGTCGTTTTTCAATTCAGCAAGTGCGTGTATTAACGCAGATACCTGCTGTTTTAATTGTGTCACCTGAGTGGCTACTTCTGCTGAATCCATTTTTTTGGGTTCGTTCAATCTGTAACGCTCCTTGCGTTTCTTATAAGGTGTGGATTTTCAGCTGCAGAAGTAGTTCCACGTCAGTAGTCATGTAGGAGATATGCTGAGATACCAATCCCAACCTCAATGACTCATCATGTATGGAAGGTCTTATTTCAGCCAGTAAATACACACAGTAATTAAGCTGGTTCCTAGTGTGACTTTATATACATGTGGTGAGACAATGATAAAGGTCTTAGGGATAGGTTTGAGTGGAAGTGGTAGGTGACAGACACTTGAGGTGAGACAGTGCAGATGGATGCAGGAAGGGTTAGCGATCATGTATGATAACAGATGACAGAGTAGCAGGTGCATACAGGAGAGATCAACCCAGTGCAGGAAATAGTAGCAGTAGCCTCAAGAGCTAGCAATCTAGTTATGCAGATGTAAAAGACAGTCCTTGCTATGCAGAGCTATATAGTGTAAGCCTAGTACAAGTCTATAGAGATTTCCCCTGTGGGGTACTTAGCACTAATAGCGATAGCCGAAGGATCGCTCAGGAGATGCGGATGATCCAGTAGCAGGATGCAGGGATCAGCGCAGCGAGGTTCGTCAGCGAGGAGAGCTTGCAAGCATGGAAGCTTCAAGCAAGATTAGTATCCAGGTACTGGTGTTTGAACGAACACATGTGAGTGAGAACCGACGCCCTAAATAGCCATCTAGTCCGGCGCTGGGTGATGACAGCTTCAGCCTTAAAGGGAAACACACCTATATGTGTTTCTTCTGTCTAGGTAGATGGAAATCACCCGGAATAAATGTGATAGGAGGCACTGAGAGTGCCAGAACCTTACACAGTGTCGGTTTTGGGGGTTTTATGGACTATTTTTACGGATGATTTTATGAAGATTAATGTGTTCCTAAGATATTTTGAATAAAGGTGTTTAACCTTCTACACTATGAGGAGTCTCTCTTCCTTCTTTCTTCTTATGCCGAAAGCACATCCGTACCCATAACGAGATCGCCCATCCGTCCATCCTCATCAAAGGAGCAGCAGTTTAAGCGATTTAGATTCTTATTGGTATACGCCATAAGAATCCACATCGTCTGGTAAGTGGGCTACCTTACCTTTTGGCACAGAGTGTTAGCAATCAAGGCTCGCACAATCCCCATTTCATCACAAGAGACTCTCTTTTTGAGCACCTTCTTTTTTGCACTTCCCTTATTTGTGTTTTTTTTCACTTTATGGACTTTTCTTCACTGGATACATGCTTGGAAAACTTTTTTGCTGTTAATGTATTACATATGATATGAGTTTTTACTGAAAAATATTATCAATTAAGCACCAGCACTTTATAAGTTTATCACCACTATTGTTTACATGTTTGCACGTGCACTTTAGAGGTTTTTTGATATTTGCTAATTTACATTGTTTCCAGTAAGCATATTAATTATAGCACAGTAGTATTTATTTATTTATTCACATGAACACAAATCACCTACCAGTCGTTTATTACAAGTAAATCCTATTACATAGGGTAGCGCAGTATCTACCATTATTTCACAATTACCAGATCATTATCTCATAGTAGATAGTGACCTTCATTACTTGCTGCTTCCCAACATATTAATTAATTAATAATTTAATTTTTTTACTACACCTAGGCGCGAGTATATCATTTACACTATCTGCCAGAACACAACAGGCTAACAATAATGCCCCATACACACGTGCAGATTATCTGCAGACTTTTGTCTGCAGACTTACCTTTTCTATGTAGTGCAAGGGCCTGCCGGATTGCATACAAATTGAAAGTGTTTAGATTTGACCTCATATTATATGGTTTTGGTAAGTCTGCAGACAAAAGTCTGCAGATAATCTGCACGTGTGTATGGGGCATAAGGGAATCGCTCTACAGACTTCAACAACAGCAATATCAGAGGTAAATATCGCTGTATTGTGATAGCATTCAAAATAGCAATGGGACCTCCTTATTTGGCCATTGGCCAGTGGAATTAATATAAACAGAGTAGCCCTTCTAAGGTAACGTTGGGGCCCTTTAACCTGGCTGTGTCACATAAATCCACACGTTAAGCCAATGTAATACTGGCATTTTTATAGCAGCTACATAAACTTTCCTTTTAATTACTTGGAAAAAAATATTGTAGCCAATGAAAGATTTGTTTTAGAGAACGTCCAAGAAGTTTGTAGCTCAGTCACTGAGCAATTTACTCTTTAAAATGTTTTAGCTGACAACAAAATCACCAGCTTCATTTCATTCATTTGAAACTGTATAGATAAGCACTGTGGCCAGGTTTACCTAGCTGCAAATCGCAGCAGAGATCTGTAGCTTCTACAAATTGATGCTACAAAATCGTCTGGTTGATATGGTCAAATGATCTTGCCGGCCACTTGCCACATCGGAAATTGATGGGATGGGAATTTGTCTAATAACATATGTTAGTAATATTGCAGCAATGATCTGGATAACCAAAAAAAAGGAAACTGAAAAAATCATCACACACTTATTACAAAAGACGCAAGGGCATTCATTTTGACTGAAGTATCTACAGATAGAAAGGGTTCTTTTTATCTTTTGTAGAAATGGTGAAATTACCTATCCTAGGTTCTAGTTCTAGCTGATTCAAGTATCTTGATTAAATGAGAAGTATGGGCTTGTAAAAAAAACAAAACAATTATACTAACCTAGATGGATGCAGCATCGATCCGATGCTGCATCTGTCCCCAGAAGCTTTGAAGACTGGGAACTGAGCCATCAAAACCGCTAATCGCTTGTTTCTCAACTTTCAGTGACTAGAGAGCCAGTTCTCTGCTCTGCCCCTAAAGCATTTACCAGAGTGCTGGGCTGTGGTGGGGGTAGAGCCAGCTGGCTCAGGTTCTCAGCAGCTCATTTAGAGACTAATGCCTCGTACACACGCACCGATTATTGGCCGGGAATTTTCGGCCAACGTCCGATCGGCCGATTTTCGGCTTGTTAGTATGATGCTTTCGACAACCGACTCCGACTTTTCGGCCGAAAAAAATCTGGTGTGCAGGCTATAAAATTTTTGTTGGCCATTAACACAACGGCTGATTTTCCGTCAGTCAGTACAGATTTCGGCAGACAAAAATCTGATGAGCAAGACTGGGCATGCTCAGAGAAGAAAGAACACACGGAAAGTAAACCAGCACATGACATCACTTCTGAAGTTGATTTTTGTTGGCCGAAAAAATTTGTGTGCAGTCTAGGCACATTCCAACCAACAAAACACAACTCTGGACAAAAGTCGGACGATTGGTCGGCCGATAATCGTTGCGTGTGTACGGGGCATAAGGCAGCTCCAGTTCAGGCTTCTGGGCGGATCCTGACCATATGGTCGGGATCTTTTCAGAGCCTGGATCAGATTTGTGATGTCAGCTGACAGTGGGCTTTAACCCGCTGTTGACTGAAAACAGGTCACAGGAGTGCAGTTTTCGCGATACTTCTCCTTTAACCACTTTACCACCGGAGGATTTTGCTGTCCTATGTCCAGGCCACTTTTTGCGATTCGGCACTGTGCGATTTTAACTGACAATTGCGCGGTCATGCAACGCCGTACCCAAACGAAATTTACGTCCTTTTTTTCTCACAAACAGAGCTTTCTTTTGGTGGTATTTGATCACCTGTGCGATTTTCATTTTTTGCGATATTAATAAAAAAAAGCGACAATTTTGAAAAAATAACAATATTTTTCTACTTTGACAGTTAAAAAATATCCAATATATTACATTTTTGTCATATATTTAGGCCAAAATGTATTTAGCTACATGTCTTTGACAAAAAAATTCTCAATGAGCATATTTTTAACCGCTTTAAGACCGGAAGATTTTACCCCATTCCTGACCAGGCCATATTTTGCGATTCGGCACTGCTTTACTTTAACGGACTATTGCGCAGTCGTGCGATGCTGTACCCAAATTAATTTTTTACTTTTTGCGCTATAAACAAAAAAAGAGCGACAATTTTAAAAAAATAACAATATATTTCAAAATTTTTTATATGAAATCCCCCCCCCCCCCCCCAAAAAAAAAAAAATTAAAAAAATCTAAATTTTTTTAACATTTTAGGCCAATTTGTTTTCTGCTACATATTTTTGGTTAACAAAAATCGCAATAAGCGTGTTTTGATTGGTTTGCGCAAAAGTTTGCGCAGCTACTAACTATGGGAAATTTATGTAATTATTATTGTTTTTTTTTTAACTAGTAATGGCGGCGATCTGGCGGCGGGACTGCGACATTGCGGCGGACAGATCGGACCCTTGACTGACATTTTTGACACTTTTGGGGGTACCAGTGACATTACTACAGTAATCAGTGCTATACATATGCACTGTTACTGCTGTAAAAATGACACTGGCAGGGAAGGGGTTAATTTTATTGGAGAGGGAGGGGTTAATGTATGCCTGATGCTTACTAATGTGTGTGGGGGGAGGGGACTGTGTGACACAGGCACAGATGGCAGGTTCAGCTATGCTGAATCCTGCAATTTGTCACTGCTTGTCACTTAGGAGATCTGCCCGCTTGTGTTTACACAAGCGGGCGGATCTCCACACTCGATCCCCGACGATCGGGGAAGAGCGGCGGGGACCACCGCCGCTCCTCCCCTGGCCCGACTCCCTCTGTGACTGAATACAGCGGGAGCGAGCCTCCGGCGGCGCGCGTGCACCGCCCACAAGGGGAGGAGTCCAGCGACGTAGGTCTACGGCGGCAAGTGGTTAAATAAAAGAGCTGAATGTGTTTTTAATGCACAAAATCTGAATGGCTACTTATATTAATAATAAACAAAAAATAGTATAGCACAACTCATCAAAAACATAAAGTCCAAAGGATAATATAGTCTATGAATAAAGATCATCAGAGTGACAATATTATTCCCTCTCTATATGAAAGAACCACTAATGCTTATGCTAGGTTTGGAAGAAATGGCACCACCTCCCTAATCCCTTACAACAGGTTTTGGAAGAATTTTGGATGCAGTTTTCAGGCATCAAAATCAATACATTTATAAAATATAGCAAAACCTTAGATTGCGAGCATAATTTGTTTCTGAAACATGCTTGTAATCCAAAGCACTCTTATATCAATGCAAATTTCCCCATTGGAATAATGGAAACTCAGATGATTCGCTCCACAACCATTTATTCATAAGTCCTTCAGTTTATAGTCCATATAAAAAGATCTTAGCAATGTGATAAGTTGTGTAACCATAAAATGTCCATCCATAAATGGCAGCTTCCACAAGGGGATTAGAAACAAAATCCAGCAGGAGCTACAGAGTATAAAAGAGAAGAGAGGCGTCCCTAAGTATTTGAAGGTACAACATTTAGCAACTCATATGGTTGATGATTTAAAGATCTGGACCAGGGCATTACTGAGCTCCTGAACAGACGCCATCAGACGCCAAACCTGGTGGCGTCTGATGGACCGAAACATAGTGTCCCAGAGGTGTTCTATTGGATTTAGGTCAGGCGAGCGTGGGGGCCATTCAGTCAATTCCTTCAACCACCAGGAACTTGTTGCATACACTCGCCAAATGGGGCTGGGCATTGTCGTGCACCAGGAAGAACCCAGGACCCACTGCACCAGCACCCTGCGTAGGTCTGACAATAGGTCCAAGGATTTCATTCCAATACCTAATGGCAGTTAGGGTGCCATTTTCTAGCCTGTAGAGGTCTGTGCATCCATCCATGGATATGCCTTCCTAGACCATCACTGCATACATGACACAAGGGATGGTCAGAGACTGCATACATGACACAAGAGATGGTCAGAGACTGCATACGTGACACAAGAGATGGTTAGAGACTGCATACATGGCACAAGGGATGGGTATTTCTATTCATTTTATGGTTTTTATTTTACCCCCTGTCTATATATATATATATATATATATATATATATATATATATATATATATATATATAGACAGGGGGTTCAATATTGAATTAGCCTTACACTTGTCCAATAAAATAGTTTTTATAACTTACTTTTAAATCTTATCACCAGTTAAAACAACTGTAGCAAGTAATGCTCAGTGTACTAAATATACTGTATGTTCTGATGAAAAAACATAAACTTCATGACAGCTAACAGGAAGTTTCTTCCCAGCAACACTGACCACAAAATCAAAGCACTTCCGTTCTTTAAATAACTGAATAATAAATGTCACAGAATGTAAATCATTTTGTAAGTTTAGTATGACCAGCTAAGCATAACCAGTTTATTGCAGCTCTTTCTTCCCGGGAATATATATATATATATATATATATATATATATATATATATATATATACACCGTGTTGTTCTCTAGTTGATTATTTTTAGTTATGCTGCCACCTTGTGACCATCGTTGGCACATGCGCACACATCACACACAATGTATATATTTATTTTTCATATATATATATATATATATATATATTTTTTTTTTTTTTCTTCATGAGGTATCTGGATCTGGTTATTGGAGTCCAGATCTAGAACATGGGGGGCCCCATGCAACTCTGTAGCAACAAATCACTTCTAAGGCTGCATTCACATGTCAGCGTATGGTCCGCGGGCAGAATCGCTGCGATTCCGCGGCCACGATCCGGAGATCATTGCAAATCGCGGGACACCTGTGCGTTGCCCGTGATTTGCAATAGCACCCCAATAGCACCCCAATTTGCAATAGCACGTATTGCGTCCCAAAAAAATCGCGCAATTCGTGTGTCCCAAAAAAATCCCGCAATTTTTTTTTGCGCGATGTTACCGCGATTTGGCAGGCGGAAATCGCGGCAACATCACTCAGCGTTTGGGGTGCTATTGCAAATCACGGGCCACGCACAGGCGTCCCGCGATTTGCAATGATCTCCGGATCGCGGGCAGAATTGCGCCGCGATCCATATGCTGACATGTGAATGCAGCCTTATAGTGATCTACTGCTGGCTGCACCTCCCTTCTCCTTATCAGTGTTTATAGAGATAGCAGAACAATGCTAACTGATAACAGCCCAGAGGCAGAGACTACATGAGGGCTCACAAGATTTTTAGCTGGATGAACAGCTACTTTTTCTTGGTCAAACAAGTATAATTTATGTTACAGTTAACAGACCAAAAGGAAGGAAATAAGAGAAGTTTATTGTTAGAGTTTACATACACTTTGTAATCTATCTATGTAACCTACAGAGCATTTGTGCAAGCTGAATGAAATGTCTCAGTATTTTTTCTATGGGAATAATTCCTGCTTATCAGCTCTATCTAGTGGCCAAAATGTGCTAAAGTTTTCTTGTTGATGTATTTAAGAAGAATATACCACATTTTGGCCACTAGATGGAGCTGATGATATAGGAATTAATCTCTTAGTGACACAGGCAGACCCAATGATTGGATGAAAGAACAAGGAGTATAAGGCCCCGTTCAGATCCGCCTGTTCGTTTTTTTGGCGGATCTGAACGGTCCCCCCATGCACTCCTATGGGGCATCGGATGTCAGCGGAGACATGTCCGCTGAAATCCGATCCGTCAAATCTGGATGGATGGAAACCCTATTTTCCATCCGTCCAGCGGATCGGATGGGATCGGATGAGAACGGACCGACGGTCCGTTCCCATCCGATTTCCCCTATAGAGATGCATGGGGAACTGACAGCTGTGTCTCCGCACACTGAGCGGAGACACAGCTGTCATCCTCCTGCTCAGCGGGGGATCGGCGGATCGATCCCCCGCTGAGAAAAGCGGAGTCCGTTTGACGGACTACAAGTGTGAAAGAGCCCTAAATGTATTTTTTATTGTTTTCTTTATTTCTTTAAATCAGCACCTTAATTACCTTTATGAAAGGGTTGTGGTTTCAATCCCCAGGTTGGCCGCTTGTTTTGCGAATTATTTCCTTCAAAATTGGCATGTATAGGCTTATACTTACAACTGCAGTTGGAAAACGAATCTTTCATCTTGGCACCACGTCAAAAACAGAGAATTGTCTCTTTAGCAATAAAAAGGTGTGTGCTTGCCATTTTTTTTAAAAAAATAGTAGTTCCACTTCAACAAAAAAATGTGATTCTGTCACCAAACCCTTGATTGGCATTGCTACATATCAGAATAAAAAACTTTCCCAAAGAATTTAGAGGAATTTAGGGGGAAGTGACCTGCACTGCAGAAAAACGTAGGTGGGTGTGACCAAACATGATATTATTATTATTATTATTATACAGGATTTATATAGCGCCAACAGTTTGCGCAGCGCTTAACAAAATGAGGGCAGACATTACAGTTACACTACAATTTGGAACAAAAGGAATCAGAGGGCCCTGCTCGTTAGAGCTTACAATCTAAAAGGGAGGGTCAATTGATACAAAAGGCAATAGCTGTGGGGGATGCGCTGATGGAGCAAGAGAAACAGCGTTATTAGTTAGTAGCCGCGTAGGCTTCTTTATAGAGAAGGGTTTTCAGGGATCGTCTAAAGATGGATAGATTAGGGGACAGTCGGACAGATTGGGGTAGAGAGTTCCAAAGAATGGGAGAAGCTCTGGAGAAATCCTGGAGGCGAGCATGGGAAGAGGTGACAAGGGAGCTAGAGAGCAGGAGGTCTTGGGAGGACCGAAGAGAGCGGCTAGGTTGATATTTTGAGATCAGGTTAGTGATGTAGCTGGGGGCAGAGTTGTGGATGGCTTTGTAAACTGTTGTTAGCACTTTGAATTTTATTCGTTGGGTGAGTGGAAGCCAATGAAGGGATTGGCAGAGAGGGTTGGAGGACACTGAACGGTTGGTAAGGTGGATAAGTCTTGCAGCTGCATTCATTATGGATTGAAGGGAGGATAATCTATGTAAGGGTAATCCAATGAGGAGGGAGTTGCAATAGTCGAGGCGAGAGATAACCAGGGCATGAATTAAGAGCTTGGTGGTGTCATTGGTTAAAAAGGGCCGTATTCTAGCGATGTTGCGGAGGTTAAGGCGGCATGATTTGGACAGGGATTGGATGTGAGCCTGAAAGGACAGTGCAGAGTCCAGGGTTACCCCTAGCACCCTGGCATGTGTGCAAGGACTAATAGTTATTCCATTGATCTTGACAGAGAATTCTGGGGAAGGGGCACGTAGAGGAGGAAATATTATGAGCTCGGTTTTAGATAGATTCAGTTTGAGGAAGTGGTGAGACATCCAGGCTGATATGTCTGTTAGTAGATCAGTGATGCGGGAGGAGACTGATGGGGTGAGCTGAGGGGTAGAGAGGTAGATTTGGGTGTCATCAGCATAGAAATGGTAGTGGAAGCCATGGGAGGCTATTAGCTGACCCAGGGAGGAGGTATAGATTGAGAATAGTAGTGGTCCAAGGACAGAACCTTGGGGGACCCCAACAGTAAGAGGAGTTGCAGAGGAGTAAGTGGAATTGTAAGTGACACTGAAGGTGCGGTGAGATAGGTAAGATTCGAACCAGTGGAGAGCACAGTCACGGAGACCGAGCAAACTGAGTTTTTTGAGAAGGAGGGGGTGGTCAACAGTATCAAAGGCAGCCGAGAGGTCCAAGAGTAAGAGTATCGAGTAGTGACCATTGGTTTTTGCTGTTAGTAAGTCATTTGTAAGTTTTAGGAGAGAAGTTTCTGTGGAGTGTTGCCGGCGAAATCCAGACTGAAGGGGATCAAGGAGGTTATTCTCAATGAGGTGCTTGCTCAGGCGGTTGTAGACTAAACGTTCAAGGAGCTTGGAAGCAAAAGGGAGTAAGGAGATGGGTCTTAAGTTATTAAGATTGGAGGGGTCTAGCGAGGCTTTCTTTGGCATGGGAGTTACTAGCGCGTGTTTTAGAGAGCTGGGGAAGATCCCAGTGGAGAGGGAGAGGTTGAAGATATGAGTTAAAGAGTGTAGGATAGAGTCAGAGGGTGACCGTAGTATTTGAGAAGGAACAGGGTCCAGGGGGCAGGAAGTTAGGTGGGCATTAGAAAAAATTTTAGTAACTTCCTCTACAGTAGTTGGGTTAAACAAGGGAAGTATTGATTGTGCAGGAGGACAAGGTGTGTAAGGTGAGGGAGATATCTTTAGTGTAAAAACCTCTTCACGAATTGTATGGATCTTATTTTTGAAGTGATTGGCAATCTCTTGGGCAGTGAGTAAGTTAGTGGGTGGAGGCAATGGAGGACGAAGTAGAGCGTTGAAGGTAGAAAAGAGTTGACGGGGACTGTGTGAGAGGGTGTTAATGAGAGTGATAAAGTAGGTCTGTTTGGCAGTGTGGAGGCAGGAACTGTATTTTTGGAGGGCAGATTTATATTGACTGAAATCTTGCTGTGACTTAGTCTTACGCCACAGACGCTCAAGAGCACGACTACGTTTTTTGAGGCTTCTGGTATTGTCTGTCTGCCAGGGTTGAAGCGGTCGGGGCCTGATTCTGTGTGTAGTGAGGGGGGCCAAAGCATCCAGGGTAGATGACAGTGAACTGTTGTAGACAGAAGTGGCCATGTTGGGGCAGGAGAGGGATGAGATTGTGTTGAAGAGACCATCTGTAGCAGAAAAAAGAAGTGAAGGGTTCAGATGGCGAAGGTTTCTACGGGTAATTGTTCGGTAGTTGGAAGGTAAGGAGGAGGACAAGGAGAGACTGAAACTAATGAGGTGGTGATCAGAGAGAGGGAATGGAATGTTGGAGAGGTTGTGAGGGGTGCATAGGTAGGAGAACATGAGGTCAAGGCTGTTGCCATTAGAGTGAGTAGAAGCATGTGTCCATTGTTTTAGGTCAAAAGAGGAGGTTAAGTTCAAAAGTTTAGAAGTAGCAGGAGTGTTAAGATTAACAGGGATGTTGAAGTCTCCAAGAATGATTGTGGGAATTTCAGAAGAGAGAAAGTAGGGTAGCCAGGCAGAGAAGTCATCAAGGAAGCCTGATACCGGTCCAGGAGGCCGATAGATCACAGCAATTCTCAACGAAACTGGAGAAAATAGACGAATACAGTGAGCTTCAAATGAGGAGAGAGACAGAGAAGGCGGTGGATGAAGAACCTGAAAAGTGCTTTGAGGGGAAAGCAGAATTCCAACCCCACCTCCTTTCCGTCCACTAGGCCTGGGAGAGTGAGTCCACAGGAGGCCACCATGGGAGAGGGCAGCAGGAGAAGGAGAGTCAGATTCTTGAAGCCAGGTCTCAGTAATTGCAAGCAGGTTGAAGGAGTTTGTGATAAATAGGTCATGGACAGAGGTGAGTTTGTTGCAAACAGAGCGGGCATTCCAGAGGGCGCAGGAGAAGGGGAGGTTGGCTTGAGGCAGAAGAGGAATAGAAACCAGATTGTGTGGATTTTGGCTGGTGTCAGAGGATAGGGGGTGATGGGTATGTCTGCCAAAGGTAAATGATGGGGGTCCAGGATTTGGGGAAATATCTCCAGAGGTTAGGAGAAGCAAAAGGGTGAGGGAGGTGATATGGGAGTATGATTTATGAGGGGTGACACATCTCAGTGTCCCGTAGGTTTTATTGGTGTGTGGGTTCAGAATCAGCAGGAGTTGATGAGTGCAGTATAAAGGTGAAGATAGGAGTGAGGGTGATATATACAAGCTGTGGGGCGGAGATGAGGGGTGAAGGAGAGAAAGTTTTAGGAGAGAGGATGCAAACATGAGAAGGAGAATTAGGGATTGCATAATACAGGGTGGTGAGATTGAGATGTAAACTGAATGTGAGATGGAAAAGCAGTATAGAGTCTCAGATCACCTGTAGTCTGTCTGTTGGCTTGCAGTTGTATGCTTTGTGCATTCGCTGAAGTGCTGAGCAGAAGTGTAATACTTAATCCAATATTAATACTTTATCCAAGATAATAGTTGCCAATGCAATCCCAGCCTGTGCAACCCCCTGCCTGTGCATCCCCTAGAAAGGGCTTACATTTATACTGAGTTGGGTGGAGGTATTGCCAATTAATCAATTAGGATTGGGACACATGGCTGACAGCATAAACTTCTCACACCAAAAACAGACTACAAGGAATAGCAAGAGGGCAGAATGGCAGAGTAATAAAGATAAGGACAGCTCATAATTTGGGTATAGACAAGAGAAAGCAAAACAAACATCAGTGTTCAATGGACAGAGGTAAAAGATTTTGAAAGCAGCATAAGAAAGCAGCATATGTTTACCATTAAGCAAATTAGAGAAATGATTCTGTTTCAGTTAAAGGTGGATTTTAGTGGGAGGGGCTTAAGGACTGTGGTTAAAAAAAAACCTTAGCTTTCTTGTACCTAAAAAGTATGCTTTGATTGCTGTGCCGCAAGCTGGAGTCTCAGGGGTGGTAAAGCCGTGGCTCAACCATAGGGTTTTACACCTCTCCAAGTGTTCCCCCTTTAGCTGCAGAGGCAGCAGCCAGGGGTGTACATATGCTGCAGCCACAATGTTTTGCTTCGTGGCTGCAGTAGGAGTTTTATCACCTGACACATTGGCAGGTAGTACGGCCTACTGACCTCGACCTATTCGAGTGAATGAGGGCACTCTGCAAAGCACTACTTTTTCAAATCGTATCACACCAAACCATATAATACTGCAGTACCATGTGATTTGGTGGCCGCAAACATGCTGTCATTAAAGCGGAGTTCCACCCAAAAGTGGAACTTCCGCTTTAGGGAGTCCTGACCCCCTGACATGCCACATTTGGCATGTCATTTTTTTGGGGGGGGGGGAGCGGGTACCTAGTTTTGACAGGTACCCACTCCCACTTCCGCTCGGAGTGCCGCGGCGCCCTGAACGGAAGTTCTCCTCTCCCCCTCCCTCCCTGCAATCTTCTGGGACACATGGAAAGCAGGAAGGATCACTATAGTACATAGAAAGGAAGGAAGGATCAGGATTGCACATGGAAGGTAGGAAGGATCACCATGGCACATGGAAGGCAGGAAGGAATGATCACTATGGCACATGGAAAGCAGGAAGGATCACTATGGCACATGGAAGACAATAAGGAAGGATCACCATGGCACATAGAAAGCAGAAAGGAAGAATCACTATGAGACAAGGAAGGCAAGAAGCCAGGAAGGGTCACTATGATATATGGAAGGCAGGGAGGATCACTATGGTACATTGAAGGCAGGAAGAATCACAATAAACATGTAAGGCAGAAAGGAAGGATCAATATGGCACATGGAAGGCAGGAAGGATCACTATGGTACATGGAAGGCATAAAGAAGGGATTACTATGGCACATGGAAGGCAGGATCACTATGGCACATGGAAGGCAGGAAGGATCACTATGGTACATGGAAGGCAGAAAGAAGGGATTACTATGGTACATGGAAGGCAGGAAGGAAGGAGAACTATGGCACATGGAAGGCAGGAAGGAGGGATCACTATGGCACATTAAAAAGGCAGGAGAGATCACTATGACATGTGGAAGGCAGAAATAATCACTATGGTACATGGAAGTCAGAAAGAATCATTATGGCTGCTCTCCAGAATCTCGGGCAGTGACAGCAGAGTCACTGCTTTAAAATTCTCACCCATATAATCCCTTCACAGCCACAGGATTGGCTGCATGCTGGAGGTTGTGGGAGGGCACAGCGAGACATGGGGAGGAAGTGGAACAGACCAAGACTCCCTCCTCTCCCATTATGCAGCATGTAGAGCGGTGGACAAGCTAGCGAGGGAGCGGGCGGGTGAGTTGGCCGTGGGGGGCTGTGCTGACTGAGGGATTAGTGGGGTCAAATGCTGGAAGTCCTCTGCAGGACTCAGCCCAGATTTGCAGAACACCAAGATTTACTTGAAATCCTGGGACAACCCCCGGGGAATCAGGGATGGTCTCAGTGAATCCAAGATGGTTGGGAGGTATGCTGAAGTGGGATAAATTCCAAAAACTTTATAAACAAAGGGCCAGTTTACTGTCCTTCTGACTTTAGGGGGCCGAACTTGCATCAATAGGTGTAAACAGTGCCCTAAGCTTGTGGTCAGTGAGAGTAAAAAAAAGAATTACATAGTGCCTGTGATCAGTAGAAGGAGAAATAATGCCCAGTAATTGGTATTAGTTGGAGGATTAATGCCCCATCGTTGGGGTCAGTGGAAGGGATAGTACCCCATTCTGGATGTCAGTGGAAAGAATAGTGCCCCATTCTGGATGTTAGTAGATAGAATAGTGCCTCTTCAATGGTGATATTTGAAGGAAAAGCGCCATTAATTAGTATTAGTAGGGAGAACAGTGCCTTACCATGGGTCTCAGGGGAAGGAATGGTGCATTATCATTGCTAGCAGTGGAAGGAACAGTGCCCTATCATGGGTGTCAGTGGAAGGCATAGTGCCAATCAATAATATTAGTAGGAGTAATAATGCCCCATCATAGGTGTCAGTGGAAGAAATAGTGCCCCATCATTGGTATCAGCAGAAGAAATAGTGTCCCATCGACACTATATTAGTATCAGTTGAAGGAATTGTGCCCTATCCTGGGTGTCAGTGAAGGAATAGTGCCCCATCATTGGTATTAGTAGGAGAAATAGAAGTGGCTTTGCTATCTAAGGGTTTTACATTTTTGCCCAACTAGGCATTTTGATTTATTTGGAATGATTTTGGATGTAAATAAATTTGCTTGGATGCTAACCCTAAAGAAGCACTATTTTGGTGTGTTAGAAAATGGTGAAGAATATTTGGAAATTTTGCCCCTACAGGTAAGTCACCTTCTTCTCCACTATTATTTTCTGATGTTTGTGCTGTACAAGATTTGATTGATTTAGCCCATGAATCATGTCCTTGTCCTGAGGACCCTGTGGGTAGTCCTATTATGGTTTCCTTTACATTAAGATCTGACTTCTACCCTGTGGGCTCACGGGGCAAGGACATGGATTTGTTCCAGAAATTGGTCGAGAAGGACTTGACTCACTTGGCCCGCACCTATTAAAGTAATTTGAATACGATAACCTTACTGGCCCTGAAAGAGTAGCATTAAAGGATCTTAGTAGTGACGTGAGTATAGTCATAAGGAATGTGGATAAAGGAGGTTCTGTGGTGGTCCTTGACTCTAAAACTTATAAATGCGAGGCTTTACGCCAACTATCAGATATTAATATATATGTCAAACTCAAGGGCGACCCCACATCCTCCTTTAAAAAGGAACTATCTGCTTTGTTGGATAGAGCAACAGCAGTAGAGATCTTCACTCAGAAGGAGAGGGAGGGATATGTTTATCCCGGAGTTCCCTATTGTGCCTGTGTTCCACCACCTTCCTAAGGTCCATAGGGGATTAGATCCCCTTATGAGCAGACCTATAGTTGTGGGCATAGGGTCACTAAATGAGCGATTTGGTGAATGGATTGATTACCAGTTACAGCCCCTGGTTTTAAACCTACCAGGTTATCTTAGAGATAATAAGCAGCTTTTGGTAAAGCTGAGAGATTTTGAGTGGAATGAAGAATATAGATGGATTATCCGTGATGTAGTGAGTCTTTATTTGTCTATTCCCCATGATTTAGGCCTTCAGGCAGTGGCTATTTTCCTTAAAAGATCAGGAGAGTATTCCCTGGTCCATCAGGAACTAGTTTTGCTTGGCCTACAATATTTGTTGACACATCATTTTTGTATGTTCGGTGGGGACTGCTATCTCTTAGAGATGTGGGGCTTCTATGGGGGCTCGTTTTTCCCCCTCACTCGCCAATATCTATATTGGATGGAGGGAGAGGTCCCGCATTTTTGGATCAGGCAGTCCCCACCGAGCAGACACTTTGTTTTACTGTCGCTATATTGTAAATAAAAAGGGGACAGCACTCAAAAGGTGTGAAAATATCTAAATAAGCACCATCAAAAATACATAATAATTCATAATAAATATTAATATACCATATGAAAATATCAAAAATAAAATTTGGGAAATAAGTTCATATGAAAAGCGAACCGCTAACTGGTTCTTCAAAGTGCCGAGTATAAAAGTGTCCGTGCTAATATAAATTTTTGACAGAAAAATACAATAAAAATACAATAAAAGTGCTTGGTGCAATTGTGCAATTCATTGATTCCAAAAGTGCAACCTCCCCCCCCCCCCTCTCCCTCCTTCTTTCTCCTTACTTCTGGATCATGTCCCATTTATGTTTATGTTGATTAAATTATCATTTTTCATAAATATCAACGACTATATGTAGATTGGTTAGTAAACATTATGTTTCAATATATTGTTAAAACTTATTGTTGTATCATGCTGATGTACGGGCTTGTTTACTGTGTTTTTTTGTAATTTTAAACAATCTCTATGTTATTAATATATGTTCCTTTTTTCCTCAGGTTGGGCTCATATTGGTCACTCTTTGGGCGGTGCGATCCCTCTCTACTGGCGGACATGTGATCTCTGTATCTTGACAACGTCTGATGACGTATAGCCACTATTGGAGCACGCTCTGTTGTGCTCCAACTGCGCCTGCGCATCTTCCTTGCGCTGCATAGTACGGAGATCTAGGCAGCGTAAGGCCGGCGACGTCGGATCAACGTCACGACATGCGCTGTCTGGCTGACACTATAAACAGCGTCCGCTGCCGGCATGGCGGTGAACGCTGTTGGCTTTCCTGATCCTCCCCGGCCGGGTCTCTAGTCGAAACATCAGTTGCTGGTAAGCGCGATCCATCTGTGTCTTAATTCTCTGTTCAAACTACCAGGCTACAACCTTACTAGCTTTGATTGATTGTGGTACCCTTACCTCTCTTTCTTTATTGTTTCAGCTAGTTAACATTTTACTCCACCTGCTGGTGGACTATCACACCAACAATCAATCTATGATTTAAGAGCCTTCCTAATATACAGACACTGGTCGCAATCCACCAGCTCTGATAGGCTGGTTTTCCAGCAGTGACATATCCCGGCGGGGATCCTTTTGGATCAGTTTACCCCCCTTTGTAAGCAATTATCTATATCCTTTGGGTAAGATACATACTCCATATTGCATCATTCTTTCACGATATGCATGGACTACAATCACCATCCGGGTTTTCTTTTGACATTCTGATGTCCTTTGGAAGCACTTTACACTTTGGTTTTTTCTTTCTCTTCTTGATGGTGGTTCTGTCTTCTAGTTTCCTATTTATCTTGGTCCTCACTCCTTCTTTTCTTCTTGGTTCTGGGATCATCTTGATGTCCTTACATCTGGAAATATATATGGCTCTGGTGGTTCTTTTCCCCATATATATATTTTTTCTTTTCCTTTTTTTCCGTTTCAATTTTTATTATCGCTTTGTTCATTCCCAAATTATACTTACAAACAATTTAAAAATTTAGTGTCGCCCATGTTCGCCGGCGAGAGGATATGATGGTTGCACGCCTTGACTGATGACCTTTCTGAGCCTACCCGACAAGGTAAAAGCGATACCTCCCATACCCATGTCAATGATTCTGTTACCATGCTTTCTGGCACACATCTACTATAGATGTTTTGTTATGTCGAGATAAATTATTGACTAAATGTCTCTTTGTCATCTTCAGAAAGAGCATTACATATTCACACTAAATGCTCCTGACGAAGTGGTTCGCCACGAAACATGTTGAGGTTGAGGTAGAAATACCTCCAGCTGGTTTGGAAATCCCTATGCTTTGGATCGCCATCATCTATATGCTTACCTACTGTATACTGGCTCTTGTATAGTTTTGTCAAAATATCAAAACCCTTTCCTGTATGTACTTTGCAGTATTTGATGATCAATTTTTAACCTTGATATGTAATAAAGTATTATATTTTTATTAATACCCTTGATTATTTGACGGTACCGTACCAGTAAAGTCCCATTTATCCCCCTTTCCCTTTCCCTTCCCCCTCCCCTACCCTTTCCTGTAATTCCCACTGGGAGGTTGGTCTTCAGGATAATCCCTCTATTTTGTACTCTACACTAGGGATGTCGGTACAACGCCAATTTCAGATTTAAAAACCCCATCCAGGCAACCCCCTATATTGACGACTTACTGTTTGTGGTCTCTGGGGACACATTTAATTTGGATAATTGGCTTTCTTACATGAACAATAATTATCGTACCCTAAAGTTTATGGGACACTTTGAAAGTATATCTATTGATTTCCTAGATGTTAACAGACGAGGGCAACCAAGTGGTTTCTAGTCTGTTCAGAAAACCATTGGCGGGTAACACCCTTTTGAGAGCAGACTCCAGTCAACCCAGTCCCACTATACGAGTGTAGCACTGCCTCCTAGAGGACTGCTGAAAATTACACCTTCTGCATCCCCCTGGGTTACCTTTAGCAACGGACAGCAGATAACAGCATTAAAAGTTCTTGGCTCAGTCAATAATCAATCCAGGGGATGTTGGTTTTTGTGGTTTTATTGAGAACTTGGATAGGAGAAGGGATGAGTGGGATACTCCAACTACTAACTATTCACAATCTGAGGGACAGCTTACTGTAGAATGCGGCAAGTCCGCTGCTTCACTTTGCCACTAAATGAAGGTACTTTAAATGTTCCTGTGTGAATATTCTCTTCAGGATTCTGAAACAAGTACCCCCTTTCTCTCAGTGCTTGTGTGCTGACACCTGTCCGCTGACCCTAACTTCTGGAGTGGTCCCCTTCCCTGGGCAAGTTCCTCTGTACTCACGGACACTGTTTTTCACTGTTGCCTCCAAACTCCACTTGTCAGCATCGGCTGGACCTCTGTGTTCAGCCACACCTTCAGCTTCACCAGGCCGACTTCCTGTGACCACCTTTCCCGGCTTCAGAAGGAGAGACAGCCATACCCTCCTTCTGGGACTTGGCTTCCCACCCAAAGACCCCCTGCCACATGTGCCCTTGGCTTTTATAGCCTTTCCCAGGATGCACCACTGTCTGTGCCAACTCACTGGGAAAGCTACAAAAGCCTATGTGTCATTGGCTGGGTTTCCTCCACTGTCAAAGAGGGCTCCCCATTGGATACAGTGGGGACAATCCCTCAGACAAGATGAATCACACATGGACACATGCAACAGGCATAACTGATGATCAGGCTCTCCTGATAAGCAGACAGAGCACACTATACTTTACCTGCCTAACACACATCTAGGAGGGTGCTACACGAGGTATACCTATGGGCCAATTCCCGAGGCTTAGGTGTCTATGCAGCAAGGATACCGACTTTAATAAGGAAGTAGCTGACATGGCCCTTAGATTTAGGAAGAGAGGCTACCCTGAGTCTACATTAAACAGAGCTATTAAGATTGCAGTCAATACCCCACAGGAGAATTTACTAAGGGATAAAGACAGTAAAACGGAGGGCTACAATCAGAATAGAAAAAGGGATGGACGAATTAATGTACCTGTCTTTTCTACTCCCTTCAGTGCTTAATTTGATAAAAAAATCAAATACATTGTTCTTAGATGCCTTCCTGTATTGTACAATGACACGGTTTATGCTCAGATTTTGTCTAGGGGCATCAAGACGATCTCTTGTAGAGCCCCTACCTTTGGTGGGGTTATTTCCCCCAGTTTATTTACTAGCAATAAGTCCCAGAATCTTTGGTCACAGTTCAAGGATACCTTTAAATGTGGCTTGAGTGGATGCTCATATTGTTTACACATTAGAAAGGGGGGTTTTGTTCGATCAGCTATGACTGGTAAGGAGTTGAAAAATTTCCTCCTTTATCAATTGTAATACTGAATTTTTGTCATCACATATGAGTTTTGCCATGTCATATAGGTGGTCGTGCAATCTGTCCCTTAGTCTACGCATCGTCCTTCCCAGATATTGGATTAATTAATTACATGAATTAAGGGTCCTGGGTTTAGTGATACATTTTAAAGTGATACTAAAGCCTAGTTTGTTTTCTTAAAAATAACAAACATTGATTGCTTGTCACCCTTACTCCTAGATACATAGCCGTAAGCCTTGACCACCTTGTATTTGTAGACTAACTGTTTGACTCTTGTTTTACTCTTATAACTGTTAACCATATGCTTCATGATTGCTCTGCAGCTGCGTCCTCAGAGCTTGTTTCATTCTTGCTTGTTGTTTGTAAACTCCAATAAAAATTATTTGAAATAAAAATAACAAACATGTGTATACTTACCTGCTCTGTGCAGTGGTTTTGAACAGAGCAGCCCAGATCCTCCACTTCTTGGGTCCCTCTTTGGCTCTCCTGGCCCCTCCCTCCTGACGAGTGCCTCCACAGCAAGCAGCTTGCTATGGGGGCACCTGAGCCGAGCCACAGCTCCGTGTCTCCATTCAGACATGGAGCCACATAACCGACCCAGCCCCCCCTCTCTCCTCATTGGCTTACTGACTTTGATTGACAGCAGCTGGAGCCAATGGTGCATTATTGTTCATCACAATAATGGGCAATTAATTCTTCAAAGATAAATCTAACAGCTGTGTTGCACATGACCTCTTCGTGCTACAAGAGTCAGACTTCCAAACAATCTTGAACAAGCTTTATCCAGATCCAACTCACTTCAGCGAACACTAAGGCTCCCTTCACACCTGAGCGTATTGTTTTCAGGCGTTTTTTTGGGCTTTTTTCAGGTTTTTTTTTTTCAGGCATTTTTCAGGCGTTTTTGTGGGCTTTTTTTTTTAGGCGTTTTTTTGCAGATGTTTGGAGGTAGGCATTGACATCTAACAAAAATGGTTGTAATCTGCCAAAAAAGAAGCTCATGTACTTTTTTGATCTTCAGGCGCTTGGCTTTAGGTGACAAAACGCTCATATGTGAGCAGGGGCCATTGAAATTAATAGGATTTTGCTTGTTGGGCGTTTTGAGACTTTAGAGATGAGCGTTTTATGAGCTGAAAAACACTCAGGTGTGAACAGGGCCTAAAGGACTGGCCTGAAATTAGGGAACATTTGATTGTCTTTATAAAAATGATCTTTGACAATGATTACGTTTAGCCAGCTCCACCGTTTCTAGAACTTGGCGAGTGCTGGTATCTGCATTTCTTCGGAGTGTATCATCCACTTAAACCAAAACAAAGCAGGGTAGTGTTTGACTCCATGTCAGGATCAAGGGGTCTCCCTAAATGATGTTCTTTTCACTGGTCCTAACCTAACCAACAACCTTGTAGGAGGTCTTACGAGATACAGAAGAGAGCCAGTTGCCATAACTGCATTGCTGACATTAAACAAATGTTCCATTGCTTTATAGTAAGAGAAGACCATAGGATCTTCCTAAGGTTTCTGTGACACTGTGACAACAATATAAACAATGAAGTGATTGAATATCGCATGAAAGTACATGTCTTCAGAAACAGTCCCTCATCTGCTGTTGCAAAATATTGTCTATGAAGGACTGCTATTGATGGCGAAAAGGAGTATGGTGCAGATGCTCAACACTTCAATGAGAGACACTTCTATGTGGACAACGGACTCAAATCCATACCCACAGATGAAGAAGCCATAGACCTGCTCCAAAGGACTGAAGGAGGTATGCTTTATGCCTAGCTTTCTGGGTGTTGATTTTATGTTGAAATCATTTTTTTGGTATAGGTTACATGGGCACAATTAACACCCAAGGACACAATTTTTCCGCAACTGTTTGACAGGGGCATCAAGTTTCAGTTTTTTACAGCAAGGCCTATTCTTGCTTTCATCAAGAGTACCTTTAGAAGGTAACAGGGTGAAGACATCACCACCAAAGACCAATTTTTCCACAACTGTTTTACAGGAGCATCAAGTTTCAGTTTTTTACAGCAAGGCCTATTCTTGCTTTCTTCAAGAGTACCTTTAGAAGGTAACAGGGTGAAGACATCAACACCCAAAGACCAATTTTTCCACAACTGTGTGACAGGGGCGTCAAGTTCCAACTTTTTTTTACAGCAAGGCCTATTCTTGGCTTTCATCAAGAGTACCTCTAGAGGGTTACAGGGTAAAGGCATCAACAACACCCAAAGACAATTTTTTTTCACAACTGTTTGACAGGGACGTCAAGTTTCAATTTTTTACAGCAAGGCAAATTTTTGCTTTTATCCAGAGTACCTCTAGAAGGTCACGGGGTGAAGGCACCAACAACACCCAAAGACCAATTTTTCCACAACTGTGTGACAGGGGAGTCAAGATACATTTTTTACTGCAAGGCCTATTTTTGCTTTCATCAAGAGTACCTTTAGATGGTTACGGGGTGAAGACATTAACCACTTGCAGACTGCCGCACGACTATATACGGCGGCAGTCAGCCCTTCACAGGCAAAGTGACGTAGGGGTACGTTACTAGCCTGTGAGGCTCTAGAGGGTGAGCGTGCGCCGCCGGAGGCGCGCTCCTGCCCCGCTCGTTCGCGGACCCCCCCGCGCGTGTGACCGGCGGACCCGATGTCCGCCGGTCACTCGCGATCGTCGGGTGGAGAGGGAGAAAGGCAGGCGGCTAATGTAAACAAAGCCGCCTGTCATTCTCCCCTGTATAAGAACAGAGATCATACGGTCCTGCTATGCAGGATCGTATTTCTCTGTTGTTACACAAACAGCCACATCCCTTCACAGTTAGAAACACGCCCCTAGGGACACACTTAACCCCTCCTTCTCCAATAAAGTTAACCCCTTCCCTGCCAGTGTCATTTTTACAGTAACAGTGCATATTTTTATCACTGATTACTGTAGTAATGTTACTGGTACTCCCAAAAGTGTCAAAAATGTCAGTCAAGGGTCCAATCTGTCCGCCACAATGTCGCATTCCCGCAAAAAAAATCGCAGATCGCCGCCATTACTCGTTAAAAAAAAAATAAATAAAAATGACAAAAATCTTTCCCTTAGTAAACGCAATAACTTTTGTGCAAACCAATCAAAATATGCTTATTGCCATTTTTTTTTACAAAACATATGTAGCGGAAAACAAATTGGCCTAAAATGTTAAGAAATTTTGATTTTTACATTTTTTTGGGGGAATTTCATATAAAAAAATGTGAAAAATATTGTTATTTTTGCAAAATTGTCGCTTTTTTTTGTTTATAGCGCATGATCAAAAAATCGCACAGGTGATCAAATACCACCAAAAGAAAGCTCTGTTTGTGGGAAAAAAAGGACATCAATTTAATTTGGGTACAGCATCGCACGACCGCGCAATTGTCTGTTAAAGTCATGCAGTGCCGAATCGCAAAATAGGCCCTGGTCAGGAAGGGGGTAAAATCTTCTGGGGCTTAAGTGGTTAACAACACCCAAAAAGACAATTTTTCTGCAACTGTTTGACAGGGGCATCAAGTTTCAGTTTTTTACAGCAAGGCCAATTCTTGCTTTCTTTAAGAGTACTTCTAGAAGGTGACAGGGTAAAGGCACCAACCTCACCCACAGACCAATTTTTCTGCAACTGTGTGACAGGTGCATCAATTTTCAATTTTTTACAGCGAGGCCAACTCTTGCTTTCATCAAGAGTACCTCTAGATATTTACGGGGTGAAGGCACCAACAATACCCAAAGACCAATTTTTCAGCAACTGTTTGGCAGGGGCATCAAGTTTCAGTTTTTTACAGCAAGGCCTATTCTTGCTTTCATCAAGAGTACCTCTAGATATTTACGGGGTGAAGGCACCAACAATACCCAAAGACCAATTTTTCAGCAACTGTTTGGCAGGGGCATCAAGTTTCAGTTTTTTACAGCAAGGCCTATTCTTGCTTTCATCAAGAGTACTGTAACGGACCGTTTCAGCAGACAAGGGGTTAAAATCCGTTTAGGCGATATGCCCCTTTCTGAGAGACAGGCACAGCTACTTGCAGGACACCAAACTCCCAAACTGGATACAAAATAGCACTCCAACCTGGAACCTCACGAATAGCTGCTAGCAGACGAACAGGAAAAGCATATATCAGCTTACACTCCTAGCAATCAGTCTCCAACAGCATACAGTGAATCCCCCCAAGAACGAGACAAGGCTCCGTGTGAGGTTCAAGCAGTGGTCTGACTTAGAACTGTTTATTAAATCCACACAAACACATTATATACACTATCAGGTAATGTGAGTCTCATGCATTAGCATAAGCAGATAGATTTGTAAACAGGCACAAAATAACACTAAACTAATTATCTAGCCACCTGGCCAGAACAATGCAAGGTCATTAGCATGTAAGAATGGAACAGGAATACTTAGCACACCCGACAATAGGTGAATGCAAAGCCACCTCAGACCAAAAGCAACATTTTCATAACTTCTAAAATATGCATCACATTCAAATAAAACTTACATTTTCAGAATCAGCATACTTCAAATGCAAACATAACTGAAAAATCATAGAAATCCCTCCAGGGGTTAAAAAGTTAGACGGAAGTCATTTTCTGACCGACCGCAGGCACGTTTTCATGCCCAAATACAGTCTTAAAGGGGTAAAAGCCCCTAGGTCCATAGTCATATTGCAGGAGGCAAGCAACCAGGCTTCTCCAACGCCCAGTGGCGAGATTGGTCTCGTCACAAGTACCTCTAGATATTTACGGGGTGAAGGCACCAACAATACCCAAAGACCAATTTTTCCGCAACTGTTTGGCAGGGGCATCAAGTTTCAGTTTTTTACAGCAAGGCCTATTCTTACTTTCATCAAGGGTACCTCTAGAAGGTTACAGGGTGAAGATACCAACAACACCCAAAGACCAATTTTTCTGCAACTGTTGGCCAGGAAACTCCCCAGACATTATTCCCATTGAGAACTTGTGGTCAATCCTTAAGAGGTACGCAAAAAAAAAAAAAAACCCACAAATTCTGACAAACTCCAAGCATTGATTATGCAAATATGGGCTGCCATCAATCAGGATGTGGCCCAGAAGTTAATGGACAGCATGCCAGGGTGAATTCCAGAGGTCTTGGAAAAGAAGGGTCAACACTACAAATATTGAATAAAAATGTATATATCAACTTGGACACCCACTGTCAAGTGAAATATCTTTGCGCTTTAGGAGGAGTCAGCCACTTGACTGCTACAATGTACGAACACTGCTGCTACTTAAACAAATACTGGAAAATATTTGAAAGTACATAAATGGAAAAGAAGTAGCGCACGAAATCACTGTTAAGGCCCGTACACACGTACCGATCGTCGGCATACAAACGTCGGTGGACGAAGGATCTGCCGATTGTACGCGTGTTAGTATGGTGCCTCCGACAGATGTCTGCGCACAATCCGCGGACAAAAGTCTTTCTTGCAAACATGAAAATTTTTGTATGCCGACACCAGAACGGACGATTGTTCGCCTGTCAGTACAGAATTCGGCCGACAGACCGCAGATTTGCAAGACTGGGCATGCTCAGAAAATTAAAAACACAGGGAAAGTTAACCATTACATGACATCACTTCTGCAGTCAGCTGAAGTCTGCAGACAAAATTCTTGTGCTGTCCTTGTGCTGTCTTTGCACTTTTCAACAGACACCGACATCCCGGGGAGAAAAGAGGAACATTTGTATGCCGACCATCGGTACGTGTGTACGGGGCTTTAGATGACTCAAAGTGTTATAAGCATGCTGTCAAAGATATTGCTTGATAAACACTCAAAAAGTATAAAGAAAAACAATAATGTCCTTCAAGTCCATAAACTCCAGGGGTGCGTGAAGTTGTTACTGGATCACCATCCACCACCAGGTGTCACACCGAGAGATAGAAGAAATGGCAACTCACCAGAAATCAATGCTCAGGTGTTCTCACACTAGAGCGAACTGAGCAGGAATCATAAACAGATGTAGGGAATACACGTATGGAAAACCAGGGTCCATTCACCACTGCTGCATAAAGATCCCCTTCACACACTTCCCTCAGTTCAGTGGTATCATAGGGAGAAAGAATGGCTCCAAATAGTGAAGTACCATCAACACAATAGCTTTATTAAAAATGTAAATGTTGCACTCACATGTTAAAAGCATACAGTAGACATATACGTCCCATATCGCCGGTCAAAGAGGCACCTAACTCGTCCAGTCCTCCGGGCTAACTCCCCGCCAGCCCAGTACCTTCCGGGTGGGTCCTCTGCCGTATCACGTGATGTCGGATGCGTCCTCTGGTCACGCCCCGACCGGTTTCGTCATGTCCGACTTCAACTGGAGACGACAACATCCGGCATCTAAATAGCCCTGCTGGAACACTCTGCGTCCAATCGACAACGAGATGAGCAAACCGGAAGCCGCCCACTCTGCCCAGCAGCGGAACTTCCGACATCAACAATAGGAGAATCCTACCATAGAGGATTATTAACAAAATCCAATTTGGCACTAAAAATACCGATCTTGGTCTTTTATTATACAGGCAAAATAGCTCTAATGAGTAATAACATCACTCCTTGCGATTTTGCCCCGTGCCAGTATGGATCTGCAGAGCATTACCAGTGACATTCTACACATAGATAGGCAATCCTGGTATCGGATAAGGTGTAACATATAATACAGTACTCTATACCATAGAATATATAGGAGGTACATATATGCTATATTAAAAATATAATGAACTAACCTAAAACATGATAAAACAATATTATATAAAAATCAGCAAATTATATAAAATACAGCATATCATATATAATGCACCAGCTTTCACAACCTCATAGGAATTGTTGAATATGCCTAATTAATAAAACTGGAATAACCGTCTTAGGAAGGAAAGATCAAGAATCACTAATATAGCAATTCAAGTCTAATTCAATATTTAACCCCGTCGGTGCGAGGGCCTGGGTGAGGAAAATCCATTTGGTCTCACATTTGGACAACTCCCTCACCCAATTAGACCCCCGCCACGACGGGGTAACGCGCTCAATCCCCCAGGAGAGTGGAGACTTCTAGGGTCCCTCTGGTGGAACTGGCGAAAGTGTGCGCTTTCCTTTTAAAATGTTGGTGATGTGCTCACCTACTCTTACTTTTAAGGCCCGCTTGGTGCGGC
>NC_138778.1:128509741-128562241 GCF_965119305.1 Pelophylax lessonae | reverse complement strand
CTGGAGGGCCACGGGTTGACCATCCATGGCCTAGACAATCTCTGTTCTTCTAGAGATAAATGCAGCTAGGTTCTTAGGCTCAAAAAGTGTGTGGTGGTCTCTATCCCTATAATACAATACAGAAACCCACAGGGGGATGCAGAAGGGAATAGGGACGATACGAAACCCAAAAATTGATAGAAGAAAATGGAAAAGAAGGTAACAAAAATGTAAAAGTAAAAAAAATATGTTTTTTTAGACAATCGTTAAAACTCCTCAAACAAGGAAAAGCAGATTAGCCTCACAGCAGTCTTTCAAAACTCTGACATCATTATAAGCACATCACCTTGTATTTTGGAGTCCATGTATCAAAAATGTGCTTTGTGAATGTCTCAGCATTGACACAAAAATCACAAATAATATATGTGATGTCTATAATGTGTGTAATGTCAGTTTCTATTTGTCAAAAACTGTGTGGTTTATTTACCATTTACATTTTTTGTGAATGAGTAAGGATACTATGTACAGAGGAAAGCTGTATCTGGGGCTCCCCCATTGTTAAAGAGGGGTTCCAGATTTCAATAAGCCCCTCCACACACTACTGGCTCAGTGTTGTGGGGAAGAGACCCTTCTCCTCATCAACATGGGACAAGGTGTTTTGATAGGGAACCCCATGTGTTTTTTTTTTTGTGGGATCCCTCCTAAAATCCATACTAGGCCTCAGGGGCCTAGTTTGAATTTTGAGGGAGGCCCCACGCTTTTTTCCTTTGTTCACATTCATCTGCCAAGCTTGGAATCCCAAGCTGACAGCTTGAAGGTGCTGGGCGAGAAGAATTACTGGTTATTTGGATGGCAGGGATTGCTGCCTCCCTAATGACCTGAGGCCCTGGGCAGTTAGCTGTCAAATTTAGCAACAGTAGTATTACCACTGCTAAATGTTTTTACTTTCCACTGAAGCTGGAGGCTTGCTCTGCTGAACTCCCATTCATCTGGTCATTCATACAGGAATCTTCATAGAGTGCAGATGTTTCCCTCACATTATTATCTCTTCTGGTTGAATGTTTTTTCGCCCTTAGTGTTTGGCTATTTTCTCAAATTGTTGAATGTTTTTTAACTCCTCTGATCAAACGTTCTCAAGGCTATTTCCTCTTAGGATCAAATGTTAGGGAATGTTACATAGACATAGAATGTGTCGGCAGATAAAAACCATTTGGCCCATCTAGTCTGCCCAATATATCTGAATCCTATGAATAGTCCCTGGCCCTATCCTAATGTCCTAATAGACATTCGCCTTGCAAAAAGGCAAGAAATAAAAACAGACGTTTCCCACGTTAACAATGACATTACAGGTATTGTTTGCAAAGTTTACATGAATGCTTAGACATTTGCAAAACAAATTTTTTTATACATAGTGTTATAGAGTGGATGACAAAGGGACTAGACAAAAATATCTGCAGAATTCCCTTTTTAAGTTATAATAGCACTTTAAAGCAAAGTGCACTTTTCCTTTTGGCCCCTTTGTTCTGACCCAACCTAACCCACCCTCCCCTACCAAGGATACATACTTACCTAGACCCTACAGCTACAGCCTTTGGTTTTTGCATCCAGTACTAGGGCTGAACGATAGTCGATGTGATATCGACTATCGTGCTGTGGGTGTGGGCGATAGTCACATCGCCGAAGATATGATGTAAGGCATAGGCATTAGGCAGGGAGAAGTCGGGATGACTCACAGTGGTTGTAGCAGAACACAGCCCGACATCCGTCCCACACTCTCAGTCTGCCTGCCTGCAGCTAGCCTAGTTCTCCAGCTGATGGTAATATGATCCTAGAGTGAGGAGCTCAGCTCCTCCCTGTAACCAATCAGCGGCTCCCAGCACACTGACACTGAAGAACTGGAAACAAGCTTGTATTGTAACAGTTCAGAGTGAAGAGTCGAGTCAGTACGTGTGGGACTAGACGGATGTCACGTCAGGCTGTGTTCTTCTACCTCCTGCCACCACTGAGTCCCGACTGTGCCTAATCCACACTGTCACTGTCCACCCTGGCCTGCCCTGGCTGTATGGTGCAATCTGCAATTACAATCAGAAGAAGGATGCACTGCTGCAATACTTCCATGATTTCCTCTCAATATCACAATATATATCGTTGAAAAAAAAATATCGCAATGTACTTTTTTTCCAATATTGTGCAGCCCTATCCAGTACTGCAAGTCCCACATTCCTGGACACACCTCGGCATCCTTTCTTCTCCAATCTATGGACACAACCTCACAGAATTCTTTAGGGTTGTGATTAGAGGTTTTAGAGGAAGGGATGCACTGATATGGTCAGGAAATTGTGAATTGTGGTGCTGAATGCAAACACCAAAGGCTGCGGCCATCACATCTGTTTAGGTATGCATCTGTAGAAAGGGAAGCTGGGTTAGGTTAGGTCAGGGCAAAGGAAAAGGATAAGTGCACTTTGTCCTAAAATGCACTTATCCTTTAAGTGCTATATCATTTACAACTGACCTGCCCTGCCCTCTTTAAAGGATAATGTTGTCTGAGTCTTGGTCCACTTTGGGCCTCTGAGAAGAAGGATGTTGATCTGAAAAATATGTCTGGCATCTGCAGAGAGGATTTGTTCTCTCCAGCTGGACCAGGTTTTTTTGTTTTACAACTACTTCTTTACACAGCAAATACTCATACGTATTTCTGAATATGCAATGACAAGTCTATTTGTCTTACATATTGGTGTATGCTGCTTTCTCTAAGAACTTAATCCCTGTGCTTGTACTAGGAGCTTTTATATCTTATACCAGGCTGTATGAATTATAAATGACATATGATCACCCGGATCCATGAATGGGGAACTTTGAACTTTTAGAATGTTACATTTCAAACATGTATTTGTTAAGTTAACAATTTTATTTTCCATATTCCATTCTCCATATTCATTAGGTTACAATAATTTGTTTAAAAAAAAAGACTGACAATTAGAAAAAAAAAAAAAAAAAAAAAGAATACTTATGATTGTACTTTTGTTTGACTGTATACGTGTTCATTTTTCTTTGCGTATCTATGTTTCTCAGAAACCATTTTGTATTCTTTACTTTGTAACTTGAAAAATTATTTAATAAAAACTAATTTGAAAAAAAAAAGAAAAATCAGCATTTTTGGTCAGTAATTTATGCCTCCTGCATGCAAATGTACACGCATGCTCATTTGCATATTGTGTAGCATAAGCAAGCAAGCATAGGTTTGCGCACATTTTCACGAAAATGCGCGACTGCATGTGAAAATGCGTAAACGCATACATGTGAGAATGCGCAAATACATACCAAAAAAAGCCTGAAATTAAGTCTAAAAAGTAAATGCTCAAACAGGAGTATCATGTGCAAGAGGCCTTAGACCAATATTTATTCTACTACATAGTTTTGGTTAAAAAAAAAAAAAAAATCCCAATAAGCATATATTGATTTTTTTGTGCAAAAATTGGTAAACAAAAAAAATCCCAATAAGCATATATTGATTGGTTTGTGCAAAAATTGGTAAACAAAAAAATCCCAATAAGCATATATTGATTGGTTTGTGCAAAAAATGATAATGTCTACAAACTAATATATATTATGGAATTTTTTTTTTTTCTTTCTTTGTATACTAGTAATGGCAGCAATCAGCGACTTAAAGTAGGACTGCAATATTGCGGTGGACAATCTGACACGTTGTGGGAACCAGTGATACTAATACAGTGATCAGTGCCAAAAATATGCACTGTCACTGTACTAACGACACTGGCTGGGAATAGGTTAACCACTTAAGCCCCAGAAGATTTGGCTGCTCAAAGACCAGACCCTATTTTGCGATTCGGCACTGCGTGAATTTAACACGCGGTCATGCGACTCTGTACCCAAACAAAATTGACGTCCTTTTTTTCCCCACAAATAGAGCTTTCTTTTGGTGGTATTTGATCACCTGTGCAATTTTTATTTTTTGCGCTATAAACAAAAAAAAGAGCGACAATTTTGAAAAAATAACAATATTTTTTCACATTTTTTTTATATGAAATTGTCAAAAAAAAAATCTAAAATTAAATTTTTTTAACATTTTAGGCCAATTTGTTTTCTGCTACATATGTTTGGTAAAAAAAAAAAAAAATGTCAATAAGCGTATGTTGATTGGTTTGTGCAAAAGTTATTGCGTTTACTAAATACGGGAAAGATTTACAGTATGTCATTTTTATTGTTTTTTTTTTTTTTTAATAGTAATGGCGGCGATCTGCGATTTTTTTTGCGGGACTGCGCTATTGCGGTTCACAGATCGGACCCTTGACTGACATTTTTGACACTTTTGGGAGTACCAGTGACATTACTACAGTAATCAGTGATATATATATGCACTGTTACTGTAATAATGACACTGGCAGGGAAGGGGTTAACTTTATTGGTGATCAGTGGGTTAAATGTATCCCTACGGGCATGATTCTAACTGTGGGGGGGCGTGGCTTGTGATGTAAACACAGAGACATACGATCCTACATAGCAGGATCGTACAGTCTCTGCACTTACACAGGGGAGAATGACAGGCGGCTCTTTGTTTACATCAGCCGTCTGCCTTTCTCCCTCTCCTGCGGGAGATCACGAGTGACCGGCGGACACCGGAGCCGCCGGTCACTCGCGCGGGGATCTCAGTGAACGAGCGGGGGGGGGGGGGGGGTGGCGGCGCTCGCTCCCCACAGGCGGCTGGGCGAGTGACGTACACTTATGTCACTTTGCCCAGCAGCGGCTGTCTGCCGCAGTATATCTGCGGTGGGCGGTCATTATGTGGTTAAACAACTGGTTTTGAACAAATCAACAAAAAAAAAAAAAAAAAAGCCCAACAATTTTGGAAAAAAAAAAATGTTTTCCTTTCTGTTATAAAACCTATCCAATACCAAAATTTTAAAAATCAAGTTGCTTCATAAATTTGGGCCTCTTGCACACTGCAGCTTGATAAAGCTCAGTACAGTTTAGTTTTTTTATACTGAGCTAAAATACAGCCCATTCATTGAAATGTGCCAATACACACAGGCGCGTAAACAATCGTCGTGCATTCTTCAATAAAAAAAAAAATAATACAATTTTGAAAATTCTGCATTTTTGGTCATTAATTTTTGCCTCCTGCACGCAAATGCGCACAAGTACCCATTTGCATATTGTGCAGAATGAGAATGCGAGAATAAGTTTGCGACTGCATGTGAAAATGCGCCAACGCACATGCGCACAAATGCTCGTGAATATGCGCAAATACATACAAATAAAAGCCTGAAATTATGTCTGAAAAAGTAAATGCTCAAACATAAGTATCATGTGCAAGAGGCCTTAGACCAATATGTAGTCTGCTACATATGTTTGGTAAAAATAATCCCAATAATCATATATTGATTGGTTTGAGCAAAAGTTATAGCTTCTACATACTAGGATACATAATTTTTTTTTCCTTTCTTTTTATACGAGTAATGGCAGCAATCAGCGACTTATAGTGGGACTGTGATATTGCAGCAGACAATCTGATACTGACACTTTGTGGGAACCAGTGACTCTAAAAATATGCACTGTCACTGTTTTAATGGCACTGGCTGTGAAGGGGTTAAACATCTAAGGCGATCAAAGGCTTAAAATGTGTGCCTAACCAGTGTTTTTGCTTACACTGTGTAGTGTTTTTACTAAGTGATGTGCTGGATTTTATTCCCTGCCTTGCAGGAAAACAAAAAATTGATGCATCCAACACTGACAGGACAGAGCTCTGTTCTGTTTACATAGGCAGAGCTCTGTTCTGTCGTTCTCGTCGTCGATCAGTGGGTGGCGGCCGATGGATGTCTGCCGGCACCCGCTGATTGACAGGCAGGACAGAGCTCTGCCTAGGCAAACAAGACAGAGCCCTGTCCTGTCAGCGGGGATGTGCTGGATTTTGTTTCCCTGCAAAGTTGATTGGCTTCTGCTGTGATTCGGTGCGCACCCCCTACCCAAAAGTGCCGTATCACATACTAGGTAAGGGATTTGGCGCAGGAGAGCCACTCTTCTATAAGAGTTTATAACTATGTTATGCGGTCGGCAAGTGGTTTTTCTATTCTATTCTATTATGTTTTGTTTTATTCTATTCTTTTATTTTCTATTCTGTTCAGTTCTATTCTTTTCTATTTTATTCTATAAAGCAGCAATAATAAAGTAGGAATCATCATCTTATTTTAATTTCATACCTTACTTTATTTATTGAAATGTTTCCATTTCAAATTAATTTTCGAATGAAAATTCATTTTCAAATTTGAATTATTTTTAATTCGAATTTGGATAATTTGTTTCATTATAATTTATTTTGGATTCATTGAAATTAGCTTCTATTCTGATTAAAAAATTAGGATACATCTGAATATCCGAATAACATTTTTACAGTAACAGTGCATATTTTTAGCACTGATTACTGTAGTAATGTCACTGGTACCCCCAAAAGTGTAAAAAATGTCAGTCAGGGGTCCGATCTGTCTGCCGCAATGTCCCAGTCCCGCAAAAAAAAAAAAAAAAAAAAAAAAAAAAAAAAAAAAAAAAAAATCGCAAATCGCCGCCATTACTAGTTAAAAAAAAAAACAATAAAAATGACAAAAATCTTTCCGTAGTTAGTAAACGCAATAACTTTTGTGCAAACCAATCAAAATACGCTTATTAAGATTTTTTTCACCAAAAATATGTAGCAGAAAACAAATTGGTCTTAAATGTTAAAAAATTTTGATTTTTAAATTTTTTTTAGAATTTCATATTTTAAAAAATGTAAAAAATATTGTTATTTTTTTTCAAAATTGTCGCTCTTTTTTTGTTTATAGCGCAAAAAGTAAAAATCGCACAGGTGATCAAAAAAGGACGCCAATTTCATTTGGGTACAGCGTCGCACGACCGTGCAATTGTCCGTTAAAGTCACGCAGTGCCGAATCGCAAAATAGGCCCTGGTCTTTGAGCAGCCAAATCCTCCGGGGCTTAAGTGGTTAATAGGTCACGTGACTCAAAAACCGAATCAAAAACGTAACACGGGTGCACTATTGATGCGTTTTCAATGCATTTCAATGGGGAGGTGCGTTTTTTTAACTGACCAAAAATGTAGCAAGCTGGATTTTTAACACCGCAACAGAAGCGCAACGAACCAGTGTGAAGACATACATAGAATTTAAAGGGATGCAATTTTCTTGAGCTAAAAGTGCCGATAATGGCCGACAATAAATGAATATTCATGTATATCCATGATTATTAATAAAAAGGTGGAAATGAATACAATTACATATAAAAACTGTCATTGTGCATTGTGAATTTTCGGTACCAACATTTTTATTTCGGTGCACCTCTACATGTCATGCATGCCGTTTTGTTGGGAGTGGTGCAGGATTTTAGGGGTTTAGCACAAGTGGTGAGGAGACCACATAATGCCTCCTTTCCTTCTGTCAATGCTCTGTGAAAAAAGTGATCCAATGTGAATTGCTTTTCATTGCCTAGCAGTTAGGTCCCTCTGTTACACAGGATAGATTCCATTTCAATCAGCAGGGGATGAGCTCACAGATCCTCGGATGGATGACAGGTGCGTGTCTGCTCAGTTTCTGCAGAGTGGACATGAACAGAGGCTGCTTTGCTCTATGGGTGCTGAGAATAAACAGAGTCCACTTATCTGTTCACACCTGATTACCTCTGATCTGGTCCACTGCATCAAAAATGCATGGAAAGTATGGGTTCCAACAGCATAGTTCACACCAGTGCTGTCAGTTCCAAGGTGTTCCAGTAAAACATTTTTTATTAAAATATTACAAAATTATATATTACATGCTGCATTTTTCCTGCACTGGAACGCAGTAAAACGCATACAAAAATGCACTGGAACGCATCAAACACACCATAACCCAGGACAATGAAAAAAAAAAAGCAAAAAGCAAAAAAACAGGAAAAAAAAAGCATCTGGAATGCATCCGGAAATGCATTGAAAATGCATCAAATACGTGCTTGCAGAAATGCATCTGGAAGGGATCTGGAGTGCCTTTTTGTGGGGTGAACAGCCCTGTGTGGACACAAGTCTGTTTACATCCCCCTGCCCATAGGAATGCATGGACCATCGGATCGGGTCCACCTGATTAACTGGCAGATGGACATGATCAGATTGCCCATGTGAAAGGGCCTAGAGGTCCTTTTACACAGGCTTTCCGCCTGGCGGATTCCGTTTTGCTCAGTGGGGATCGATCCGCCGATCCTCGCTGACCAGGTGGATGACAGGTCTGTCTCTGCTCACTGTGCAGACACAGACCTGTCAGATCCCCGCTCTCCTCTATAGGAGATCGCATGAAAACGGACCTGCCTGACCCATTCATCCAGAAGGATGGATGGAAAATAGGGTTTCCATCTGTCCGGATTTCAAGGACAGGATCGGATCGGATAACAGCGGGTGTCAGCGGAGATGTCATTGCTCCATAGGGGTGCATGCAGCATCACATGAAAGGCCATGTGATAGGGCCCTATGGCTCCATTTACACATATGTGGCCTTCCTAGGCCACTAAAAAAAAAAGTGGCCTAGGAAGTTGTGATTGAAGTGTGCCCTTGTACTTGTGTTGGCTGCATGCAATCATCAGTGTCATATAATACATGTCAGTGGTGGATTGTCAGCTGCTAAATAGTCATACACTCAGCACAGGTACATTTACAGGGTGATAAGCATATATTGTAAAAAAGAACAGCACAGACTGACCTCACTTTTCCCAAATGCATATATTGGAAGATAGCAACCATCATGGCTTTCTTCAGTGCAAGTCCACAATTCAACTTTTCCTTCCCCTCTGGCCATGTGAGTTGTCAGAAAACAAGACATAGAGGAAAAAGGGCTGTCTGCAGGTCAGTTCTCTGCTGCCCTCTGCAGGCTGGGGGAGGAAGAAAGCCAAATCCTCCCTCCAGCAAATATCGGTCACAGGAGTAAGGCCGAAGTCATTCTGTCAGTTAGCCCTTGTTCACACTGCCGCGGCTTTAAAGTCACGTGACTTTGAATCTGAGATCCCTGTGCGACTTCATCATGGCTTGCATACTTGCATACATGGCTTGCATTTAAAGAGGTTGTAAACCTCAGAAAAAATAAAATAAAAAAATAAAAAAACCTGAAAGACAAATCTCATACTAGCTCATTATGAAATACTTAGGTGAGAACGAAGCCCCTGCAGTGCCGCCAGCTCACTGGTAACACGGCAGACATGTTCGGCCATCCTGCTTTCTGGTTCACATCCTCCGGCCATCTGATTGGCCAGAGGCGCGATGACATCACTCCCGAACATGCGCACGGGAGCTGCCATTCACAGCACAGGGCTCTGAAGGAAAGGCACGGAAATCTCCTAAACGGTGCAAGTTTAGGAGATATTTACAGTACCTATAGGTACAAGTTATTAGGTGGGTTTACAACCACTTTAACTACTTGTATTTACTGTGGCCACCCAGGGGCGTAACTACAGGGGTTGCAATTGCAACCGGGCCCCATGCTCCAGGGGGGCCTGGACACCTGGATAATAGGGGTGGCGGAGCAGCATGTAGAGAAATCACTGTCCTCTTTTTTTTTTTTCTTTCCTCCTGTAGCTGCAGGAGGAAAATGGAGAAGATTGGCTCCTCTTTATGCTGCCCCCACCACTCCTAGTCATATGCAACTGTAATAGTCAGTGACATAGTAAAAAAATAAAATAAAATGATAAAAAATACAATTAAAATACCAAAAAATAAAAACTACTGCCCCCGGAGGGTGAACTTCCTGGATCGCAAAGGTCAGACTTGCGACTGGGCCCTGGCATTCCACCACCGCGGGGAGGCCCCAAGATGGCAGGAAGGGGGCCCACTGCAGAACTTGGGAGAGTGAAGAGCCCCAGACTTGAAACCTTCATGGTTTCTTGCACCATGGCCCTGAAGGTTCTAGTTACGCCTCTGCAATGTGGCACTATTGCACGAAACAACATTTCGTTCAATAGTCACTAGATGGCGCCATTGCACCGCCGGAGGCACCATCGCACTGTGATTGAATGTCAATCAACGGGTCCGGCGGACCTGATGTCCACAGGCCACCTGCGATCATCCCTGGGGGAGGCAGAATGGCAATCTAGGTAGACAAGGCAGATCGCTGTTCTGAAAAGGGAAAAGATGGAGATCTTGTGTTCCTGCTAAGCAGGAACCTGGATCTATGTCTTCCCCCAATCAGTGCAACCCCCCCCCCCCACAGTTAGTAAGCACCCCCTAGGACACTTAACCCTTTGATCGCCCCGATGTTAACCCCTTCCCTGTCAGTGTCATTAGGGCAGTGACAGTGCATTTTTCCTGATCCTGGAACCTGGATCTTTGTCTTCCCCCAATCAGTGCAACCCCCCCCCCACAGTTAGTAATCACCCCCTAGGACACTTAACTCTTTGATCGTCCCTGATGTTAACCCCTTCCCTGTCATTGTCATCAGGGCAGTGACAGTGCGTTTTTTGAGCACTGATCACTGTATTAGTGTCACTGGTCCCACAAAAGTGTCAGTTAGATGTCCGATTTGTCCCCGCAATGTCGCAGTCCCGCTAAAAATTGCTGATCACCGCCATTACTAGTAAAGAAAATAAATAAATAAAAATTCCATAGAAATATTGCATCGTTTATAGACGCTATATCTTTTGTGCAAGCCAATCAATATACACTTATTGGGATTTTACCAAAAATATGTAGCAGAATACATATTGGCCTAAATTGATTAAAAAAATTGTTTTTTTTTACATTTTGTTTATTGGCTGTATTATAGCAGAAAATAAAAAATATTGCTTTTTGTTTTCAGAATTTTTCCCCTTTTTTGTTTATAGTGCAAAAAATAAAGGTGATCGAATGCCACCAAAAGAAATCTCTATTTGTGGTAAAAAAAAGGACATCAATTTTATTTGGGTACAGCGTCGCACGACCACGCAATTGTCAGTTAAAGTAACCCAAGTGTCGTATGGCAAAAAATGGCCTGGTCGTTAAGGGGGTAAACCTTCCGGTACAGAAGTGGTTAACAGAAGTCAATTGCAAGTCATGTTGAGATCGCACCCAAAGTAGAGCAGAAACCTTTTACTAAGCTGGAGCGACTTGAGCCGCAATGATTAGAACAGTTCCAATGATGTTAATGGGGCGCGACTTGTCATGCGACTTTGAACTCTCAAGTTACATGACAAGTCGCAGCAGTGTGAACCGAGGCTAAGGAGCGGGACAAATCTCAAGCAGTCTCCAGGGTAGGATCCCCTTCTGCAGCCCCCTTGTCACAACTCTGAGTAAACCTACTGCTGTTGAATATAAATTGATTGTAAAGGCAGAAGGGTGTTTTTTAATGCATTCCATGCTTTAAGATAAAAAGCTTTCTGTTTGCAGCAGCCCCCCTCAGATCTTTTGGGAAAAGAGACAAAAGAAAAGGGACGCACCGACCTAGTGAATCACCACTAAAACCATTTATAAAAATGTTAAAAAGTGTACAGTATACTCACAAGGCAGGTGTGATAATAAACACATCAACATAGTACATAAAATCTCCAAGGTAGCCAAGGTCCCACACGAAGCTGAATGGCATGCAGTGTGCCGTATGGGGCTGCTATGGCTGGGCTGACGCGTTTCAGGGGCGAACCCCCTTCCTCAGAGCCAGAAAAGTTGCTGCTTCCCAGTTGGTTCTGGATACCCTTAATCCTGAGGGGGCAGCAAGATCATAGGCTTTTTCCACTTGAGTCCGAAGTATCCCTCTTCCCTCCGTCATATCCTGCTCGAGCGCAGGAGATTTGCTTTACCCCTCAGATCTTTACCTGAGGTCCATCTAGATGCAGCTATGATGCAGGAGTTTCTCAGCTGCCTGGGACTCCCCTCCTCATTGGCTGAGGCAGCAGTGCAGCGCCATTGGCTCCCGTTGCTGTCAATCAAAGTCAGTCAGCCAATGAGGAGAGAAAGGGTTGGGGCCAATTCGCGGCTCCATGTCTGAAAGGACACAGGGATCTGTGGTTTGGCTCAGGTGCCCCCATAGCAAACTGCTGGCTGTGGGGGCACTCAACAGAAGGGAGGGGACAGGAGCACTGAAGAGGAACCCAAGAAGAGGAGGATCCAGGCTGCTCTGTGCAAAACTACTTCAAAGAGCAGATAAGTACAGTATATCATGTTTGTTATTTTAATACAAAAAAAAAAAAAATTGGACTTTACAATCACTTTAATCTGTATAATATGTTTGTGTATGGAATAAACTGTTCTTTCCTTTCCCGAATGAACACAGTGAGTGATCAGTACCAATCACTCCTGTGCTCATTCATAACTAAAGCATAGTAAGTTGTGTTTACTATGCTTTCAGTATATGAATTTACAATAAGCCCCTGTACAGAGTGCTTCCTGTACATTCGATGAGTGCAAAGAAGGGGATTGAGGAATCTGTCCTCAGATGATTTCTCTATCTCAAAAGTGAAACATTCAAGGTCTTTTAGACTCCCAGTATTTCACCAAATCCCCTCCCCTAACAGAAATGTAAAAATAATAAAAAGTGATGTGGCCTGTACAATGTAAATGAGCTCTTTGTTCATGCAGCTAGAGACAAATGGAGCAGCATGTACAGACACAGCACTGCAGTGCACCAACACACTAAAGGCCCAATCACATCAGTGTGCATAACCCATGTGCGCTGGTATGCATTCTACACAAGAACTGCAGTCCATTTTTACAATGCAGTGCTTGAGTTTTGTTTCTTTTTTTTTTTTATTTATTTCTAAATTATTATTATAATTTACTAAAGGCAAACCCACTGTGCACTGCATGTGAACTGAAAGTGCACTTGGAACTCCACTTGGAAGTGCAGTCGCTGTAGATCTGAGTAGAAGATCTGAAATGAGGGGAAGCTCTTCTGATTTCTATCATCCAATCATGTGCAAGCAAAAATGCTGTTTTATATTTTCCTTGCATGTCCCCCTCAGATCTACAGCGACTGTACTTCTAAGTGCACTTTTCAGTGCACATGCAGTGCACAGTGGATTTGCCTTTAGTAAATACACCAAACTCTCTCTTTAAATCAAATTCCAACTGCTCAAAGACCAGGCCCTATTTTGCGATTCGGCACTGCGTGATTTTAACAGACAATTGCGCGGTCGTGCAACGATGTACCTAAATGAAATTGATGTCCTTTTTTTCCCCAAAAACAGAGCTTTCTTTTGATGGTATTTGATCACCTGTGTGATTTTTTTTTTTTTTTTTTTGCGCTATAAACAAAAAAAGAGAGACAATCTTGAAAAAAAAACAATATTTTTCACTTTTTTTTTAAATGAAATTCTCAAAAATATATAATATGTAAAAATCTAAATTTTTTTACATTTTAGGGCAATTTGTTTTCTGCTACATATTTTTGGTAAAACAAAATTGCAATAAGCTTATTTTGATTGGTTTGCGCAAAACGTATTGCATTTACTAACTACGGGAAAGAGTTATGTAATTTTTATTGTTTTTTTTTTTTAACTAGTAATGGCGGCGATCTGCGATTTTTTTTTGCGGGACTGCGACATTGTGGTGGACAGATCGGACCCTTGACTGACATTTTTGACACTTTTGGGAGTACCAGTTACATTACTACAGTAATCAGTGCTATACATATGCACTGTTACTGTAAAAATGACACTGGCAGGGAAGGGGTTAACTTTACTGGTGATCAAGGGGTTAAGTATGTCCCTAGGGGCGTGATTCTAACTGTGGGGGGCGTGGCTTGTGATGTAATCACAGAGACATACGATCCTACATAGCAAGATTGCATAGCCTCTGTGATTACTTTAGTGAGAATGACAGACGGCTGTGTTTACATCAGCCGTTGGTCTTTCTCCCTCTCCTGCGGGAGATCGCGAGTGGCCGGCAGCAATCGGAGCCGCCGGTCACACGCACTGGCTCCCCAGGGAACAATTGGGGGTGGGAGCGTGCCGGCGCGTGCTCGCCCCCTACAGGCTCGTGGGCGAGTGACGTAGTACTGCGTCGCTTTGCCTGTAAGCGGCAGAATGCCACAGTAAATGTACAGGAGGCGGTCGTTATGTGGTAAAAGAATGATGTGACTCTAGAATCAAATATGTATGTTTCACGTGCTATCCGTATTAAAAAGTGCCAAGTGAAAGATATTTGTTGGTATTGGAAATTGTTAATACCACCTACCACATACAGTATATGCATAAATTAAATTTGCCTATTAACATTTCAATAAAATGCTAGCATGCCGGTAAATAAGAAATCACATGTGCAACAAAATTTTTTTATGTGCAACAAAACAAATTATGAGTCCATAAATATATAAAAGTGTAAGTCCACCCTAACACTAAAATCCCTGCATCTACAGACCTCCATGATCTAACACTAACCTATCTAGCCCTGTAAAGAAGACATCAGTATAAATATCTTTTTTAAAGCCGATCCGACCGGATCAGTCGCGACTTCGCTGTAGAGGCAGGTACAGAGGACACATCCAACAACGGAAGCCCCATAGTAACTCTATGGATGACATTACTCCCCATTCATTTCACAGCAGTTGTCGGCTGTGTCCTCTGCAGAGCTCCTGCTGCTGGAAACCGGATCGGATTAAAAAAGGTTTGTATACTGATTTCTTCTTTACAGGGCTAGATAGGTTAGTATTAGATCATGGAGGTTTATGGACAGAGGGGTTTTAGATTTAGGGTGGAGTAACACTTTAAGGAATATCATAAGTCCATATAAAATCTTCCAATCCAAAGTGACTGGTGCTTAAATATTTGTGCAGATATAGCCGGCTGGTAAATGGGTGAAATCTCTCGTGCTCCCCCCCTCCAGGTCTGCACTCGACAGATGGCTGAACACGGGGACCAAAGGCACCAAACTTGATACTTCAAATATCTTTAGATGTCATCTGGTATCTCCTCCTCACTGTATGTAGTCAATGGACATACTTGTATGGGGATAAGTGAGCAAAAAGCATCTCATAGCGTAATTCCGTTTGTATAATTTCTTCTTATAAAATCTGAAAACTCACTTACATGAACGAGGATATAAAAAAGCATGTAATATACAACGTGCCCAGGATGCCTTGTGTTCCACCGACTGAAGAACCGGAACCCGGAAGTCACTTATATGAACGAGGATATAAAAAAGCATGTAATATACAATATGCCCAGGATGCCTTGTGTTCCACCGACTGAAGAACCGGAAACCGGAAGACACTTACATGAACGAGGATATAAAAAAGCATGTAATATACAATATGCCCAGGATGCCTTGTGTTCCACAGACTGAAGAACCGGAAACCGGAAGTGATGCGATGATGCTCCAAGCCCTGCCCTACGCTTTCCATCAGAATGACGTTATCAGGAATGGCGCCATCTTATTTGACCCCACAGTCTTTATACAATGTGGTGACCCGGCAACCAATAATAAACAAACTGGCAGTCAATTTTATATTAAAGAGGAAGTAAAGCCTAAAGAATATTTTGTACCTAAAGGTAAGCCTATAATAAGGCTTTCCTATAGGTACTGTAAATATCTCCTAAACTTGCACCGTTTAGGAGATTTTTACATTGCATACAGCTGATGTCGTCATCAGCGCATGTGCTCTAAAGGAACCGAGGTGGACGTGTGGACATCAACTTCAGGATTACTATCCGTGTTTCTTCAACCTAATAGAGGCCCTGGTTGGGTACACCACAGGTGTTGTTGACCTTTACAGGTCTCCTTGTTATGGTAAGAGGCCATCTTATATTGTTGGAGGAACTTCACTTTGAGTGATGATAATCATGCACTTGTGGGAGGAATATGATTGAAGATAATCTTCAGTTCACTGGTGTTTCACATGGAGGAATTATGGACATTTTTCACTACATTGAATTTCACATTTATGAATTGTATAGATTGATTTAGAGCAACTTTTCTTTTTTATGCTCTGAAAGAATGGCCACCTGTACCGTTCCTTCAGACATCTGTGCCGTAAATGACAGCTCCCCCGCGCATGTGTGGGAGTGATGACATCGTGGCTCCGGCCTGTCACACAGACGGAGTCCGTGGATCCGGAAGGAAGACCCGGAGAAAATGGATGCTGCCTCCAGCGACTACATTGCATCGCTGGAGGGCTTCGATTTCAGATATGTTTCACTGTGCTAGTATGCGATGCATATTAGCACATTATGCCTTTACCTTACAGGTCCTAAAAAAAAAGTAACCGCTTTAAACTCAGAAGGGCTCCATGGGACGTTCTAATTAGGGATGATCAAACTTTTCAAAAGTTCGGTTTGGCCAGAACATCCGAACTTCCCGAAAGTTCGGCCCGGATTTCAGAACCCCATTGAAATCAATGGGACCCGAAGTTTGGTAATCAAAAAACACCATTTTGAAGCCCTAAAACCCAAAAAATGCCCCTAAAAAGTGCCTAGGGTTCTGGGTCATACCCCAGGGACTATTAATCACACAAAATAAGTTCTTAAAAAGTGTCATTTTTGATAGAGAGCCAATTATTGAAAAAAAAAAAAAAAATTTCTTTGGATTTAGTATCTGGGGTGGGGGGGGGGGGGGTCTAAAAGTGTACCTGTGAAGTTTCAGCCCTGTAGCATGCCCAGAACCATTGTTTGTATTAGGTCAGTTATAGAACAGGTTGTTGGCTTTTCTCGCTTTTCACACCTTGCCGGTTTAGTAGCAGGCGTTTTTTTGGGCATTTTTTGGGGTTCTTTGGAGGCAGGCAAAACATCTGAACTTGTGTATAGTGGTATATATACCACTATACACAAGTTCAAATGTTTTGCCTGCCTCCAAAGAACCCCAAAAAATGCCCAAAAAAACGCTAGCGTTAAAAAAAAAAAAAAAAAAAAAAAAACGCCCAGGTGTCACGTACCTGGTCCTGAAGCCGAAATGCCGAGAGGGCTCTCCTTGCGGCTGAGTGCTTGGTGTCCCTGAAGGTGGTAACAGGAAGCACGAAGCCCAAAGAAGCAGGGATTGCCAGCTGTGCCCCAGATGAGGGTTGATGGTAGGAATATATCTCTGCAGGTGAACACCAGAGGAGGTGAGCACTAGTACCCAGGAGTGCTGTGGTAGTTGCAGACTGCACACGGCTGGAAGTAGTTTTGTAATGGAGAGTGCAGCTGGCAGGATCAACAGGTAAGTACTGGAAGCAGGTTCTGCAGGCTGGGTACAGCAGGTGGGCACCAAGGCAGGTCACAGCAGACAAGGCACAGCCAAAGGCGTAGTCGGGGACAGAAGCAGAGGTCAGTAAGCCAGAGGTCAGCAGATGAGATAGCAGAGTCGTGGTTAGGCAAGCCGGGGTCATACACAGGGCAGATGACAAGAGAAGATCCGTGAACAATCCGAGGTCAGAGCTGGGAGCGAGACAAGAGGAATCCAAGAACAAGCCGGGTTGTCAACAGGTGATCAGAAGCAGCAACAAACACAGGAAGCAGGAAACAGGAAACAGGAAGCTGAAGACCAGTCAGCAATGTTCATGTGCCACAGATATCCTTTTAAAGGCCAGAGGGTGCTGGGATTGGACATCCACTTTGTGGGCCAGCACGCACACATCTTCGCCCTAGCGGACGTGCGTTTGCAATACGTGCGTGCGTATTCATGCGGCTAGTTCCCTGACACCAGGTGTGTTGTTGCAGGCATTTTTTTGGGGTTTTTGGAGGCAGGCAAAACATCTGAACTTGTGTATAGTGGTATATATACACACATACTTATATGTATATTACACTTAGACATATATAGGTGTGATAGGAGCGTAACTATATTGGTGTTAATTATTTCATTAGCGCAAGTAGTTTTTTCTGCTCCTTTCACACCTATATATGTCTAGGTGTATTACTTTACTGGTTTCTTATTTTTTTAATTCAAAAAGTGAATTTTTTCCAAAAAAAATGCGTTTGGAAGACCTCTGCGCAAATACGGAGTGATAAAAAATATTGAAATAATCTCCATTTTATTCTCTAGGGTCTCTGCTAAAAAAAAATATATAATGTTTTGGGGTTCTAAGTAGTTTTCTTGCAAAAACAACTGATTTTAACTTGTAAACACCAAATGTCAAAAATAGGCCTAGGCAAGTGGCTAGGATGCATGATGATGCTCCTTGGATGTTGGGCCCCTCTATATGGCTAGGTGGTGAAAAAGTCTCACACATGTGGTATTGCCATACTCAGGAGGAGTGGTAGAATGTATTTTGGGGTGTCATTTTTGCTATGTACATGCTATGTGTTAGGAATATCCTATAAATTGACAACTTTGTGTAAAAAAAAAAAAGTTTTTATTTTTTTCCCACATTTTCCAAAAACTTGTGGAAAAAAATGACATATTCAAAGGACCCATAATGCCTCATAGAATATACGTTGGAGTGTTTGCTTTCCAAAATGGGGTCATTTTGTGGACTTTTCCATTGTATTGGTGCTCTAGGGCCTTGAAATTGTGATAGGTAGTAAGAAAGTTTTATGTGTATTTATGCTCCTAAAATGCCTTATGGTGCTACTTGGACGTGGAGTCTCTTTTTGTGGCCAGGCTGTGTAAAAGTCTCAAACATGTGGTATCACCATACTCAGAAGGAGTAGCAGAATTAATTTTGGGGTGCCATTTTTTCTGTGTACATGCTATGTGTTAGAAATAGCTTATAAATTGACAACGTTTTGGGAAAAAAAAAGAAAAAAAAAATGTTTTCTTCATTTTCCCAAGAATTGTGGGAAAAAATTAAACCTTCATTTTGGTCGGTTCTGGTTGCCGAATTCCGAACTTTTTGAGCAAAAAGTTCTAAATTCGGCCGAACCTCGAACAGCCAATGTTCGGGCCGAACCGATGGTCGACCCGAACCGTTCGATCATCCCTAGTTCTAATAGCTCAGCGTTACCACAGAGTGACTGCATAAAGAATATTAATATATACCATTGTTGGACAGCTGCCATGGCAAAAATGCAATGTCCCTACAATGTATTACCCGCACACAATATGTGCATACTTTACACATATGAACCCTTGTGACAATAATATCAATTATAAACAATCAACTAAAAAGTATTTATTAACATAACATTTCAGCATGTTCACCAGTAAAACGGCTTCTTTTATTTTCATAAATTGCTGCCACTTCACTAAAAACACGTTCACTTGGTACTGAGGAAGGAGGAGCAGAAAGATATCTTCTAGCATGGGAAGCAAGTCTTTTGTAGCGTGCCTCATTTTCTTTCCAACACTGAAGAGGATCACTTCTTCTGTCAATTACCTTCAAATAGAAATGAAGTTCCTCATCCAGGCTCATTATTGCCGATTCTGATGAATCCCTCTGCATGGGGCCCCAATAAAACGCTGAACATTGCATCTATTTGACCACAATGAATTTTTTCTTCTGTCTGTTGTCTTTTGGGACATTTTTCTCCTGCATCCTTCTCTTCCACATCAGAAATCTTCTCTTCTTGTCCTTGACTTTTCTTTCCTCAGGAGGAACCTTCTGCACCTTATGTTGAATATCTTCTGTCAGCCATTGCTTTGCCTTGGCCAATACATCATCAGAGGAGAAAGGATGGTTCTTGTATCGAAGATCTAAAAGACATGCAAGCACAACAGTTTTATTCTCCTCATGATTCTCAAACCTTTTGGTGAGGCTGTCTCTCATTGCCTGCCTACATGCTTTGATAACACGTGTGTTGGGTCCTTCATTCTGTTGAAGAAGCATCTTCAGGACTAGTCATAATGACTCACCTCCAGTGTCACTTCCTCAATGGGTACGAGCATCTCTATAATATTGGCTACTATGTCCCACTGATCTGCAGTAGGGCAAGAATGTCCTCCAAGTCCATATTCACCAGAATATATGGTGAGAGCTTGCTTCTGCTCCAGCAACCTTTGTAACATTGTGCAACCTCGGATATATTAAATATCATAAATTAATGCACAATATATAAATTTAATAAAAATTGTGACTTATATTTAAGTGCTTATGTGCCTTTTAAAGTGCCTAAAAATAATTCATAGTCCAAGCCAATTCATGCAGGGAAACTGGATATATTATTGCTTGGATCTTAAGTGCTTGAGTGCTTCGGTGCTGGGGTGTGTCACTCTTTACTTCTTACCAAATTGAAGCAGGTCGCAAAGACCCCCAATGCCTGCGATCCCTTTATATAGGTGGATCAAACCTTACGAACTCCTCCTTACAGACAGAATATACTGCTCCTTTCTCCTACTTTTCCATTTGTTTAATACTCATATGGGTGAAGATAGAGCCCACATATAGGAAGACACATAAATAGCCAAAATAGTGTAATACTGTTGGTTTAATTCAGATATATAGTAATTACAACGATTGGCTCCTTACTTTTAGTAGTGCCCTTCTGGCACTGGGCAATTCGCATTGGCTGCTACGGGTAACAGGAAAGAACACTAAGGTATTATCGTCGCTATCTAGATGATATTTTAGTTGTATGGAAAGGATCCCAAGAATCCCTGAAACAATTTTTCAATTTTATCAATGGAAATAAATACCAGATAAAGTTTACAGGAAATATGGATAAAAACACAATCCAATTCTTAGATCTGGAAATCTTTAAGCACAACGGCACTTTAAACACAAGAACCTTTTTTTAAAAAGTCGATACAAATGGTTATATCTCAAAAAGATGTTGCCACCACCCTGCGTGGATACAAGCAATACCGAAAGGACAATTCACACGAATAAGAAGAAATTGTACAGATTTGAAAGATTACAATACACAAACAGATAAATTAATAGAACGTTTTAAAGAAAAGGGATATAAAGAAAAAGAGTTGAAAAATATCCAAAGAAAAATATCGGAAGTAAGAAGAAAAGACCTTTTAAAGAAGAAAAAGAAAAAAGAAAATACCACCTATGATCTGGCTTTTATTACTGGTTTTAACACACAATGCAAAGAGGTTGAGTACTGTATTAAGAAAAATTGGCATATCCTTTTAAGGGATGACACTTTGAAAACACTTCTTCCCAAAAAGCCAAAATTTATTTATAAAAGAGCCCCTGGACTACGCAATATTTTATCGAAAAATGTACCCGATCCGCCGAAGAGACCGAAGATGTTTCATGAAAAAAATGGATTCTACAGATGTAGGAGGTGCAAGGCTTGTAGGACAAGTAAACATAAGAAAAGAATAGAACATAATTTTTTTTCATCAGATGACCGAGAATTTGAAATTAAACAATTTATTACTTGTGATACAAGAATTGTCACTTATATGTGCATATGCCCCTGTGGGCTCAAATATATAGGACGCACTACACGCACCTTATCGGTAAGAATGGGGGAACATGTAGATAATATACGTAAGGGTTTTAAGAAACACAGCTTATCTAATCATTTTAGAACACACCATAATCAAGATCCCTCCCTCCTTTGGTTTTGTGGAATAGATAAAATATTTAACCATTGGAGGGGTTCTGATATGAGGAAAAAGATATCCCAGAATGAGACACTTTGGATACACAGACTCAAGACATTAAACCTTCAGGGTTAAATGCAGATATAGACCTCAACTGCTTTCTTAATAATTTTTAATAATATTTTTAACAATACAATTTTAATATCCCTTGCAATTATAATACGTGTTTTAATATAATATATATTTTTTTAAAAAATAAAATAATACCTTTTCCTATTTTAGACTGGTGATTTTAAGAGAAATGTATATAGCTATTGAATATTTATATAGTAAAAGCCCTCCCATGTATATCTATAAAAAACCCTTCCTATAAATATCCACTAGAGGGCGATAAACCAATAAGGTATATGGAGAATCTAAATATGAATTTATGTATATCTTTTGTTTTCATTTTTATAAAATTTACCTTTTATATATATAAATTCTCCTTTCCTATATTTATATTATATATAATTTTGGAAACAAAGTGGTATTAAATAAAATGTATGTATTAATGTATGTAAATTTTGGGGTATACATATATATATGATATCGATGATGTATACATGGACAATTGTAATGGTTGATATGGGAAATAGGATTTAGAAAATACCCCATAAAATATAGAACTATATAGTGATATCTGAATGAATGTATCACACAGCGCTGATAAAATACAGGACAGATAAGTTTTAAATATGGAATTTGAAATAAAAATAGGTCTTTAATGGTGTTATTCGGCATAGAGAGGAATAATTGGCAATATAAAAGCATAAATTATATACTATGGAACGTATTAACAGATTATATTATATAATACAGCGTTAGCCAATAGAATTAGAGCCAGCGATATTTACAGGCGATAGACCGGGTAGCAGAGACTGCCTGATGACGCAAGCATAGCAAAATGCATTGTGGTCTCTGCTAAACCCGGAAGTAGTGAGCAACAGCATTGGAGCGCAGGCTGGGACGCACGCCGACCGCCGCACGCTAGAAAGGGGGAAAGGAACTAAAGAAGAGGGTACTGCAGATCCTCGCAGAGTTCTTTCCTGTTACCCATAGCAGCCAATGTGAATTGCCCAGTGCCAGGAGGGCACAACTAAAAGTAAGGAGCCAATCGTTGTAATTACTATATATCTGAATTAAACCAACAGTATTACACTATTTTGGCTATTTATGTGTCTTCCTATATGTGGGCTCTATCTTCACCCGTATGAGTATTAAACAAATGGAAAAGTAGGAGAAAGGAGCAGTATATTCTGTCTGTAAGGAGGAGTTCATAAGGTTTGATCCACCTATATAAAGAGATCGCAGGCATTGGGGGTCTTTGCGACCTGCTTCAATTTGGTAAGAAGTAAAGAGTGACACACCCCAGCACCGAAGCACTCAAGCACTCAAGATCCAAGCAATAATATATCCAGTTTCCCTGCATGAATTGGCTTGGACTATAAATTATTTTTAGACACTTTAAAAGGCACATAAGCACTTAAATATAAGTCACAATTTTTATTAAATTTATATATTGTGCATTAATTTATGATATTTAAATTTATCCGAGGTTGCACACCAAAGCACTTTATTTATATATTTTGCACAATCTACTGTATATCACTTGCACTTTAAATATTGATCTTATATATATTTTACATGTATGTACCACTGGTATTTATATTAAGTTATACGATTTTTAGTAGGTTTTTATAAGACCACATTATTCAAATAACTTTATCTGATTAATATTTTAAATTGTCACATTTAAAAGATTACCAGCGCCTTTTTATCACTCACTTATCTATTTATTGTTATCTAACAATTAAAAGGGCAGCAGGTTTGTTATATCTTTAAAAAGGGCCAGGCGCCTTCGTATTTTCTCTTTAATTTTAACCTTTTTAACATGTGTAGCGTTGAATTCCATCGTGTTGGAACAACATGTATCAGTTTGTTTTTGGGTAGGCCAAAGTCTTCCTGAATGCACCTCAGTCGCTGCTTGGCAAGAACAGAATGGTGGAAATGACCTGCGCACTTCTTCAGCATGGTATTAATGTCCAGCAAAGCTTTCTGCTTTGACAGACCATCACCACCAGTTGGAGGGTGTGTGCCATGCAACTGAGGTCTGACACTTCAGCAAGTCTCATACCTTTAACCATGTTCGCTCCGCTGTCTCGAAGCACAAGCATCACTCGGTCTATGCTGATTCCCCATTCTAGCATGCCTAGAAACTTTTTTTAATGTACTCCCCAGTGTGGTATCCTTGCATCACTTTTGTATTCAACACCAAATGCCATCTTGTCCATTCGCTGTCAATGAAGTGGCATGTGAGACTCATTGGTGATTCTGTTTGTCCTGACCAGCAGTCCGTCGTGAATGAGAGTGAGTTGCCAGCATTCTCTGGTTGCAGCATAGTCTTAACTTTCTCAATGACCTTTTGGTGAATGTTTTGCAGCATTTCAGTTCGATAAAACTTGTCACTCTTCAGTGTGTACCTTGGCTCAACTATGGCCATCAACCGCTTAAATCCAGAGTCAGACACTATTGTAAGTGGCTGGTTGTCAGTGACCATCATCTCTGTGATTACTCTGTCCAGCAGTTGTGATCTTCCATCAGATTTTAGCCACCTGCTTTTTTTCTGAAACATATCAGTTATTGTTGCCTGGGATAGGGATGATTCACCTTGTGATTCATTTTGTTTTTTCTGTGCTGCATTATACAATTCAAGATGATGAGCTCTTAGATGGGCCCAAAGATGAGATGTATTTTTGGTTTTTGCAGTTATTGATCCCATGCTCACATTGTTTTTGCATGTGTTGCACAGTGCTGCTAATTTTCCTGGAGATGGAGAAGAGAAATACTCCCAGACCACACTTTTAATTTTTCTATCTCCATCCATCTCCATTGAAACAAGAAAAAGTCAGACACTAATATAGGCTTACACAAAATGGCTGGCTGTCACCCTGTGGTGGCTGGCTGGCACCCTGTTGTGGGTGGCTGTCTGGCTGGCTGGCAGGCTCCCTGTGGTGGGTGGCTGGCTTGCACCCTGTAGTGGCTGGCTGGCTGCCTGGCACCCTGTGGTGGCTGGCTGGCACCCTGTTGTGGGTGGCTGTCTGGCTGGCTGGCAGGCTCCCTGTGGTGGGTGGCTGGCTGGCACCTTGTAGTGGCTGGCTGGCTGCCTGGCACCCTGTGGTGGCTGGCTGGCACCCTGTTGTGGGTGGCTGGCTGGCTGGCAGGCTCCCTGTGGTGGGTGGCTGGCTGGCACCCTGTGGTGGCTGGCTGGCTGCCTGGCACCCTGTGGTGGCTTGCTGGCACCCTGTGGTGGCTGGCTGGCACCCTGTTGTGGCTGGCTGGCACCCTGTGGTGGGTGGCTGGCTGGCACCCTGTGGTGCGTGGCTGGCTTTCTGGCACCCTGTGGCGGGTGGGTGGCTGGCTTGCACCCTGTGGTGGGTGGCTGGCTTTCTGGCACCCTGTGGTGGGTGGCTGGCTGGCGCCCTGTGGTGGGTGGCTGGCTGGCACCCTGTGGTGGCTGGCTGGCATCCTGTGGTGGCTGGCACCCTGTGGTGGCTGGCTGGCTGCCTGGCACCCTGTGGTGGCTGGCTGCCTGGCACCCTGTGGTGGGTGGCTGGCACCCTGTGGTGGCTGGCTGGAACCCTGTGGTGGGTGGCTGGCTGGCACCCTGTGGTGCGTGGCTGGCTTTCTGGCACCCTGTGGTGAGTGGGTGGCTGGCTGGCTTGCACCCTGTAGTCGGTGGCTGGCTTTCTGGCACCCTGTGGTGGGTGGCTGGCTGGCACCCTGTGGTGGGTGGCTGGCTGGCTTGCACCCTGTGGTGGTGGCTGGCTTGCTGGCACCCTGTGGTGGGTGGCTGGCTGGTACCCTGTGGTGGGTGGCTGTCTGGCTGGCACCCTGTGGTGGCTGTCTGGCTGGCACTCTGTGGTGGGTGGCTGTCTGGCTGGCACCCTGTGGTGGGTGGATGTGTGGCTGGCACCCTGTGTTCCCCGATGTAAATCCATCGTCAATCGTGTCGCCCGCCGCCACACCCGAAAAATAGGAAAAAAAAAAAAAAGACGCTCCCGCCTCATTACACTCCTCCCGCGTAATGAGCTGTTTGAGCTGTGTCAGCTCTTTTATAGGAAAGGGGCGGAGACAACAGCCCCCTTCTGACATCACGAGTGCCCCATAAGCTTTCTTAGGCAGTTGCTGGAGAATCAAGCGAAAATGTCTTTTTATGGTCTGGCACAGTGTCTAAGTTCCCAATGTATCCAACAGCATTTATTTGAAAAGTATCCATTCAAACACAACCTGATTCTTCCTCCTCCCTCCCCCCCTCAGGCACTCACCTTCTTCCTCCTCCCTCCCCCCCTCAGGCACTCACCTTCTTCCTCCTCCCCCCCCCCTCAGGCACTCACCTTCTTCCTCCTCCCTCCCCCCCCCTCAGGCACTCACCTTCTTCCTCCTCCCTCCCCCCCTCAGGCACTCACCTTCTTCCTCCCCCCCTCAGGCACTCACCTTCTTCCTCCTCCCCCCTCAGGCACTCACCTTCTTCCTCTTCCCTCCCCCCCTCAGGCACTCACCTTCTTCCTCCTCCCTCCCCCCCCTCAGGCACTCACCTTCTTCCTCTTCCCTCCCCCCCTCAGGCACTCACCTTCTTCCTCCTCCCTCCCCCCCCTCGGGCACTCACCTTCTTCCTCCTCCCTCCCCCCCTCAGGCACTCACATTCCTCTTCCTCCCGCCCTCCGGCACTCACATTCCTCTTCCTCCCCCCCCCCGGCACTCACATTCCTCTCCCCCTCGGGCACTCACATTCCTCTTCCCCCCCCTCCGGCACTCACATTCCTCTTCCTCCCCCCCTTGGGCACTCACATTCCTCTTCCTCCCCCCCCGCACTCACATTCCTCTTCCTCCACCCCGGCACTCGCATTCCTCTCCCCCCCTCGGGCACTCACATTCCTCTTCATCCCCCCCCCTCGGGCACTCACATTCCTCTTCCCCCCCCCCCTCGGGCACTCACATTCCTCTTCCTCCCCCCCCCACACTCACATTCCTCTTCTTCCCCCCCGCACTCACATTCCTCTTCCTCCCCCCCTTGGGCACTCACATTCCTCTTCCTCCCCCCCGGCACTCGCATTCCTCTCCCCCCCTCGGGCACTCACATTCCTCTTCCTCCCCCCCCTCGGGCACTCACATTCCTCTTCCTCCCCCCCCCCTCGGGCACTCACATTCCTCTTCCTCCCCCCCCCCCCCCCTCGGGCACTCACATTCCTCTTCCTCCTCCCCCCCACACTCACATTCCTCTTCCTCCCCTCGCACTCACATTCCTCTCCCCCCCTCGGGCACTCACATTCCTCTTCCTCCCCCCCTCCGGCACTCACATTCCTCTTCCCCCCCTCCGGCACTCACATTCCTCTCCTCCCCTTGGGCACTCACATTCCTCTTCCCCCCCCCTCGGGCACTCACATTCCTCTTCCTCCCCCCCGGCACTCACATTCCTCTTCCCCCCCCCTCGGGCACTCACATTCCTCTTCCCCCCCCGGGTACTCACATTCCTCTCCCCCCCCTCGGGCACTCACATTCCTCTTCCTCCCCCCCCCCTCGGGCACTCACATTCCTCTTCCCCCCCCTCGGGCACTCACATTCCTCCTTCTCCCCCCCCCTGCGGCACTCACATTCCGCTTCCCCCCCTCGGGCACTCACATTCCTCTTCCCCCCCTCGGGCACTCACATTCCTCTTCCTCCCTCCCCCCTCGGGCACTCACATTCCTCTTCCCCCCCCCTCCGGCATTCACATTCCTCTTCCTCCCCCCCTCCGGCACTCACATTCCTCTCCCCCCCCCACACTCACATTCCTCTTCCTTCCCCCCTCCGGCACTCACATTCCTCTTCCTCCCCCCCCTTGGGCACTCACATTCCTCTCCCCCCCTCGGGCACTCACATTCCTCTTCCCCCCCCCTCGGGCACTCACATTCCTCTCCCCCCCCCTCGGGCACTCACATCCCTCTTCCTCCCCCCTCCGGCACTCACATTCCTCTTCCCCCCCCCTCGGGCACTCACATTCCTCTCCCCCCCTTGGGCACTCACCTTCCTCTCCCCCCCCCTCGGGCACTCACATTCCTCTTCCCCCCCTCGGGCACTCACATTCCTCTTCCTCCCCCCCTGCGGCACTCACATTCCTCTTCCCCCCCTCGGGCACTCACATTCCTCTTCCTCTCCCCCCCCCCCTCGGGCACTCACATTCCTCTTCCTTCTCCCTCGGGCACTCACATTCCTCTTCCCCCCCCCCCTCGGGCACTCACATTCCTCTTCCTCCCCCCCCTGCGGCACTCACATTCCTCTTCCCCCCCTCGGGCACTCACATTCCTCTTCCTCTCCCCCCCACCTCGGGCACTCACATTCCTCTTCCTCTCCCCCCCCCCTCGGGCACTCACATTCCTCTTCCTTCTCCCTCGGGCACTCACATTCCTCTTCCTCCCCCCCTCGGGCACTCACATTCTTGGGGTGGAGGCGGAGCCAATGCTAGCCTAGGCGGCAAGGAGAGGAATTTGAAATCCTCCTCCTCTCGTCATGTGACAGCAGAAGAGGTTCTCGGAGCGGAGGAGGATTTCAAATTCCTCTCCTTGCCGCCTAGGCTAGCATTGGCTCCGCCTCCACCCCCCTCCGTCTTCTTCTGGCTGCAGCGCTGCTTGACACTCGGGGCTAAAATGATCCACACGAGACCCGGGGCAGGGCGGGCGGCGGCAACTCCGGTCTCCGGATAATAAAGTATTTAAAAAAAAAAAAGTTCATTTTTCCGCCCCATCCCCGGCTGCGGACCTGCCCGCCCCAAGCGGCCGCTTGGTCCGCCTTGTGGTTGCGCCGGCCCTGCCTGTTGGCCCTGCACTGCTGTCAGGCCACTTAGGCCGTGGAGGGGGAGCCTTCACAGGAACAGGAACACAAAGGACAGTCGAGTCTGACTCCCGTCGATGTGTGTGTTCACCGGACCCACTTGCCGAAATTGGAAGCAGTCATTAGCCTGGCACTGCTGTACCAATTATTATCGTCTTACCGATAATTTGCATTTTTATTCTCGTGGATGATTGTGTAGGCAGGGGCCCAGTACACTTCATTGCCCGGGCCCTTTAATGCTCTTAAGATGGCACTGATTGTGTGTGTGTGCGTGTGTGTACACTACTAAACAGACTGTCACATGTAATGTTATGTCTGATTAATAAAAAAAATAATAATGATATTGTTTATCAAACGCATCACATTCTGCCCTTGTTTTTGTTTTGTTTTTTTTTATCTCTCAGACTCCACACTGAAAATCACTTTATTACTAACAAAACTCATACTAAACATTCATTTGCCTTGAATACAACCCCCTCCTTTATTTCTGCCACTGAGAAGGTGTTTAAGTCTTTGGCTAGATGTTTATTAGAAAGTCCATTCTAAAGTTCTTTAGAAACAAGTCCAGGCTTGTAATACATCAAAAGCCTCACTCTCCACAGCTTTTGCGGTCTTCCATCATTCTGCTCATCATGTAACCATATTTCTCTGGTCTTCCTATGGATCAAATTGGAGACAGCCTTCAGAGTTAAAAACAAAGCGGAATAACTGTTCCTTCTAATAATATTGTAGATAAACAGTAGACCTTGGCCCTTCAGCTAAAATCTCTCTTCTAACTAGCTTCTTGCCTGGATCTCTGACCAACCCTTTTCCACCTGCCTGTATCCACTTTTGAACCTCCCAAAGAACATTGATAGGGAGGAGAGGAAATATACTGATATTTCTCAGAAAATCACTGCTGTTTATTTATGAAGGTTTGATGGTATAGAGCCTCATGGAAGTATCCACTAATCAGTCAGAGTCCCAGCCACTGTCCTGAAGCTGAAGCTCATCTGCTGAAGCAAATATAACTTCAAACCTTCCTGCCAGATTCCCTTTCATTCCTAGATAGGCTTCAGCTTCAGATATGTCATTTTTGCTTTCTATGTCATGGGAAGCAGTAACTTGGTACTTGTGAAGGCCTGTTCTTTCAGGAACCTTGTGTAAATACTGAACTCTGCACTCCAGCTGTGGATTCTGCACTCCAGCCCCAACTATCCTCTCATATGGTGTGCTTTTGGCTATTGGCCTAGAATTTAACAACATGACTGCCTGTGTGAGGACCCGATCTCAGCCACTTAGTGTACGTGTGGGTGTAAGTTTGCGTTTCTGGTCCTTCAATAGCGCATTGTATCTTTAAATCATACCTGTGGATGGTGTGGGATGTGGCACAACCAGTACACTCCAGAATCTTTGGCCCATTGCTGTACTGTTGATCCAGTGAAGCAGCGACACGTTTCTGTAGTAGTTGAAGCATTGTGGCTTGATCTGCACATTGGCAAGGATGAACAAGCAAAAGTTCTGAATAGGTGTCCACTGCAGTGCAACAATATCTCAGTCCATTGTTTCCCTGGGGCAGGGGACCAATGAAGTCAATCTGTTAAATCTCTGCAAGCCTCTCACCCCTCCTAATCGACCCGGTGGAGTACTTTTGCAATGGCCATTGTCGCACTTCTCCACACACTGTACAGTTCCCTATTACAGTCTTTACCATGTCCATGGATATTAGCAACCCTCTCTGCTGTGCCCATTTATATGTTGCTTTTTGCCCCAAATGTCCAGGTTGCTTGTGGACCCAGTTGGCCAAGTTCATCAAGACAGGATAAATTGGCACAATTGCATTCACCTTGACAATTTCGTCTGCCACACTGCTATAGTTGTCAAAGTCTGGGACCAGGGGTACATGTGCATCAACATGCCCCACTTTTATGGTGCGGGAGTTCTTTTCCTTGGAGATGTAGTACCAGACTCCCTTGCCTCCCCACACCACCTTTCCATAAATCATCCATTCACTGGACTTCCAAGTTGTCAGTCCTTTAAAGACCGCCCAGCTGTCAGTGTAGATAGTGACATGGGAATAAGGATCCTTCTCGAGAGTCATCACTACAGCTTTCAACTCTGCATACTGACTGGACCCTCCAATTCCAGTCTCCTGCTGTAACGCTCTGGCGTTTGTTTTAGTGAACTGGATTTGCAGCTGCAGAATTTCCACTCAGTAGTCCTGTAGAGATGTGTTGAATCACCATATCCAACTCTCCAGACTCATCATTGTGGCCCAGCCTGCTTCAGCATGCACATATACAGTCACTCAGATAAGATGTTCCTGGAGTGATAGTTTGTATGCGATAGTATAGAGGTGATGTGCTGAAAGGACAGGCGTGAGTAGTGATAGCAATGATAGGCACTCAAGTAGTAATGTTCAGGAGTGTTAGCAGATTGTGATAGATAGTATGCAGGTAGGTTAGCAATCATGTACAAGTAACAGGTGGTAGGGGACAGCAGATGAATGTACAGGAGATGCTAACTTAGTGCAAGGGTATAGATGGTAGTAGACTCAAGAGCTAGCAATCTATGTAACAGTGCAGATGATAGAAATAGTAATGCATAGATAGCAACAGTCTTTAGTATGCAAGAGTAGATAGTGTAAGTTGATAGGAAGGAATCCCCTGCGGGGTACTTATCACTAGTTGGTTTAGAGAGGTGAGGGGTCCAGTAATGAGATAAGGATCCAGTATCGAGATACAGGATCAGTAGCGAGATATAGGATCAAGTAGCAAGATACAGGATCAGTAGCGAGATACAGGATCAAGTAGCGAGATACGGGATCAAGTAGCGAGACTAGGATATAGTTGGTAGTAGACTCAAGAGCTAGCAATCTATGTAACAGTGCAGATGATAGAAATAGTAATGCATAGATAGCAACAGTCTTTAGTATGCAAGAGTAGATAGTGTAAGTTGATAGGAAGGAATCCCCTGCGGGGTACTTATCACTAGTTGGTTTAGAGAGGTGAGGGGTCCGGTAGTGAGCTAAGGATCAGGTAGCGAGATACAGGATCAGTAGCGAGATACAGGATCAAGTAGCGAGATACAGGATCAAGTAGCGAGACTCCGGTCTATCCAGATATTGGGGAAATAGCTGGAGGCTTCGGCAGCGTCAGACAAGGCTGTATAACAGGCGGTTGCAGGAACGCCTTGTGAGTGAAAGCCGGCGATTGAAATAGCCGCTCAGAGCCGCGCCTAGTGATGACGTCATGAGAGTTAAAGGGACAGGTAGCTATATGTGTTCCACCTACCTGAATGGTGGAACGCAATGCGGAAATAAGAGGCTGGAAGGGTACCGAAGGTACCAGGATCTTACACCTGCAGGACTGTGTCTGTACTCGGGTTGTAGGCTGCTGCTATCCATTTACGCCCAGACGAGGTGACTATGGCTGAACCATCAGTGAACCATGCTGACTCTTTCATGACTTCTGAGAGAGACTCAAAGGGTGGAGCCTCTGGAAGGGGGGGGGGGTGACTGAAGCGCAGGAATTTCTTCTTCTGGCTGGGTGCTGATAAAAGTGAAAAACCCTGCCAACTGTTTTGAAATGTCTCTGACATCCCCAGCTGCAATAACCCCTCTTTCATAAAGGTACCACTTCCATTTCATCAATGTCTGGTTCTGGGCTACAGGTGCCCTAGTGGTCAGTCCATTATCTCTAACCCATCCTGCTATTGGCAATGGATGGTGACTGTTTATACCAAAATCCAATGGGTATTGCTCTCAGTCCCTTCTTTTCATTTGGCTGCCACAGACTCCAAGATATTGTACCATTCTGTTCCACTACATCCAATGGTACACTTTGTCTCATGGGTCCCAATCCCTGATGATGCAAAATGGCTACTTTAGCAGCCAGGAATGCGGTCCGCTGCTCTGAACTCCATGAGAACTCAGTCTTTTTCCTTGTGACATTGTATATAGGCCTCAGAATCAGTCCAAGATGTGGGATTAACGATCTCCAGAATCCCGCAGCTCCAATAAACTTCTGTACCCCCTTTTTGAAGTAGGGGACAACAGTGCCTTGATAGTTTGCACAACTGTCTCTGTAATTTTCCTCTGTGGCCCAATCCACATTATTTCCATTCACCTCTGTGGCAGGTCCTTGGACTTTGTCTCTGTTGATAGCCCACCCTCTGTTCTTCATGTGCTGTATCAACAGGTGCAGTGCTTCAGTTACATCTTCCTCTGTTCCAGAGATCATGATGTCATCGATGTAGTGAAACACAGCAACTTTCAGATTCAGGGTGCTTAAATCTCGGGCAATCAGTCCATGACAAATCGTTGGAGAATGAACAGGTCTTCAGGAAGCATGGGGAAAGTGTACTGGCGGCCATCTCACATAAAGGCTCTGACACTCTCAGTCTATCAAAATAGAAAAGAAACCATTCATGTCTATCACAGCATGATATTCTCCTGCCTCTAAAGCTGTTTTCTCAATGACTGAGATCATATCAGGTACAGCTGACTTCAATGGAGGTGCCACTTTGTTTAGACCTCTGTAATCCACAGTCATTCTATATGTCCCATCAGGTTTCTTCGCTGGGAACACCAGAGATGAGAATGGACTTACAGCAGGTCTAAGGATCCCTATTCTCAACAGTTCTTGAATAGTCTCCCCAATTTCTCTGTGGTCTCTGCAAAGTCTATACTGCTTGAGACAGACTGTCTTCTCTGGTGGAATTATAAAGACAGGGGTTCATTTCACATGACCTCCTACCATAACCTTCACCGCCCTAACCAGATACACTTTATCAGGATTCTCGAATGTAAATATATCCCATTCCGTCTGAATAGACTGACCTTGAAGTACATCCATCCCAAGAATATTTTCAGGTAACTGATACCAAAACATTTGTCCAAAATCCTGGTCCCTTGCCAATAGCCAATTTCACCTGTATCCTAACTGCAGGTGTGGTTTGTCCTCCCAAATCTTCTACCTTAGGCCCCTTTCACACATACGGTCCGTTCAGTTCATCAGTTCAGTCACGTCAAAATGTATCAGTTTTCCATCCGTTTTTCATCCGTTTTTCATCCATTTTTCATCCGGTTTTTCATCAGTTGTCATCCGTTTTTCGTCAGTTGTTATCCTTTTTTCATCCGTTTTTCGTCAGTTGTTATCTGTTTTTCATCCATTGTCATCCGTTTTTCATCCGTTGTCATCCGTTTTTCATCTGTTGTCATCCGTTTTTCATCCGTTGTCATCCGTTTTTCGTCCGATCCGTTTTTTTGACGGATGAAAAATAGGGCATTCATCCGTTCAAAAAAACGGACATTGACGGAAGCGGATGAAAACGGATGTTAACTGATGATCATCCGTTGTCATCCGTTTTTTACATAGAGATACATTGATGTCCATTTTTCATCCGTCAACGTATGGATGAAAAACAGACAAACGGACAGCATGTGTGAAAGGGGCCTAAATCACTTCTCCTTTGTGTTTGGAATGATTTCCTTGTGTAACTTCAGCTCCAGTATCAACTAAAGCCATCAGATGTGTAGGAGAAAATGACTCCCCCCCCCCCCCCCCCCATACAGTGACAGATGCATGTGGGCGTTGGTCTCCTGCTGTCGCTGCCCTTGCTGCTGGAGACCCACCTTCTCTTTATAAAGGATAAGGATCCTCCCCACCCCCTTTTCTGAGTCTCTCCAACTTCTCCCCAGGATAAAGGGATTTGGGTTTGGGTTCAGGTGCGGTTTTGGGAATTAGTTTGGGGCTAACAGAAGGGGTCTGTTCTGTTTCTCTAATCTAAGCTGATGTTATCTTCACTAGGAGTAGTGTTCCAAACCCTGACAGTTTTCCCCACTAAATGTTTCCACCTTTTCAGCATTTCTGCAGTGGAAATCCCATCTCTCTCATCTTTAGGTACTCCTGCCTTTAACCACTTTACCGCTGCTCACTAGAGCTCTACTGCAGCAAAGTGGCTCTTGTAGGTCTGACGACGTAGACCTGTGTCGGCAGACACTCCCCCTTCTCGGCTGCGCACGCCGCCGGAGGCTCGCTCCCGCTGTATTCAGTCACAGCGGGAGTCGGGCCAGGGGAGGAGCAGCGGCGATCGCCGCTGCTCTTCCCTGATCGTCGGGGAATCGAGTGTGGAGATCCGCCCGCTTGTGTAAACAAATCGGGCGGATCTCCTAAGTGACAGGCAGGGTCAGATTGCAGGGTTCAGCATAGCTGAACCTGTGATCTGTCCTTGTGTCACTCAGTCACCTCCCCCACACACGTTAGTAAGCACCAGGCATACATTAACCCCTCCCTCTCAAATAAAATTAATCCCTTCCCTGCCAGTGTAATTTTTACAGTAACAGTGCATATGTATAGCACTGATTACTGTAGTAATGTCACTGGTACCCCCAAAAGTGTAAAAAATGTCAGTCAAGGGTCCGATCTGTCCGCGGCAATGTCGCAGTCCCGCAAAAAAAATTGCAGATCGCCGCCATTGCTCGTTAAAAGAAAAACACCAAAAATGACAGAAATCTTTCCCTTAGTTAGTAAACGCAATAACTTTTGCGCAAACCAAGCAAAATACGCTTATTGCAATTTTTTTTACCAAAAATATGTAGCAGAAAACAAATTGGCCTAAAATGATAAAAAAATTAGATTTTTACATTTTTTGGGGGGGGGGAATTTTATATAAAAAAATGTGAAAAATATTGTTATTTTTTAAAAATTGTCGCTCTTTTTTTGTTTATAGCGCAACAAGTAAAAATCGCACAGGTGATCAAATACCACCAAAAGAAAGCTCTATTTGTGGGAAAAAAAGGACGTCAATTTAGTTTGGGTACGGCGTTGCATGACCGCGCAATTGTCAGTTAAATTTGCACAGTGCCGAATCGCAAAAAGTGGCCCAGACATAAGACAGCAAAATCCTCCGGTGGTAAAGTGGTAATATGTCCACCCACATTTGTTTCCAAGTGATAACTAGCCTGGTTTTCTCTTCACCTCTTGTCTTCTCTCCAACATCCCCTTTCTTCTCTGTTCTTTCCTGCCTGTTCTCTTCCTGTCTGGCCTTTACTTTATCTGCTGCCCTGACAGGTTTTGATTTCTAGCTCCCCTAACTGGTTTATAATGGTTGTGGCTTCATGAATTTTGCTGTTTAATCCAAGGCTTCCCAGCAAGGACAATAAAGGAGCCCTGTGATTAAGTGGTGCAGACTTTATTAGCTTAGAGCACAGAGCAGATGTGAAGGGTTCCATATCTGGACCCATCCATTCTGGAAACGTATTTAATCCAGTTATACAACCCATCTCACGTAACCTAGAAATACCGTCTCCAATTGTTCTCCACCAGTAGGTATTTTCCGGGTCATTAGGATTAGCGTACACTCGGACTATCCCATCTCTCACGAGGTCTAACAGTGAAAAATTCACACTAAACTCTCTGGCTTTTAGCATGGCCTGACGCAATTGTGGATCACGGGTTAACACTCCAATAGTCACTGCTTCCTTGCCTGACGATCAACACTGTCACCCTTCATCTCACAAATGTAGAAGCCAACTTAATAAGGGTTCCCCAGACCTCTGTTTGTATTGTTTTGCCAGCTCATAGAGTTCATTTTGTTTAAACTGCTTTACTTCTTCAAATTCAATGACTTTTGGGTTGCGATAATGCTCCTCCCCATCTGCCATATCCTCTCTATCATGTTGACTTTTCCTATGCTTAGTAATTAACCACTTAAGCCCCAGCCCTATTTCGGACACTTTTTGTTTACAAGGAAAAATCAGTATTTTTTCCTAGAAAACTACTTAGAACCCCCAAACATTATATATATATATTTTTTTAGCAAAGACGCTGGAGAATAAAATGTCGGTCATTGCAATATTTTTTGTCACGCGGTATTTGCGCAGCGGTCTTTAAAACGCCATTTTTTTGGGAAACATTTTGAAAAGTCACATTTCACTGCATTTAAAAAATACTAAACAGTAAAGTTAGCCCATTTTTTTGTATATTGTGAAAGATGATGTCACGCCGAGTAAATAGATACCCAACATGTTACGGTTTAAAATTGTGCACACCCGTGGGATGGCGACAAACTACGGTCAATAGAGATCTCAATAGGCGACGTTTTAAAATTTTTAACGGTTACCAGTTTAGAGTTAGAGTGTAGCTCTTTTTTTTTTAATTATTTCTCACGCTCTGGCGATCGCGGCGATACCTCACATGTGTGGTTTGATCAGCAATTTCATTCGCGGCTCGACTTCTGTATACTTTTTTTTCGTGCACGAGCTAACGGTGACGGGAGCGGCTAAAATTTTTTTTTTTTTTTATATTTTTTTTTAACTTTATTACAGGTTTTAAAAAAAAAAAAATCTGATCACTTTTATTGCTGTCACAAGCAATGTAAACATCCCTTGTGACACCAATATGCAGTGACAAGTACTCTTTATGGAGGGATCGAGGGTCTAAAAGACCCTCGACCCCTCCACTACACTTTCATGTATGCAAAACGCCGAAAACAGCATTTTTGCATACAGCCGTTTTTTAAATCTGCCGCCTTTTGCAGCAGAGTAACCCGGAAGTGACGTCATGGACGCCGCCTCCGGGTTACGTCATCGAAAACCCGATCAAAGCCATTTCCGGCTTTGATCGGGACTCCATCAAGCCAGCGGATGCGCCAGCAGGGTGCTCGGGTCTCCCGGTGGGACGGGAGGCCCGTTCAAAGTCACGGAAGGCGGCGGGAGGGGGGGGGGAGTTCCCTCCCGCTCAACCGGGTAATGATCGAGCGGCTCCCGAGCCACATCGGTCATTACTGACAGAAAGCCGACCGTCGGCTGTAAGCCACGGTACCGGGATGGTGCCTCTAGCTAGAGGCATCATCCCGGTATAACACCGCAAAGTCTGCCGACGTAGGTTTACGTCACTTTGCGGTAAGTGGTTAAAGGTCTGGCACACTTTTTCTTTCTGATTGGACGATCATCATCAGAAACATCCAACTCTATATCCTCATCCTCAATATCATTTGAGGAGAGCACATCCTCACAATCCCAGTTTTGGGATGTGACAATAGCACGTACCCTGGCTTTACTAACAGATTTACGGCCCTACCTTTTCCTTAAGGTATTAATTGATTTAGTCATGATGGCTGCACACCGGTCTTGCAAATCATCAGCCCACCTAGCAGTTGACTAGCAGTTGAATGTACACACTCTGAAGCAACTGCTAGCTGGTCTTTTAATACCTTAACTACTGGCTCTGTCTTCTCCGTTTTCTGTGATTCAGTATAGAGAGCATGAAGAAAGTATGAACCCATTGTAGACACTGTCCTCTTCTCTGCTTTACTTAAATCCAACCCATTAGGGCTAAAAGCTACAAAATGATCTGAGACTTTATCACCCCAATTACCACCCCTCAATCCCTTATTGAAGGGAGAAGCATACTTCGCAAACTTTTTAACAAGAGACTCCCACTCATTGTCTCTGGCCCAGATAGGCAAGCTACACACTCCCTTCTGGACACCAGAATACTCTGCAGCCTGGCTTTTCCTAAACAGCTTACGCAGCATTTATACCTAGCACAAGTGTAGCACCCTCCTAGATAGATGCTAGTTAGGGAGGATACGTTTGCTCTGCCTGCCTGTCAGGGGAGCAGCAGGTAAGCCATAGTCTGCTACATCTTCTTATCAGGGGACCCTGATCAGTAGTTAGGCCTGTTGCATGTGTCCATGTGTGATTCATCTGGGCTGAGGGAGTGTCCCCACTGTATCCAATAGGGGAGCCTGTTGGACAGTGGAGGAAACCCAACCAGTGACACACAGGCTTTTTTAGCTATCCCAGTGGGTTGGCACAAACAGTGGTGCATCCTGGGATATGTTATGAAAGCCAAGGGCACATGTGACAGGGTGTCTTTGGGTAGGAAGCCAGGTCCCGGCAGGAGGGTGACGGCTGTCTCTCCTCCTGTCTGAATGGAAGTTGGTCACAGTCGGTCGGCCTAGAAAGTGTAACGCTCCTTGCGTTTCTTATAAGGTGTGGATTTTCAGCTGCAGAAGTAGTTCCACGTCAGTAGTCATGTAGGAGATATGCTGAGATACCAATCCCAACCTCAATGACTCATCATGTATGGAAGGTCTTATTTCAGCCAGTAAATACACACAGTAATTAAGCTGGTTCCTAGTGTGACTTTATATACATGTGGTAAGACAATGATAAAGGTCTTAGGGATAGGTTTGAGTGGAAGTGGTAGGTGACAGACACTTGAGGTGAGACAGTGCAGATGGATGCAGGAAGGGTTAGCGATCATGTATGATAACAGATGACAGAGTAGCAGGTGCATACAGGAGAGATCAACCCAGTGCAGGAAATAGTAGCAGTAGCCTCAAGAGCTAGCAATCTAGTTATGCAGATGTAAAAGACAGTCCTTGCTATGCAGAGCTAAATAGTGTAAGCCTAGTACAAGTCTATAGAGATTTCCCCTGTGGGGTACTTAGCACTAATAGCGATAGCCAAAGGATCGCTCAGGAGATGCGGATGATCCAGTAGCAGGATGCAGGGATCAGCGCAGCGAGGTTCGTCAGCGAGGAGAGCTTGCAAGCATGGAAGCTTCAAGCAAGATTAGTATCCAGGTACTGGTGTTTGAACGAACACATGTGAGTGAGAACCGACGCCCTAAATAGCCATCTAGTCCGGCGCTGGGTGATGACAGCTTCAGCCTTAAAGGGAAACACACCTATATGTGTTTCTTCTGTCTAGGTAGATGGAAATCACCCGGAATAAATGTGATAGGAGGCACTGAGAGTGCCAGAACCTTACAGTAAGCCAGATGTGTGGTGCTGAGCCAGGAGGTCCAGTGGATGCTGACAAGTGGAGTTGGAGGAAAAGCAAACTTGGGAAAAACAGTGTCTGTGAGTACCGGCAAGTGAGAAAGGGGGTGCCAAGTTAGGAAGAGAAACTAAATCAGGATAAAATTCTTTATCTTCACTTCAGTAGTGGCAAGGTGAAACAGCGGCCTTGCCACACACTACAGCTAGTTGTCCTCAGATTTGTGCATAGTTCATAGTTTGAGTATCCCACTCATCTCTTCTCCTATCCCAGTTCTAAATAAAACACAAAATCCAAATCCCCTGGACTGTGTGTTGTCTGAGCCAAGCATCTAACGTGATACGTTTCCACAGACTGTTGCTACGGGTGACCTGGGGAATCTAGAAAGTGCAATTCTCAGCAGTCCTCTAGGGGGCAGTGCTACATTTGGGGGCTCGTCCGGGATATCGCCCTGGGTTACTGGAATGGTTGCTAACTGGAACGGCCGCAGAAAATTTCCAAAAATGTAATTTTTCTTTCAAGAACTGTGTTCTAATGCTCAAGAAAAGTGTGAGGCCTGCTCTACAGGAGATAGGGATAGTGGGATGAAAAATTAAATGCACAACGATGGTTGCCATTGGCAACAGAAGAATCTTTTGTTTAAACTGTAAATTGTATGCTCAAGTAATGTGCTGGAGAGCAGGAGAGTTGCATCTTACTGTGAAAATGGACTGTGCCTGCTTAACAGTAAATGGTGCAAGTGTGGAGAAAGAAAATGGCGGCCCAGGGGACGTGGATTGGTATGCCGGGAGCCATGTATGTGCTAGAGCTATGCAGGAAAATGTTGACTGTGCATCCCATGAAAGCGGGACATCCTTCCTAAATAGTAGCAATGTGGATGCTGTAAAGAAAACAGTGGACCATGCATTCAATGACAGCGGGGCATTTTTCAAATACAGTGTGGCGAGTTCTGCCTGTACAAGTGCTAAGAAGATAAATGTTGGCTGTGCATATGACAGTGGGACAGTTCTACTATATAGCAAAGAGGGTCAGCTGGCTCAGAGTGATGGAGGCGCAGTTGGAGCCCTGGTACAGACAAGGATGGAGGATGCGTGCAAGCTGAGAGGCACGGTCCGCTTTACAGTAACTTCCATGCAGGCTGAGCTGAGAGGGAGCGGCATTGGAAGGGTTACTGTACCGCCCGGGAAGTTCTGCCTAGCAGGAGGAGCCACCTCCAATCTGGAGATGTGGGCGGAGAAGCCGCCCACGCACAGCCAATCTAGAACAGAAAGGAAAGTCTATAAATTACTTCTGCCTCCCAGTGGAGCTGAGAGGGAGACACGTGCGCAGAGGAGCAAGATGTACATGTCCCCAATGCAGAGATCAGCGTGCGTGCCTCCAATGCAGCCAGTGACCAGTGTACATGTCCCCAATGCAGAGATCAGCGTGCGTGCCCCCAATGCAGCCATTGACCAGTGTACATGTCCCCAATGCAGAGATCAGCGTGCGTGCCTCCAATGCAGCCAGTGACCAGTGTACATGTCCCCAATGCAGAGTTCAGCGTGCATGCCTCCAATGCAGTGACCAGTATACATGTCCCCAATGCAGAGTTTAGCGTGCGTGCCTCCAATGCAGTGACCAGTATACATGTCCCCAATGCAGAGTTCAGCGTGCGTGCCTCCAATCAATGCAGTGACCAGTATACATGTCCCCAATGCAGAGTTTAGCGTGCGTGCCTCCAATCAATGCAGTGACCAGTATACATGTCCCCAATGCAGAGTTCAGCGTGCATGCCTCCAATCAATGCAGTGACCAGTATACATGTCCCCAATGCCGAGTTTAGCGTGCGTGCCTCCAATGCAGTGACCAGTATACATGTCCCCAATGCAGAGTTTAGCGTGCGTGCCTCCAATGCAGTGACCAGTATACCGTACATGTCCCCAATGCAGAGTTCAGCGTGCATGCCTCCAATCAATGCAGTGACCAGTATACATGTCCCCAATGCAAGGTTCAGCGTGCGTGCCTCCAATCAATGCAGTGATCAGTATACATGTTCCCAATGCAGAGTTTAGCGTGCGTGCCTCCAATCAATGCAGTGACCAGTATACATGTCCCCAATGCAGAGTTCAGCGTGCGTGCCTCCAATCAATGCAGTGACCAGAATACATGTCCCCAATGCAGAGTGGAGCTGGAGGTACTCCTGTTGTATGCAACCTACAACATTTTTGTGCTACTTCCCAAAGGGACTGGGGTTCTTAGTTCTTAAGGGGCTTTTTTTTTTATCAGAGACTGTCAGCAGTTGGGAGTGAGATAAATCTGGAGTTATACAGAGAGAAGAAGAGGAGACAAATCAGACTTGTACATAGGGAGGAAGTTGCTCCTGGTTTTGTTGCTATCAAGTTGGGCATCTCATCATTTCTATTCCCCATCCAAGTTTTATTACTCCTAATAGAGAAAATGTGGAAATACTTGTTGCCTGGCTGTGCAGGAGTGGGGAAACCAATAACCAGTGTTTCATAGTTACATAGTTAGTGAGGTTGAAAAAAGACATCAGTCCATCCAATTCAACCTATGATGTGTGTGTGTGTTTGCTTTTAACCTTACATTGTATACCCCTGTATGTTGTGGTCTTTAACCACTTTACCACCAGAGGATTTTGCTGTCTTCCGTCCAGGCCACTTTTTGCGATTCGGCGCTGTGCGAATTTAACTGACAATTGCGTGGTCGTGCGACGCCGTACCCAAACGAAATTTACGTCCTTTTTTTCCCACAAACAGAGCTTTCTTTTGGTGGTATTTGATCACCTGTGCAATTTTTACTTTTTGCGCTATAAACAAAAAAAGAGCGTTTATTTTGAAAAAATAACAATATTTTTCACATTTTTTTATATGAAATTCCCCCCCAAAAAAAAGTAAAAATCAAATTTTTTTTAAATTTTTGGCCAATTTGTTTTCTGCTACATATGTTTGGTAAAAAAATCGCAATAAGCGTATTTTGATTGGTTTGCGCAAAAGTTATTGCGTTTACTAACAAAGGGAAAGATTTCTGTCATTTTTGGTGTTTTTTTTTTTTAACGCGTAATGGCGGCGATCTGCGATTTTTCTTGCGGGACTGCGACATTGCGGCGGACAGATCAGACCCTTGACTGACATTTTTGACACTTTTGGGGGTACCAGTGACATTACTGCAGTAATCAGTCCTATACATATGTACATATGCACTGTTACTGTAAAAATGACACTGGCAGGGAAGGGGTTAATTTTATTGGAGAGGGAGGGGTTAATGTATGCCTGGTGCTTACTGACGTGTGGGGGGGGGGGGTGACTGAGTGACAGAAGGACAGATCGGAAGTCCAGCTATGCTGAACACTCCGATCTGTCAGTCCCTGTCACTATGGAGATCCGCCCGCTTGTGTTTACACAGGCGGGCGGATCTCCTCACTCGATTCCCAGACGATCGGGGCAGAGCAGCGGCGATCGCCGCTGCTCCTCCCCTGGCCCGACTCCCGCTGTGACTGAACACAGCAGGAGCGAGCCTCCGGCGGCGCGCGAGCGCCGCCCACAAGGGGCGGAGTCCAGCGACGTAGGTCTACATCGCTGGACGGGATCGTGCCACATTGCCGCAGTAGCAGCAATGTGAGCAGGGCGGAAGTGGTTAAGGTGCCCATCTAATAGTTTTTTGAAACTATCAATGCTCCCTGCTGATACGACTGCTTGTGGAAGAGAATTCCACATCCTTACCACCCTTACAGTGAAGAACCCCTTACGCATTTTAAGGTTAAACCGCCTTTCCTCTAGTTTTAGTGAGTGGCCACGTGTCTTATTGTATTTCCTTACTCTGAATAGTTTGTTCCTTATGCTAGGGTCATCATCAGTACAGTATTTGTACATTGATATCATATCCCCCCTCAAACGTCTCTTCTCTAGAGAGAATAGGTTCAGTGCTTGTAGTCTTTCCTCATAGCTGATGTCCTCCATTCCCCTAATTATTTTTGTTGCCCTTCTCTGGACTCTTTCCAATTCCAGCACATCCTTCCTGAGGACCGGTGCCCAGAACTGGACAGCATACTCCAGATGTGGCCGGACCAGAGTCTTGTAGAGCGGGAGAATAATCTCTTTATTTCTGGAGTGAATCCCCTTTTTTATACATCCCAGTATTCTGTTGGCTTTGCTTGCAGCTGCTTGGCATTGCATGCCACTGCCAAGCCTGTTGTCAACCAGTACCCCCAAGTCTTTTTCCATCCTAGACTCCCCCAGAGGTTCCCCCCCTAGTGAGTAGCTTGCTTTCTGGTTTCTGGCCCCCAAGTACATTACTTTACATTTATCAACATTAAACCTCATCTGCCATGTAGTTGCCCACCCCGTTATTTTGTTCAGGTCCGCTTGTAAGGTTTCCACATCCTGCATAGAAGATATTGGCATGCTTAGTTTAGTATCATCCGCAAATACTGAGATTGTACTAGATATCCCCTCCTCTAGATCATTTATGAATAAATTAAACAGGATTGGTCCCAGGACCGAACCCTGGGGGACCCCACTTTCCACACCCGCCCAATCCGAGTATTCCCCATTAATCATCACCCTCTGGACTCTCCCCCGGAGCCAGTTCTCTATCCAGGTACTCACCTTATGGTCCATACCTACCTTCCTTAGTTTGTACAGTAAGCGTTTGTGGGAAACGGTGTCAAAGGCCTTTGCAAAGTCCAGATACACCACATCCACAGGCTTACCTTTATCTAGGTGGCAGCTCACTTCATCGTAGAAGGTTAATAGATTGGTTTGGCAAGAACGATTTTTCATAAATCCATGCTGATTACTACTAATTATATTGTTTTCATTACTAAAGTCTTGTATGTGGTCCCTTAACATCCCCTCCAAAATCTTGCAGACTACAGATGTTAGGCTGACAGGTCTATAGTTACCCGGGATACACCTCGGCCCCTTTTTAAATATTGGTACTACGTTGGCCTTTTTCCAATCTGCTGGCACCATACCCGTCTGTAAACTATCCTTAAAGATCAAGAATAATGGTCTGGCAATCACCTGGCTGAGCTCTTTAAGAACCCTCGGGTGCAAGCCATCCGGTCCCAGTGATTTATTTATGTTAAGTTTCTCAAGTTTAGTTCTAATGCCCCATACACATATGCAGATTATCTGCAGACTTTTGTCTGCAGACTTACCTTTTCTATGTAGTGCAAGGGCCTGCCGGATTGCATACAAATTGAAAATGTTTAGGTTTGACCTCATATTATATGGTTTTGGTAAGTCTGCAGACAAAAGTCTGCAGATAATCTGCATGTGTGTATGGGGCATAAGTCTATCTTCTGTTAGCCATGGGGGTACTTCCTGAGGTGTGTTGTTTAGTTTGGCCTTACAAGCTGGGTTCGTGTAGCCCCCCGATTCTTTTGTGAAGACTGAAGAGAAGAAATTATTTAACACTTCCGCCTTTTCCCTGTCCTCAGTGGCCATATTTCCTTTGTCATCTTTTATGGGGCCAATGTGTTCTGACCTCGCTTTCTTACTGTTTATATACTTAAAGAACTTCTTGGGGTTCTTTTTACTCTCTTCCGCTATATGTCTCTCGTGTTCTATTTTAGCCGCCCTGATTTCATCTTTACATTTCTTATTACACTCTTTGTAATGCTTAAATGCTGCCAATGACCCCTCAGCCTTGTATTTTTTGAAAGCCTTTCCTTTAGCACTAATATGCATTTTTATGTTGGAGTTTAGCCACCCAGGGTTTAATTTTGCTCTTTTAAATTTATTTCCCTTTGGAATGCACTGGTCAATCCCCTTGTTAAGTATGCTCTTGAAGCACTCCCATTTTTCCTCCGTGTTCTTTGTTCCCAGGGTTCTATCCCATTTGATATTTTCTAGCAGTGAGCGCAGTTTTGGGAAATTGGCTCTTTTGAAATTCAGCGTCCTTATATTACCCCTCTGTTTCCTATTACTGTAATTAATACTGAAACTTATTGACCTATGGTCACTGTTTCCTAAGTTCTCCCGTATTTCTATATCCGTGAGCAGGTCTGTATTGTTGGTAATCAGTAGGTCAAGTACCGCATTGTTTCTTGTCGGTGCATTCACCATCTGACCCATGAAATTGTCCTGCAAAACATTTAGGAACTGCCGAGCCTTGGCTGAATGCGCGGTTCCATCTGCCCAGTCTATATCTGGATAATTAAAGTCCCCCATTATAATGACATTTCCCATCCTAGCTGCCAATCCTATCTGTAAAATGAGGTCCGCCTCCCCCTCCTCCCTCAGGTTGGGGGGCCTATAGCATACGCCCAATATTACCTTCCCCACTGTGCCTTCCCTTTGAAGCTCTACCCATAGGGATTCTGCCTCGTCCTTAGCTCCATTATTAATATCATCCCTCATATTTACCTGTATACTGTTCTTAATATACAGACATACCCCTCCCCCTTTTTTACCTTCTCTATCTCTGCGATAAAGGGAATACCCCTGAATGGTCGCCATCCAGTCATGAGAGCTGTCAAACCAAGTCTCAGTTATCCCCACAAAATCTAAATCCTCCTCAAACATCAGCAGCTCCAGCTCTCCCATCTTGTTGGCCAGGCTTCTGGCATTGGTATACAAACCTCTTAATTTTGAGCGGCTACATATATCCTCATTTGACGTTTTTAGGCTGCTCTCCTGATTTTTCCCCATACCCATCCTGGGTATAGGAGCTCCGTACATCCTACCGCTAGTGCCCCCATTTCTGCCCTCTGCAACTTGCTTTCCCCTGGCTAATTCTACATCTGTACCCTCCCCCCCATCACCTAGTTTAAAAGCCCCTCTAGCTTTTTGGCCATTCTCTCACCCAGTACGGCTGCACCCTCCCCATTTAGGTGCAATCCGTCCCTACAAAAGAGCAGGTGGCCGACTGAGAAGTCAGCCCAGTTCTCCAGGAACCTGAAACCCTCCTTACTACACCAGCTCCTCAGCCACTCGTTAACTTCCCTAATCTCCTGCTGCCTCTCTGGTGTGGCTCGAGGTACAGGTAGTATTTCGGAAAATACTACCTTGGAGGTCCTATTCCTCAACTTAGCGCCTAAGTCCCTGAAATCGTTTAGGACTCTCCATCTTCCTCTGCCTATGTCATTGGTACCCACGTGTACCATGACAGCTGGGTCTTCCCCAGCCCCACCCAATAATCTGTCCACCCGATCCGCAATGTGCCGAACCCGAGCGCCCGGCAAACAACAGACTGTTCGGCACACACGGTCTTTGTCACAGATTACACTGTCTGTCCTTCTAATAATTGAGTCCCCTACCACCAGCACCTGTCTTTCCTTTCCCTTTCTCCCAGCCTCACTGGAGGAGTTCTTACCCTGGCAGCTAGGAGCGTCGCTCTGCTCCAGCAATGCTGGTCCCTGACTGGTTTCCCCAACATCACGCAACGGGGCGAATCTATTGGGGTGCTCCAGCCCAGGATCAGCCTCCTTGCCTTTTTGCCCTCTACCCTTCCTAACTGTCACATGTCTACTCTGCTCTGCTGCCTGCACCTCGGTCATTCTGCCCACCTCTGTGCAGACCCCTGCCTGCACCTGACTGGTACGATCCTGGCTCTCCTTCAGTATGGACATGCGTCTCAGTGTTGCCAGCTGCCTCCCTAGATTCAGGACCTGAGCTTCCAGGGAAGCAACGTGCTTACACTTTGTGCATTTGTATTCGCCCTTGATCACATGTCTGAGGAACGCATACATATCACAAGATGTACACCGAATCGCATCTCCACACCCGCCGGGCATTGTACCTACTAATCTAATCTAATGGGGATTCAGTGATTTAAGTCTATCCTATGTGGCTATTTCCTAGCTTCCTAACTCTACCTTCTCACCCTCTGGTACTCCGCTACACTCACTTGACACTCAGTTGCACAACACTCACAATCTCACAGCCCGGTCAGTCTCACGACACTCCCAGTCGCACCACCCGGTCAGTCGCACCACACTCCTCTCGCACTCACTCACAGTCTCACAGCCCGGTTCAGTCGCACCACACTCCCAATCGCACAGCTGGTCAGTCGCACAACACTCTCAGTTGCCCAACACTCAGTTGCACAGCCCGGTCAGTCGCACCACACTCCCAGCCGCAAGGACACTCACCAGTCGCAAGGACACTCACCAGTCGCAATACACTCACCAGTCGCAAGGACACTCACCAGTCGCAAGAACACTCACCAGTCGCAAGGACACTTCACCAGTCGCAAGGACACTCACCAGTCGCAAGAACACTCACCAGTCGCAAGGACACTTCACCAGTCGCAAGGACACTCACCAGTCGCAAGGACAACCACCAGTCGCAAGAACACTCACCAGTCGCAAGGACACTCACCAGTGGTAAGATGCTCACCAGTCACTAGATACTCACCAGTCGCAAGGACACTCCCAGTCGCAAGATGCTCACCAGTCGCTAGATACTCACCAGTCGCAAGGATACTCACCAGGTACTCGCTGAGCCTCAGTGTTCAACCTCAGTCACCAGTCCTGTGTGTGTGTGTTCCTTTAAGCCTGACACTTGTTTAGGCTCCTGCCTCCCTCCTCTGTCACTTGCCGATCAGTCTCCCCTCAGCTCCTCTCCCTGCCAATGGCTAGGTCAGGTATTGTGCGTCTTCTCTGCCCCCCTGCCCTCTCTCTGTCTGCCGCCCGCGCTTGCAGGGGGGGGGGGGGTGGGTTACCTCACCGCTCGCTGTCCGCACACCACGCTCTTACCTCTGGGGGGGGGGGTCTCGCACCGCTCGCCGCCGCTCTTCTCAGGAGGGGGGGTCTCGCACCGCTCGCCGCCGCTCTTCTCAGGGGGGGGGGGTTCGCACCGCTCGCCGCCGCTCTCTTTAGAAGGGGGGGGGGTGTTCACACACACTCACTCGCTCGCTCCTTCAAACACACACACGCGCTCCTCACACACGTCAGCCTCTGCTCCCGCGCCTTGTCAGCCTCTGCTCCCGCGCTGCTCAAGTCCGCAGCACAGCACAGTCTCCTTTTGGGTGAGCGTGACATACACATTTTACTAATGAAGATTTTAAACATTTAAAATTTTAGGTCTTCTATTTTCCTGTATGGTATGCATATTTAAAACACTGCTTAGGCAGCCTCAAAAACTGGAAGAAAATTTACATTTCTTTTTTAGGAACCCCATGTCTTACAATGTGTAGTTAGGGGTCTATGTATAACAAATTTGATGTATGGATGTCCCAAACTATGAAACACTGTGTTCATACTCACAAAGCAACTAAAGCATTTTTTTTTTTGTGTAGAGGGAAATATACCTGGTCGATCCTGCCTTCAGCTGTCCCTCCCATCTTCTCTGTGTCCCCACTGCAGCCCGCAATTGTGAAGACCAGTTGGTGTGCTCTATTGAGCATGCTGTAATTTCAGTTCCCTTTTAAGCTCTTCATTTCCTCCTTTTTTAATCTCTGCAGCCCATGTGACTTTAGAGTCACACATGTGGGCATATACACAGTGGTAAATGACTCTCCCCTCCCTCCATGTCCTCCTAATACTATGGGGGTGGGATATAGTATGCTGGTTGATTACATTCACTAAGAAACTCACAAAAATGCTTAGTTGTAATGTAAATCAGTTTTAAAATATCGAATGTAATTGCTAATATCTGTAAAGTAATAAAAGAGCCTTGAATGCAGATGACGTCTGAACAAAATAAAAGCTAGTGTCAATCATCTTTGACTCCACCTACACCATATTAATGCACAAAAAAAAAAAAAACACATTTGATGTTCAATAAAGATTTATTGGGAGCTGTAAAACAGTTATTTGATATTCATAATCGAATCTGAATTGCTCTTCTAAAATCGTTTTTTTAAGTCATGTGACTGGCACAGCACCAATTAGGGCTGACCGGACACAGACTCATACTTTAGAAAGCATACATCGGCAGAGTAATAATAGCCCCTCCCAAGTGTCTTTCCCTGCAGATGCCAAATAACAGGGAAAGATGATGTGACCACACAACAGCGCTGCAGGAATAAGGTGCTTAGAGGATAAAAAATAAATAAAATACAGTGACATGATAAAGATGATTTATGTGAATGAATTATGGCAATTAACACTTCTCTGTTTAGTATCACTTTAAGCATTTACACAAGCACCACAAATGATTGTTATATTTATTGCAATATAACTTTTAGGATTGTAAGCGTCATCTGGTGGCCATAATGCAGTATTTTCCTGAAATAACTCAATTAAACAAAATACTGCATTATGGCCACTAGATGGAGCTGATGATCATAAGAGATAAGCATGTTGAAAAAACGCATAGCGATCATTGGTTGTGCTTCTGCATATCCGCACTATGATTTTTAAAATACATTTACCCCAGGGCTCGACAAACCCCGGGCGCCAGGTCGCATTTGCAACTAGAATTAGCGACCTGGTGCCTGGGGTGCCCTGCAGGAGGTCCCTTTTGCGCCCCCACCTCCTCCCGGAGTGCACGGACTTCCGCGCCGTCCGAAAATTGAGGCCCCGGCTTTTCGGCCTTCTTCTGTGAGATGAGAGAGGCTTCCAATGGGGAACTGGCACCCTCTTGTGGTGGCCGGGAGTAATGACTGTTTCCACTGCCTGTTCTCAATGCATTCCCATCTCCTTCCCAAGAGGAGATGAGAGGGAAGTTTTTGCAGGCTTCATCTCCCTGTCCAGTTACCTTTGCTTAAAGGTAAGTGGACAGGGAGTGTGGTTATTATTATTAATTTATTTTTTAAATTAAAAAAAAATATATATTAATTTTTTTCTTTTTTTTTTAATTATTAAAAAAAAATAAAAAATAAGTTATTTTTCTTTTTTTTTTCAATTATTATTAAAAAAAAAATTATATATATATATATATATATATATATATATATATATATATAAAATCTTTTTTTTTTTTTTTCCTCATCACCATGCCACAGCCACAGCCAAAGGCCCCTTTCACACGGGCTATCTGTCAGTTTCTCAGGCAGACCTGATCGGACCCTTCATTCTCCTCTATGGAGCAGTAATCTGCCGCCATCTGATCCTGTCCACCAAAAACAGACGGATGGTGGTTCTATTTTCTATCCATCCCGACTATGGATCGGATCAGATGGCATCGGATGGAAAGAGACAGACAGTCTGTTTCCATCCAATTGCGCTATAGAGGAGAGTGGGGTTCTAGTCGTATTTATGTGTACATTTTATTAAATAAAGCTTGGTTGTTAGTTTAAAAAAAAAAAAAATGGCTCCTAACTTTTTTAGCTGGCTCCTAGATTTCAGGCAAATTTGTCAAGCCCTGATCTACCCCTTAGTTTATATTTGGATGCTGGATAATACTGCATAGAATTTTCTATAGCAAATTTTTCTTTTATTCTGAAAGTTTTCTTTGTAAGCAAACAATTATAAATTCCATATATTTTGCACATTTTTGGCAACATAAATGCCTGATTGTATGCCCAAGAACATTAGAAAAGTAGACCCCTCATGTGTAAGTAGGAGGGGCAGTGACAACATATAAAGAATGCTATGACACTTTGTAGGCTAAAATAACTATACAGCAGGAAGCACAGACAGAACCAAAATCTGACTGTTAGTGAATATTTTAACCTGCAAGTTCTTTTCTGTTTCAGTATGAATAATAATTCGTTTTTGTCAATGTTTTTCTTTTATTGAATGCACTAGGCATGCTTAAAAGAAGACATGGTTGTCTGACTCTACTCCTCGAATGGATAACACATTTCCTATGAGAGGAGTCAGGTGCACAAATATTATTGAGGCCCCATACTCCAGCAAAGTGGTATGTATATGACTTTGGTCACACTCTTTTATTAACTTCTTTTTTGGCATTTCTTGGAGAAGTAGATCCACTTGTAAGAGACCCACTGTGCGACTGCTAAGAAAAGCAATATATGAACAGTGATTCCCAGTCTTCTCTCCTTCCTTTCTTCCACTAATAAAATCTGTCCAGATGTCTTGCCAACAGCAGGACACCCACAGCCCCCTGAAAGATGAACGTGTTTAGAAGAATGATGTCACCCTGTCTGTTCCTAAAGGAAAGGTATGCACAAAATAGTCACTAAATTCACTAATGGAAGGAGCAGACGTTCTAGACGTCTATTTAGAGGAGTGAACTCTATTCACGCTATATACTGGAGCCTATGTATGGATTTGAATTTGTTTGTAAATGTAATAAGTATGGCTTGGCTACAGTATGTATTTAGGTATTCATCGGCTGGAAAGCTCAACATATAGGGTCCATTCACATCATTATGTGTGGTTAAAAAATGTATAAAGCATCATCTGTGTGTACCTTACCTCTGTTATACATTTATTAACCACTTGCCGACCGCTGCACGACTATTTACTGCGGCAGTCAGCCCCCTACAGGCAAAACGACGTAGGGCTACATCGCTCGCCTACGAGCCTCTAGGGGGCGAGCTCCCGCCCCGCTTGTTCACTAACATCCCCGCGCGAGTGACCGGCAGCTCCGATGTCCGCTGGTCACTCGCGATCTCCCGCTGGAGAGGGAGAAAGGCAGGCGGCTGATGTAAACACAGCCGTCTGTCATTTTCCCTGGTGTAACTGCAGAGATCATACGGTCCTGCTATGTAGGATCGTATATGTCTCTGTGGTTACATCACAAGCCACGCCCCCAACAGTTAGAAACACGCCCCTAGGGATACATTTAACCCACTGATCACCAATAAAGTTAACCCCTTCCCTGCCAGTGTCATTTTTACAGTAACAGTGCATATGTATAGCACTGAATACTGTAGTAATGTCATTGGTACCCCGAAAAGTGTCAAAAATGTCAAGGGTCCAATCTGTCCGCCGCAATATCGCAGTCCTGCAAAAAAAATCGCAGATCGCTGCCATTACTAGTAAAAAAAAATGACATAAATCTTTCCCGTAGTTAGTAGACGCAATAACTTTTGCGCAAACCAATCAAAATACGCTTATTGCGATTTTTTTTTACCAAACATATGTAGCAGAAAACAAATTGGCCTAAAATGTTAAAAAATTTTGATTTTTAAATTTTTTTGGGGAATTTCATATAAAAAAATGTGAAAAATATTGTTATTTTTTCAAAAATGTCGCTCTTTTTTTGTTTATAGCGCAAAAAGTAAAAATCGCACAGGTGATCAAATACTACCAAAAGAAAGCTCTGTTTGTGGGAAAAAAAGGACATAAATTTAATTTGGGTACAGCGCTGCACGACCGCGCAATTGTCAGTTAAATTCACGCAGTGCCGAATCGTAAATTAGGCCCTGGTCTTTGAGCAGCCAAATCCTCCGAGGCTTAAGGGGTTAAACAGATGCCACTTTCTGGTTTTCTTGTATTTGGCACAGACAGACACTCAGCTGATTTGAGCAAATCTGAATATCTTGTTTGTCACAAGATACTATAGATGGTGAAGCCCTCCTGTAAATAACAACAACACTTTCTGGGCACCATCCCTAATTACAAAACAGCTAAATAAACTCTCTCCGGCCAGATGGGCATTAGGGAGGAAAAGAAAATGGGACAAATTTTTTTTTCTGTTGC